>NC_092336.1:589833333-590444166 GCF_046630445.1 Rutidosis leptorrhynchoides | reverse complement strand
TAGTCTTCTGGTCGTAGCTGCCTCAGTTGTATCGTTAGATAACCAGTTTGTTTCAACCACTAGGTTAAAACTTCCCAGTTTAATAGTTCTATAGAGTACACGTTGTCTAAGGAAGGTACAGGGTTATAAACGTTGTGACCAAATTCTCTAGCGTTAAAGCTTCTCTCAGCACTGGTGTTGACAATATATATAAACATTATGGTTGATGAGTGAGAATGTGACGAATTTCATGGAAAACGAAAATGAACAAGGTGTAATGGCAATTCAAACAAAATCTGATATTTAATCGAAAAGGGTTGGTACAAAACCTCCCAAGCGTATGTGTCTCGCAGGAAACAGATGAAGTGTGGTTCACGTCAATGTGTTCAAAGTTGGTTGATAATGTTTGTGGGTATAATGAAAATGATTGCCGCTTAAGAAACGTACGTTGGAACAAAATGAGAAAGAATACGGTAACAAGTAGTATTACTAGTAGAAATGAGTGATGGCGTTAGCGATAAGTAGCGATGGGTTGTGATAAGCAGTGATGATAGTAGTGACGTATAAGTTGTTAGATAGCATGCTAGCATCATAAGTATATACACCTGTATATTAATGCACCCAATAAGGCATAATAGTTATCAATCGGTAGGCTCGTGTTTGGGTAACAAAATCGTGAACTGCGGGTGGCTGAACGATAAGTAAGTTGGAAGTCAAGTAGACAACATCTACTACGTATTATGTGGGCTGTTACCAGGAATTCCTCCTCTAAAACGTATCAGAAATGAGTTGTGATGCACAGTAGCGAGTAGTAAAGTGTGGAGGTGTTAGTAGTGACGAGTAGTACTTAGTAGTGGTAATTAGTAATAAATAGTATTGAGTAGTAGCAAGTAGCAAGGGGTAGCAGTGAGTAGTATTTAGTAATGACAAGCAGTGAGAAGTAGTGATCAGTCGTGACTAGCAGTGAGAGGCGGCGTTGAGTAGTAGTTAGCAGTGATAAATAGTACTGAGTAGTGGTATGAGATGACAAGCGTGTTCTAGTAGTGTCTTTGTAGTGATAAGTAGTGATCGGTGGTGACAGACAGTGTCGAACAGTGACGAGTTGTGTCATGATTACAAGTTACTTACAAGTTATGATAATAATTAATTTGTACAGTGTAAGTTTCTACTAACATTTGAGGTTATACGGTTTATGTTCTAACGTTGTTTATCCAGGTAACCTACTTGATTCAGCCCCAATTCCTTATTTTGCGATGTCAGAATTTCTATATGAGTTACCGTAATGTAATCCCGATCATCACATTACGCTATCTCACGTTTCTATTCGACATCGCTCCATAAGTTCAAGATGGCGTAGTCAACTTAATTTAGTTAAACCTCGCATCACAGGTACGTATGTGGTTCGTAGTATAACGCTTAGTTCAAGTCCATATCATATGGGTATAGGGTGTATATGTACGTGATGTAATGTGTAGCCCTACACGTCGTATTGTGAAGCAAATAGTGCAGGTATGGTGTGTAAAAGTCATCCAAGACACACTGCTATAGACTAGACTTCACTAATGCACCCTACGGTTAGACATACTAATGTATCCTAGTTCCCTATAGCCAAAGCTCTGATACCATCTGTAACACCCCGTCAAAAATCTCTTTAACAGAATGTTAACTCTGGTCCCAGTGCTTGGCTTGACTTCTACGTAACAACAATATTTTATAGCGGAAGCAATTAATACCTGGGAATAAAACACGCAAAACGGGATCAACAATAATGTTGAGTGAATCTATAGGTTTTAGGTAAACTATACAATATGTTTAAGAAATAATATTCCAAAACGTTTATTAGTGGAAGACCACCAAAGTTTTATGTCAAAAGTTTGCATACAGCAATGTCAAGTGTTAACTGTTCGTAATCAGTGATGTCAAGTTCCAAATGTGTGACATCAAAATAGTTTCGTTTCATATAATTATAGACATTACCATGTCTAGTTTCAAATGTTTGTAAACCACAGTTTCAAGTAACGTATCATAGTATCTGAAAAACAGTTATCAGAAAAATAGTTTAAGTTCCTTGACCACGAGATTTTACAAGTACAACTCCAAGTTGCGAAACGTTTGCATAATCTATGAGCACCTGAATACTAGCAATGACCTGAGTATAGAACCTACTATACCCGCCTTTACCTCATAAAATGTTATACACTTGTTCGAGTGTATCTAATGTTCAAAGTAAATGCACCACAGTTAATAATGTAGGGTGAGGTTGTCAACCTAACGGATCCGTCCATCTAAATTGTGCTTACACCGAAGGTATTAAAAGTATTCAAGCTAGAGGCTTTGTGAACAAACTCAATATGCATATATAGTACTCGTGTCAATACAAAAAGCATTTGATAATGTAAGTATAACATCGTGTATTCTCATCCCTGAAAACATGTAAAAAGCGGGACTGTAGACTCACCTTCGAATAAAGTTCGGGTTGAAAAATGGACAATTACTTGTACTGATTATAGCCGAGTAATGCAACCTAAGTGAAATGTCCCGTTCATATTGATTATAAACGTTCCATATTAATTGATTCCGTTGCGAGGTTTTGACCTCTATATGAGACGTTTTTCAAAGACTGCATTCGATTTTAAAACAAACTATAACCTTTATTTTATTGATAAAGTTTTAAAAATGATAATAAAAAATATAGCGTTTTCACACGACCATTACATAATGGTTTACAATAATATTACACAATAATATATGTCTTCGAATGCAGTTTTCAAACAATATTAAACAAGCATTGACTCCAAATCTTGTCCTTAATTTAGTATACAACAGCGGAAGCTCTTAACAATTACCTGAGAATAAACATGCTTAAAACGTCAACAAAAATGTTGGTGAGTTATAGGTTTAACCTATATATTTATCAATCGTAATAATAGACCACAAGATTTTATATTTTCATTTTTCATAAACATCATCCCATTCATAGAGATAAAAATCATTCATATTGTGAACACATGGTAACCGACATTAACAAGATGCATATAAGAATATCCCCATCATTCCAGGACATCCATCGGACATGATATAAAAACTCGAAGTACTAAAGCATCCGGTACTTTGGATGGGGTTTGTTAGGCCCAATAGATCTATTTTTAGGATTCGCGTCAATTAGGGGTGCACTAATTCTCAAAATTAGTGATGTTTCCTAATTCTTAGGCTACCAAGCAAAAAGGGGCATATTCGGCTTCGATCCTTCACCCATATAATGTAGTTTTGATTTCTTGTGTCAATTTCATAAAACATTTATAAAACTGCATGTATTCTCATCCCAAAAATATTAAATTTTTAAAAGTGGGACTATAACTCACTTTTACAGATTTTTACTTCGTCGGGAAGTAAGACTTGGCCACTGGTCAATTCACGAACCTATAACAAATATGTACATATATATATCAAAGTATGTTCAAAATATATTTACAACATTTTTATTACGTTTTAATGATTTGAGTTTGTTAAGTCAGCAGTCCTCGTTAGTAACCTACAACTAGTTGTCCACAGTTAGATGTACAGAAATAAAGCAATATATAATATCTCGAATCAATCCACAACCCAGTGTCTACAGGTCTCAGACTCGATCACAACTCAAAGTATATATATTATTTTGGAATCAACCTCAACCCTGTATAGCTAACTCAAGCATTACTGCATATAGAGTGTCTATGGTTGTTCCGAAATATATGTATAGATGGGTCGATATGATATGTCAAAACATTGTATTCGTGTCTATGGTATCCCAAGATTACATAATATATGTTAGAATACATGTATAATACAATATAAGTTAGTTAAGTTATGATTTGTATAGATTTGTTACAAATTTCACGTAGCTACAACAAGCAAACTTATCCAATCTTGTTTTACCCATAATTTCTTCGTTTTAAATCCGTTTTGAGTGATTCAAGTTGCTATGGTTTTATAATGAACTGAAATTTATGAAACTAAAAGAAAAAGTATAAGTTTGTAGTTGAAAATACAGGTTACAAGTCAATATTGTAAGAGGTAGTCATTTCAGTCGAAAGAACGACGTCTTGATGACCATTTTGAAAAACATACTTCCACTTTGAGTTTAACCATGATTTTTGGATATAGTTTCATGTTCATAAGAAAAATCATTTTCCTAGAATAAAAACTTTTAAATAATAGTTTTTAATAGTTTTTAATTAACTAACCCAAAACAGCCTGCGGTGTTACTACAACGGCATATGTCCGGTTTTACGGTATTTTTTCATGTTTCCAGGTTTTAAATCATTAAGTTAGCATATCATATAGATATATAACATGTGTTTAGTTGATTTTAAAAGTCAAGTTAGAGGGATTAAATTTATTTGTGAACAAGTTTAGAATTAACTAAACTATGTTCTAGTGATTACAAGTTTAAATCTTCGAATATGATAGTTTTATATGTATGAATCGAATGATGTTATGAACATAATTACTACCTCAATTTTAGTAGGTAAACCTACTGGAAGTAACAAAATTTGATCTAGCTTCAAAGAATTCTTAGATGGCTCGAAAGTTCTTGAAGTAGAATCATGACACGAAAACAAGTTCAAGTAAGATTTTCACTCGAAATAAGATTGTTATAGTTATAGAAATTGAATAAAAGTTTGAATATGAGTATTACCTTGAATTAGAATGATAATCTACTGTAAACAACAAAGATTTCTTGAGGTTGGAGGACCACTTTACAAGATTGGAAGTGAGCTAGCAAACTTGGAAGTGTTCTTGGTGTTTTCTTGAGTAGTTGTTTTGTTTATTGATCTAGGTTACCTAATTTGAGCTAGATTGAGATGGATTATGAAGGAAATGATGAAGAACACTTATAACACTAAGAGAGTAATTGAGAGAGAGTAATTTGATGCATAAAAATGGAAATCAAAATGTGTTTGTGGTAGGTGAAATGCGGCTTGAGAATGGAGTCAATATAGGCTCCATTACTTTGTTGTTTTGTTAGATATTTCATGCAAGTTGTCAAATAATGTTTCCCACATGTGTTAGGTGACTCACAAGGGTTGCTAAGAGCTGAAATATTATGTGTATATACTAATAGTATATACGTTTAGGAGCTGGGTATTGTACGAGTACGAATACGGGTGCATACGAGTAGAATTGTTGATGAAAATGAATGAGGATGTAATTGTAAGCATTTTTGTTAAGTAGAAGTACTTTGATAAGTGTCTTGAAGTCTTTCAAAAGTGTATGAATACATATTAAAACACTACATGTATATACATTTTAACTGAGTTGTTAAGTCATTGATATGGCCAAAACGGCCGATTTTTATTCGCGCGGTGTCGTCAGGCCGCGGCTCGCCAGGATCAGCCACTCGTGGGAGGAAGGTACTATTTTAAATTTATATTTAGCAAGGCCTAAATCTTACTACTCCTTATAAGTAAGGGAAGTATGACCTAGAGTAGTATTTTTGAGATAACAGTAGAATCGAACCTATATTTAAGCCTAGGATAGTTAGGGAGTAGTGAATATTTATTTTTGGATTTTCTAATTTATAAGACAGATAAAGTAAATGTGATAAAATTTGTAATTCAGATAAGGTTAAAGTGAGTGCATACTATGACTTCATCAGTTATTCTGCCGAGATTATGGAATGCTGGCTCATGAATAGGCAGAGGCCCTGTATTCATTACACTGGTCCTAAACGCCCCTGTCATAAGACATGTCACTGGATACATCGTTAGGCTTGAAGATTCTGAATAGACAGCAATGTCCCTTACCCCCGACACCCGTGCAGTTTGACTACAGGCATACACGTTCAGACAGCTCATCCAATTGAGCGACTCGGTTGGGTGATGTATTAACATTCCAAAATGGTCTAAACTTTATTAAGCATAATAGAATACATGGTTTACCATTTCTGAGAGACGTGATGCGTTTCAATGCTTTCGTTAATGATTGGTAAAAGATAGTTACGCCCTTAGAAAGAGTTAAATCATAAAGAACACCATGGCCAAGTTAAGCTGACTTCCATGAACACGTTCGGTTATCCTAACGGTCCAATCCTTTATGTGTCTAAACAAACAGTTCCTTAATTAACAAAGAATCCCTCAAGCGGGGTGCAATGCTTGAGATCGCATTATGGTGCAGTGTACTGGTCAACACTAACCAGGTTCCATGGCCTTACTTAGCAGAGGTACAGCTTACAACAACCGCTGTGCTTCAGCGTGCACGTACGAAGTTTATATGCTTGGTGACTACACTAGCATGGTCTAGGATCAACAATGTACTAAGGGTCTAGTTGAATGTTTCATTATGAAAGAGTCCTCAGTCGGAATCCAAAGCTTGATAGACTTACTACAACCGGTGTGCCTCTGTCGATCTTACGTTGTATCCGATAGACTTCTCTTACCAAAGGGTGACACAGATAGTGTACTCTGAATCGGGGTTCGCGACTTCCCAATAACAGAGCCTATAACTACGTTCTATTAGTTGGAAAAGCGATTGAGTTTAAAGCATAATCGGAAAGCATTTCAACAGCATGCACAGACCATAATATTATTTCGGCATTATAACTGCTTACATCATAGCAAACACTAAAGATAACTACTCGCTAATCATGGCAACAATATCATAAAATATTATATAAGATAAAGGATAGAAGTACCAGTAGATTAAATTAGTTCTGAATACCAAAGTGACAACCTTAAGACTCCAGACCGCTCTTAATACAATCTTCAGCGTTCTTCTCCGGGTACTAGGTTTCCCGCACGGAGTCGAAGTCCTTGAGAGTATGACTAATATTGTACAAGAGAGAGAAAGAAGTGAATTGAAGTGTGTGTTGGAATGAATGACAAAGACCCTTTAAATAGACTAGGATTTTGCCAAAATACGACTGGCAGGCCGTATGGCAGGCCGTATGGCAGGCCGTATGGCAGGCCGTATGGTGGCCCGTTTGACTGGCAGCCCGTTTCTTGGGGGCGTTTGCTGGGCCATTTGGCAGGTCGTACCCCATACTGGCAGGCCGTATGGCAGGCCATTTTTGGTACTGGTCAGCGTTGATTCCCTGGATCGTAACTTGATTTCTTGTCTTTCACCGTTTTTGCTCTAGAATCTTCGTTTTAGCTCCGATTCTCTTGATTCTTTTTGCACTGCCTTCGTAATTACTTGTTCTTCCATTCTAACCGACGAAATGGGTATTTTTCCAATAAAGTTGGAATCTTTCTTGTTTTTGGGCCTTAATACCGGGGTGAAAACGTGACTTTTTAGCCGATATCAAATATCTCACACTTAGACTTTACTTGTCCTCACGCAAACTCTCATTTTTTAAGAATCTTTTCGGTGTTTCCTTTCTAATAGCCTAAGCGGTTTTCTTTTATTATAAGAGCAAAAAGATAAGGTGAGTTATCTATGTTATGTTTGAAAGTATCTCTGCAAGCATGCGAGGAGGTTACATGACATAGGCTAGCTTTCACGGGTCACTCAAATCACTCAAGTGTTTAGGATTCTCTATAGATCTAAGAAATGAATACACTCATAGCCAGTCATGCTGCACCCATCGTCATAGGCTTGATAAAGACTCAAATCCTTGCTGCTAATGCGAGAACGGTAGTAATCTCAGCTTTATAGGTCATTTGTCAATGATGGAAAAGGAATTTTGGAGTGGTAGTGAAGTTGTTTTTGAGGGGTGAGATAAAAGGGTAATGCAGTCTTTATACAGAGTTTTATTCGGATAGATAGGAGTGCTGAAGTACTTTGAGAAGCACTTTTGAACTTTTCTTCAATTGATCATCATCTTTGGTCGAGTTCTCTTCGGCGTTTCTCTTTATATAGTTCTGCTCCTTTTCTCAGAACTTGAAAATCATTCAATTTTTTTTTTTTAGAAGACTTCATCTCGAGAAACTTTTTGCCGGTAAACTTTTTCAAGACCTTTGCCACGATACTTGAGAGGTTTATAACATCGGGTTTTCGGAAGGAATCTCATTTTCTGGATTTTTCGAGAAATAGTGATGGTGATGTGGATGTGGTGGTGGAGTAGAAGTAGTGGAGGTGCGGAAGGTTTATGTTTGACAAATGGCTAGCTATTTTGATGACAACCGAATCACGTTTCGCTGCTTGGAGATGTAGATCAAAAGCAATTTCTGATTCCGAGCACAGACATCGGCACTCTCAACGGAAAATAGTGAAGCATTAAAGATGAATGCTGGTCTTATTTGGGGTGCCTCACCATAATCAATTTAGGTCGATAATGCCTTAGTCATGCAATACTCTATTAGAGATTTCAATCTAACAAGATTTCCACCTTACTTAAGCCTTATTTTTATTGACAAACGTTTCAGGTTTTCAAAAATACTCTTTCGAAAAGGGTTTATTTTGCAAAAATTTTGAAATTTGGCTTAAGGACTTGGAATCTTCGTAATGGGTTATTATAATACAGCATAAAAAGAAACCAACATCCCACACTTAGACGAACATTATCCTCAATGTTCCTAATGTATCCCACACTTGGAGATTTGGGAGTATTTGTCTAGTGTTTTTATTGGGTGTTATCCCACACTTAGTGATAAGCTAGGATGTGGCATAGTTTGAATCTTGAGCTAGTAGCGAGAAGAAAGAAATACCCCTAGCAGATGCGGCTGGTTTCCAATCCTTGCATCTTTATCGGCTCATTTGTCATCCTTTATTCTTCTACTCTACTTTATTGCACGGGTTACCTCCCGAGAAGCGCTTTTGTTTAAGGTCGTTGGCACGACCGTAGTGATGCTTCAAAAAGCAATCATTCCTCGCTGATGGTTGTGATCTTAGTCTTCTCGAAGGAATGTGAGTCTTGGTGGATAAATCCTGAGAAAGTGTCGGACCAATAGTGGTAACAGATCCGGTACTTCTCTTGAAGATCTTTTGAAAGATAAGTAGTGCGCAGTTTCGGCTCTTGATAAGTCTTGAAGTTCGATGAGGATATGATACACAGCTCTGCTGGTTGACCCATGAATGTTAATCATAGAAGCAGTGTTGGTGTTGATGATTTCTCTTATGGGATGCTCATTTCGGAGGTCTTCAAATAATGTCAGAAACTGTATCTTTAGAATTTCGAAGTCTTCGGAATGGTGATCTCCACAGTAAGAGTCTGTTGCTTTGCACAGATTAGTTAAGAGATGAAGCTAGAAAGAAGTGAACATCAATCCTGGTCCGAGTATTAATTTCACCGTCTTTGAGTATATCTCCCGACATCCAGCTTTAAATGTGAAACTAGGATCTGTGGATTCGTAGAAGATACGTGATAACTGATTCGTAACATAGGTGGCAATGTTGGCTCGATCTGGTTCAAGATGAGAGAACGGATTGTTTCGCCTTGCTTCCTTTATAACAGCGTCTCGTAACTCTTTGATAATCAGATCAGCGTGGTAATCAATTGTTACATAAATAACTAGTCTGTCTGGTGTGCTTTCAAAATTATCTCTATCCAAAAGAGCGAAAAAGCTGTGAATATCCTCGATCATTTGCAAATCAGAGTGGTAAGTCGGGCGTCCGGTGGAAAGATCCATATGCTTCCGGATGAGAGTCAGTAGTGCTCGTTGGTTTCGTGAGAACAGAAGTGCAGATCCGGCTAAGGCGTTATAAACCCTAGAGTAAATGATCTTCTGATCTCGACAGAATCTTGTCTCAAGGATAGTGCGAACCACTGAATTGTGCTCTCGTTGCCTTTCTTCGTGATAGATATGATCGTGAAGAGAATTGATAAAGTCTTGAATGTGTTCTTCTAGGATTTCAACATCATTGTCTTCTCTTTGGAGATAGAGGTGGTGTTCTTCTCGGATAGCCATAATTCATTCTGTTAATCGTAGCGAAAAATCAATGTTTGATTTTCGAATGGCTTCGAGAATGTCTTCAAATTCATCGGTATCATTGATGAAGGTTATCATGTCTGCGTGTGTGGATATAACCGGAATTCGATCTGAGGAAGAGTCCGACTCCCCTTGACCTGGTTCAGTTGGAGAGTGTGAGTTATTCAAAATGTCTTCATGTTGCTCTTCCTCGTCATCATCAGTATCTTGTTCTTTTGAGGATGCGTCTGATGAACGGGTTTCTTCAGTATTATGATTCTCCACTTTAATACTTCCGGGATCAATTTCTATGTCCTTAACCTCAGCCTTATCGGTCTACTGTGATGACCCAGAAATTTCTGACCAAATTTAGACTTAATCTTTAACGTTTCCGACACGATAAGCAAAGTCTGTAATGTTGAAATCTCAAAAACTTGGAACTGTGTTCATATAATCAATTACTTTTGATTGTTCTCAACGATTCGCAAACAATTATATGTAAATAGATACATATATATATGTACTATAACTAGAAAACGTAACAAAGTGTTGAGTAAATGATACTGTGCATTAAACTTATTGGTTTGATTATCTGATTGATATATTTAACTACGGAGTTAAAAGATTATGCCAAACAATTGAATTAAAGGATATTTATTAAGTCCATTAAGAGTTATGATATTATTACGGGTCTCTGTTGTGAGGTCCACGTTGATTTGGGAAATTGTTCATTTTAACGATATTCGGAATAAATGGTAAAGTGTTAGATAAAAATTAATGGAGAACTAAACTGCATAATATTCAATTGATTTTGTTTCAAACGTGCGAAAACGTTTTTCGATATAATAGAATTTGTTCATTAAGTGTGTTTATTTAATTAACGTAAATTGGACACATATAAAAAAATAAGGAATATTAACTGTTAGAATTAGATAGATGAATAACTTGCATTGTGTATTTTAAAACGTGTTTATTAATATTGAAAATATATATTTAACAATACGATAAAATATAATATTAAATTGGTTATAAAATGATTTGTTATATATATATATATATATATATATATTAATAAATAATGAGAAAATGATTTATAGAAGTAAATGACCAAAACACTCAAATGTATAAGTTATATTTCGAGTGGTATAGTTTATGGATAATTTAAGTCTATAATTTGACAAAGGTACGAGTCACGAAACGTAAAGAGCGAGTTTTCTCAGCGTACGAAGGGACATTCGAAAAACCGGAATCGGGACAAAAGTTGAGTGATGACGTACGACTTATAGGAACAAAAATTACAAGTCACCTATACACGAGAATATAATATAATATATAATTAATTAATTTAAATTATATATATTATATATTATATTTAAATATGTCGACGAACTACGAAACAAAAGGTAATGAGCTGGAGCCAGGTGGCCATGCGATCGCATGGCCAAAGCAAGGAAGACCCATGCGATCGCATGGGGTCTGAGGACAGGCCACATCTATATAAATCGATCATTTTCTGGTTCACAAACACGCATATCTATCCATTTATCTCCGTATTATTATTATAATTATAATTTATATTATTATTATTATTATTATTATTATTATTATTATTATTATTATTATTATTATTATTATTATTATTATTATTATTATTATTATTATTAATATTAAGATTATTAACATTAATCTTATTATTATTATTATTATTATTATTATTATTATTATTATTAGTAATATTATTACATAAAATATTACGACTGTCACTTTTAAAATGGGTTTTCAAGAGGGATATAGCTAAGAAAACTATGAGTTATAGCTATGGAGGTTATGGGTAATATTCATGGGTATTGTTCGCAAGTCAAAACTAGTGTTTATCATCTCTGTTGCGTCTACGTACTTTCCTGCAGTATTGAATCACAATATTGATACGTTGAGATCTACGGTTAATTTTGCATTCCGAGTTTCGATCACATTTTGGTGAACGACTTTATATGCTGCTAAGGCGAGTTTCATTTGCTCCCTTTTTAATTACTTTTGCAAATCTATATTTTTGGGCTGAGAATACATGCACTTTATTTTAAACGCAATGGACACAAGTACATACTAAATTCTACACCGAGTTTGAACCGAAAATCCCTTAGCTTTGGTAACTAGTAACTGCCGGTTATAAGAACTGGTGGGCGCGAGTAGTTATATATGGATCCATAAGGCTTGATATCCCCGTCCGAGCTAGAGCACTAGCCTTTTAACAGACGTATACTATTTGAGAAGCGTACACGTTGGTTTGCGTGTATTATTAAGATGATTATACAAAGGGTATAAATTATATATACGTTAAGTTTAGTTACCAGGGTGCTCAATTTCGTAGAATATTTTGATAAACGTTTCTGGATGAAACAACTGAAATCTTGTGATCCACCTTTATATACAGATTATGCGCAACATTAAAACTATGAACTCACCAACCTTTGTGTTGACACTTGTTAGCATGTTTATTCTCAGGTTTCCTAGAAGTCTTCAGCTGTTTGCTTATATGTTAGACAATCTATGTGCATGGAGTCATACATGCTTTATTTGAGAAAACGTTGCATTCACAAAATCATCACCATTTGATCTTATTTTGACTGTATTGTCAACTGAAGTATTATTGTAAACCATTGTATTACGGTGATTGTCTATATGTAGAAATTATTAGATGTCGAAAACCTTTGATTTAAATATTCATTTATGGTGTGACTTTTCAAAATAATGCAATGTTTACAAAACGTATCATATAGAGGTCAAATACCTCGCAATGAAATCAATGAATGACATGTTCGTCCATATGGATTTGGAGCAATCGTCACAGTTGGTATCAGAGCGTTGGTCCTAGCGAACCCGGTCTTGCATGAGTGTGTCTAACTGATAGTTGTTAAGATGCATTAGTAAGTCTGGACTTCGACCGTGTCTGCATGTTAAAAGTTTTGCTTATCATTTCTTTTCAGAAATTACATGCTTATCATTCATAAGTCTAGACACGTTTTCCTACATTTATTGTATAAATAGTGTATAGACAAAAATTCATATCTTAGCGTATCTGTTACTGTAAACTTTTCCTGACACCTTCCGAAAATTTCTCCGTGATTTATGGAATTTGGTATTATATATATATATATATATATATATATATATATATATATATATATATATATATATATATATATATATATATATATATATATATATATAAATTATGTATTGAAGAATACCAAACTAAATTCTATAATCTAATTCATATCAAAAATCATCTCCCTAATTATACAAGATGGATCCCGTATCTAGTTCAAATTCCTTAAACTCCGATAGCTATTCCGATATGGATATTCACCTGAATTCCGAAGACAGTGTAACCGGAATGGATCAACCAATCAGCCATCACCTATTCTGGATGAATTAGGGATGGGTTCGTAGCCTGATTAGTCATTGGAGACAAGAAGAAGGTGATCCCTTCCAACCACCACATTGCCCTCTTGGTGAAGAACCTGAAGCACTTACCGGCGAACCTATTCGAGACACCATTTTCTCTCTCATTTTCAGAGTGTCTCATCACGATTATATATTATCTCAAATTCTAGATCTTATTCGTCTACTCGTCCGAACCGACAATCACCCCGGTGTAATAGAAGAAGTCAACGATCTTCGCGCTCGGGTAGTGGCTTTGGAGAATGTGGTGCAAAGGTTACAAGCACCAGCAGCAGCACCGGCAACAACAGTACCACCAACAACAACATCCGCATCCCACACCTCAACATCACAATCTGTACCTCAAACATCAACGTCATACGCACCATAGATACCAAGGAATACCAACAACAACAACAACAACAAACGATGAAGTATTGATTCATAACTTCATCGAAGAAATATTTTGCAGAGAATATGTAGTTTCTAAAAGTTTTAGAGATTATATATTCTAGTCCTAGTCAAAAACCAGATGAGATTAATATTATGTTAACTCATTAAATCCATGATTACATCTAAGGAAAATATATATGTAGGTATATTTTCATAAAGATTGTAATTAAGAAAATTCTTTTGTACAAAATGTTAATGGTGAGAATATTTTAACGGGTAGGTAATACCCGAGAGATATATAAATTCACAATTAATATGTTACATTCTTCGATTCTGATTCAACAAATCATCAACTATACTCACTACTTTCACAATAATATATATTCTTTTATAAAAATCAAAGCAACCATCCTCATCCAAATTTGATTACATATTTTGATTTTGATAAATCAAAATCCAAGTCAAGATTTAACAAAAGACATCATTCTTAGATTCCTACATCTTTCGAAGCTATACTTTGACTTCAAAACTGTGCTAGAACATCATAGAACTCAGAAAAGTATTTGAATCATTCAAATTCCTAGAACATCATATGAATATTAACGATTACAATCTATGTTCAAATCCCTCGAAATTCCTGAAGACACTTCAAATAATGAATCATCGAGATGATGATCCAACCACATGTTACCGCAGTCTTGTACCTGAAAAACCCTCGAAATCAAAGTCATAGTTTAACACGTATCCGTGTCAGACCCTTTGTCATTTATTAGCTAAAATAACTTTTCAATCCCTTTTCAAAATAGACAGTTTTGTCACCACTCCAGCAAATCACCTTCAATTGATCATTCGAATAAGCCTTATTATAACGATTACCCCTTCATCATTGTTACCGGGGAACCTTTCATATTCCACCACATTAGCAGTAAACTTATTAACAACTTCATTGATCATTAAGCCTCTTCGAAAAATCACGATAATTATTCATTGAAACTCTATCAAGTACCCATATACAACTTGTAACAACAATTGTCATACCAACTACTGGGAATTAGCAAATCAGTATTTTAAATTTTGTAGCAATTTTTCGCCAACAGTTAAATATATATATATATATACATAACGTTTACCTTCAAGACTTACAGACTTCGAATGTGAAGTTTCTGAAAACAACCCTAAACTACGAACTAGTTCTCGAAATCTTGAAAAATGTTGATGAAGCAGCAAAAACTATAAACGACTTTAACAGTCAAAAGTTTGATGATAAAGAGTAGTGTGTTAGAAAAGCACAGAAAAAGAGAAAATTTGGTACTGGAAAACGAATTGAGCAAACCATGAAGGAGGCTGTGGACAAATCACAAAGACTAAACCTACCTTCAAAGAATCCAAATCCAAATGATTCAGTGTCTGCTTAAGTCATTAACGAATACCTTGTTACTGACTCAAAATCTGTTACGAACAAATCTTCTTCATCATCCTTCGATATTAGAAATTCTAAGATATCATCGTATCTTTCATTATAAATATCCTCGATATTTCTGGAGATATCTTCATAACTATTCTTATCTAAAATCATTCATCTCTTCGCGCTATCTGAGTTACATCATAAAAGAAACTATTTTAGTTTCAAAAATCTGAAAAATTCGAAAAATGAATGTTTGAAGTAATGTTGGGAATTGAAGCATGAGTTAGTATAATATAATGACACTTGATCAATGTAATTATATTACAGCAAGTCATGATGAGTTTCTAATGGAACGTGATAATGGTTCACAGATCACACCCTCATCATGAACCATGTTACATAACTCTTTCATTCTATTTAACCTCTAAACATATCAAGAAAATATTTTTCTTGATGATTCGGTCTTTTCCGGATATTCTGGTAATTTAACAAATCAAGATCGTGCCATTACAATTTCTTTCTTAGAACATTAACTATGTTCATTTCGAAATGCATAGCTACGAATTTTGGACCATTATCCGCTTGACTTAAGGTCGGGAAGAGAAAACGAAAGCATGAAGCTCCGAAATATAATGGAGAATATAAAGCCCGATAACAACCCCGGAAATTACAAACCGTGTATATCAATGCGTATAGCAATATAAAGACACGGGAGAATGAAAAACACTATAACCCCAAGGTAATAGTAGAAGAAGATAAATTCCTCTGGTGGCAGATGAAAAAGAAGAATAAATGATACGATAGCTAGGAAAATATCAAGAATCAGGACTGGATTAAGCATTTTCACAATCTTTTGAAAGTATGAATTGAGGAAGAAGATTATAGGAGTGATGAAAATAAATGAAACGGAAGAGGTCAATTTATAGCGAAATATCAAACATAGCAATCGAGGCAGATTACGCATTTAATCAAAGGAAATCTTAATTTCCTTAATCTTATTATTATTATTATTATTATTATTATTATTATTATTATTATTATTATTATTAGTAATATTATTACATAAAATATTACGACGAGGTTATGAGCGTGTCACTTTCAAAATGGGTTTTCAAGCGGGATAGAGCTAAGGAAACTATGGGTTATAGCTATGGAGGTTATGGGTAATATTCATGGGTATTGTTCGCAAGTCAAACCTAGTATTTATTATCTCTGTTGCGTCTACGTACTTTCCTGCAATATTGAATCACAATATTGATACGTTGAGATCTACGGTTAATTTTGCATTCCGAGTTTCGGTCACATTTTGGTGAACGACTTTATATGCTGCTAAGGTGAGTTTCATTTGCTCCCTTTTTAAATGCTTTTGCAAATCTATATTTTTGGGCTGAGAATACATGCACTTTATTTTAAACGCAATGGATATAAGTGCATACTAAATTCTACACCGAGTTGAACCAAAAATTCCTTAGCTTTGGTAACTAGTAACTGCCGGTTATAAGAACTGGTGGGCGCGAGTAGTTATATATGGATCCATAGGGCTTGATATCCCCGTCCGAGCTAGAGCACTAGCCTTTTAACGGACGTATGCTATTTGAGAAGCGTACACGTTGGTTTGCGTGTATTATTAAGATGATTATGCAAAGGGTATAAATTATATATACGTTAAGTTTAGTTACCAGGGTGCTCAATTTCGTAGAATATTTTGATAAACGTTTCTGGATGAAACAACTGAAATCTTGTGATCCACCTTTATATACAGATTATGCGCAACATTAAAACTATGAACTCACCAACCTTTGTATTGACACTTGTTAGCATGTTTATTCTCGGGTTTCCTAGAAGTCTTCCGCTGTTTGCTTATACGTTAGACAAGCTATGTGCATGGAGTCATACATGCTTTATTCGAGAAAATGCTGTATTCACAAAATCATCACCATTTGATCTTATTGACTGTATTGTCAACTGAAGTATTATTGTAAACCATTGTATTACGGTGATTGTCTATATGTAGAAATCATCAGATGTTGAAAACCTTTGATTTAAATATTCATTTATGGTGTGACTTTTCAAAAAAATGAAATATTTACAAAACGTATCATATAGAGGTCAAATACCTCGCAATGAAATCAATGAATAACGTGTTCGTCCATATGGATTTGGAGCGATCGTCACAGTCTTCTTCTTAAAATGAATAATTAAACTGTGATCTGTCGTCTCAAGCCTCATTATTTCTTCATGATGCTCAGTGCTTGGAGCGGGTATTGTCGCAGTTTCTTTAACGTCTTCCATTTCCTCTTCCTCTTCAAATTCCTCCTCTTCCTCTATTTCTTCGCTGGGATCCTCTTCTTCCATTTCTGGGTCATCTACAGACTGTGATTCGACACCCATCTTGATATCATTGGCTGGTGGTGAAGACTCGTCATCAGAAGTGATCCGTCTGGTGGAAATAGCAAACATCTCTGCCTGTCCAGAAAGATCGGTTGGTCGGTCATTTTTGAAAGTAACGCTCTCCCCATGTGATCGTAAGATCAAGGTTTGATTGTACACATCAATGACAGTCCTAGCCATATTCATGAAAGGTCTTCCTAACACTACTGGTGTGTGTAGGTCTTCCTTGATATCCATCACTACGAAATCCGTAGGGTATAAGAATTTGTCGACTTTCACCAAGACTTTCTCAACTATGCCCTTAGGATATCGAATTGTATGATCGGCAAGTTAGATTGTCATTTTGGTTGGTGACAAGTCTCCTAACTCTAATCTCTTGTAGAGAGAGTAGGGTATTAGGTTGATACTTGCTCCTAAATCTGTTAGCGCATGAATTGTTCCAGATTGGTAGATTGAACATGTGAAAATGAATCGGCCCGTATCTCCTAGCTTTGGTGGTAGAGAGTTTCTGAGTAATGCAGAGCATTCTTCACTTAGTGGAATTTTGTTAGAGTCTGGTATCCTCTCCTTTGTAGAAAGAAGCCTTCGGATGTATCTCTTCTGGTTGAGAACTTTGGACATAGTGTCCGGGAATCTTCCATCAAGTTTGAAGGAATTGAGCTTGGATGGTTCTTCTTGTAGCCTTCCAGGATAAGGTATGCGAACTGGAGTTTCAGGGGTCAGCTTCTGAGTATATGTCGATTTGTTCTTTAGCCTAGTTGACCTTCTCCGCGGTTCTTCCTCTGGGATTACGGAATCCATTTGCTTTTCTTCTTCTATTTGGGGATTTTGGATAGTATTACTTGGAAATCTTCCCTGCGGTCGGGTTTCAAGGCGTTGTAATAACTGTCCGAGCTGCGTTTCCAAACTTTTGAGCAGAGCCAATTGATTTCTCGTTAGTATCTCCGGCTGATCTTGTCTGGTTGCAGTTCTCTGATTTAGCTGTTGTTGTCCTTGAATGAACTGAGTTAACTGATCATCAGCTCCGAGAGTGGGGTTAGTTGCTTTTGTAATCTGGGTGGTAGAGGAATTTTCCTCCACTGGGGGACCAGTGAGTGGAAGTGGTTGATTGTAGGTCAATTGAGATTGTTGGGCTGGATAAGGTGGATAGCGATAGCGAAAAGGTTGATTGCTTCGCTGAAATTGATTAACCCTGGGTGGTTGATTGAATCCAAGATTTGGTGGACGAGCTGGGTATTGGACGTAACAGACTGAACCGTCAGGGTTTTCGTACTCAACTTGATATTCTTCAGTAGGTTTCGGGTTGGTATAATTTTTCGGGTTGGTACAATTTACACAAGCCTGAGCTTGGTTAACCTGCTGCGGCTGCGTCTTCAGTTCTCCGAGTTGTTTAGCAAGAGATTCCATCTTATCCGTGAGGGATTTGATGGCCTCCGTTTGATTGTTAAGTGCAGAGAGTGGGGCAGATGATGAAGCTGTTACACCACTGTTCCAGTCATGATGATGCATTGTCATGTTCTCGAGCAATTCCCATGCTTTGTCTGCGGTTTGGCTCATCAGATTCCGTTGAACTGCTGCATCGATCGTCGTCCTATGATTTACCGTAAGACCATTGTAGAAGGTACAGATTTGGGCTGACTGTTCTAGTTGGTGATTAGGGCATTTCTTCAGCAGGGTTTTGAATCGCTCCCATGCAGTGTAAAGAGATTCATCATAACTTTGTTTGAAGTTAATGATGTCATTCTTCAGTTTGGTTTGTTTAGAAGGAGTGAAATATTTGGTTAGGAATTTAGTAGCCATCTCCGTTCATGACGTGATGGAATCTTTTTCCAGTCCTTCGAACCAAGTTTGAGCATGATGAGTGGGAGAATAGGGGAACAAGTATAACCGGACTATATCTTGTCCTATCCCTGGCTGTTTGGAGGAGTTCGAAAGAGATATGAATTTATTAAGGTGAGAATTAGGATCGTCATTCGGTAATCCATGAAACTGACAGCTATTTTGAATGAGCTGGATGATGTGATGTTTTAACTCAAACGAGTGTCCTTGAATCTCTGGAAATCTGATTGGTCCTCCTCGACCTTCAATCGAGGGTTTGGTATTTTCTACTAAAGTAACGCGTAACGCCATTTGATTTCTGATTCGTGCTTCCTTGCATGCTTTAGAGATTATTGCGTCTGGATCAGGTACGAATAACAACGGCCCTGGTCTAGATCGGGTTTGGGTCATACACTAGGTATGCCTTTTTGTTTTTAATTTTTCACAAATAAACTAAATTATAATAAGCTAAACTAATCTAAAGTAATCTAATCTAGGGTAACCTAATTCTAAGGTAATCTAATTTAATCTAAGGTGATCTAAGGTAATTTAATGTAATCTAATTTAAGGTAATTTAACTAACTATCCTACGGTGAAATATGTTTTTGGTTTTGGCTACTAATTCCCTGGTATTTCTGTAACAGAGCTCCGCACGAATATTCAACAAACCAAGTGGCCAGGCCGACTACGGAGAGGCAGGATCCTTTTGGTCCCAATATAATTGGCGACAGTTCGGAAAATCCAATAACCAAGTCTGTGTATAATTGTCTTTCTTAGACACCACTAAATGCTTGTGAATAAGTTTGATAGAGAGCAGTATTGCCTGATACTAGTTCCCCGGCAGCGGCGCCAATAACTTAGTATCCTCCCGTGATATGTCCGAAATGGACGGTTTTTATTCGCGCGGTGTCGTCAGGCCGCGGCTCGCCAGGATCAGCCACTCATAGGAGGAAGGTACTGTTTTAAATTTATATTTAGCGGGGCCTAAATCTTACTACTCCTTATAAGTAAGGGAAGTATGACCTAGAGTTATATTTTTGAGATATCAGTAGAATCGAACCTATATTTAAGCCTAGGATAGTTAGGGAGTAGTGAATATTTATTTTTGGATTTTCTAATTTATAAGACAGATAATGTAAATGCGATAAAATTCGTAATTTAGATAAGGTTAAAGTGAGTGCATACTATGACTTCATCAGTTATTCTGCCGAGATTATGGAATGCTGCCTCATGAATAGGCAGAGGCACTGTATTCATTACACTGGTCCTAAACGCCCCTCACTGGGTACTGCGTTAGGCTTGAAGATTCTGAATAGACAGCAACGTCCCTTACCCCCGACGCCCGTGTAGTCTGACTACAGGTATACACGTTCAGACGGCTCATCCAATTGAGCGACTCAGTTGGGTGACGTATTAACATTTCAAAATGGTCTAAACTTTATTAAGTATAATAGAATACATGGTTTACCATATCCGAGAGACGTGATGCGTTTCAATGCTTTCGTTAATGATTGGTAAAAGATAGTTAGGCCCTTAAAAAGAGTTCAACCATAAAGAACACCATGGCCAAGTCAAGCTGACTTCCATGAACACGTTCGGTTATCCTAACGGTCCAATCCTTTATGTATCTAAACAAATAGTTCCTTAATTAACTAAGAATCCCTCAAGCGAGGTGCAATGCTTGAGATCGAGTTATGGTGCAGTGTACTGGTCAACACTAACCGGGTTCCATGGCCTTACTTAGCAGAGGTATAGCTTACAACAACCACTGTGCTTCAGCGTGCACGTACTAAGTTTATATGCTTGGTGACTACACTAGCATGGTCTAGGACCGACAATGTACTAAGGGTCTAGTCAGATGTTTCACTACGAAAGAGTCCTCAGTCGGAATCCAAAGCTTGATAGACTTACTACAACCGGTGTTCCTCGGTCGATCTTATATTGTATTTGATAGACTTCTCTTACCAAGGGGTGACACAGATAGTGTACTCTGAATTGGGGTTCACGACTTCCCAATAACAGAGCCTATAACTACGTTCTATTAGTTGGAAAAGCGATTGATTTTAAAGCATAATCTAAAAGCATTTCAACAGCATACACAGACCATAATATTATTTTGGCATTATAACTGCTTACATCATAGCAAACACTAAAGATAACTACTCGCTAATCATGGCAACAATATCATAAAACATTATATAAGATAAAGGATAGAAGTACCAGTAGATTAAACGAGTTCTGAATACAAAAGAACAACTTCAAGACTCTAGACCGCTCCTAATACAATCTTCAGCATTCTTCTCCGGGTACTAGGTTTCCCGCACAGAGTCGAAGGCCTTGAGAGTATGACTAATATTGTACAAGAGAGAGAAAGAAGTGAATTGAAGTATGTGTTAGAATGAATGACAAAGAACCTTTAAATAGACTAGGGATTTGCCAAAATATGGCTGGCTGGCCGTATGGCAGGCCGTATGATGGCCCGTATTTGGCAGCCCATTTCTTGGGGCGTTTGCTAGGCCGTTTGGCAGGCCGTACCCCATACTGGAAGGCCGTATGGCAGGCCGTTTTTGGTGCTGGTCAGCCATGATTCCCTGGATCGTAACTTGATTTCTTGTCTTTCATCGTTTTTGCTCTAGAATCTTCGTTTTAGCTCCGATTCTCTTGATTCTTTTTGCACCGCCTTCGTAATTACTTGTTCTTCAATTCTAACTGATGAAGTGGGTATTTTACCGACAAATTTTGAATCTTTCTTGTTTTTGGGCCTTAATACCGGGTGAAAACGTGACTTTTTAGCCGATATCAGTCATCGTTAGTCGTTATATGTAAGGGTTGTTTTGAAACGTTTAAGTTAACGATCTTGTTAAATGTTGTTAACCCATTGTTTATTATATCTAATGAGATGTTAAATTATTACATTATCATGATAATATGATGTATTAATATATGATATATATACATTTAAATGTTGTTACAACGATAATCGTTACATATATGTCTCGTTTTGAAACCCTTAAGTTAGTAGTCTTGTTTTTACATATGTAGTTCATTGTTAATACACTTAATGATATGTTTACTTATCATTTATTATATTTAAACATAGTGTAACAATATCTTAATATGATTCATATGTATTTAGTAAGACGTTGTTATAACGATAATCGTTATGTATATCGTTTCGAGTTTCTTAATTCAATAAACTCATTTTTATGTATATCACTCATTGTTAATATACTTAGTGAGATACTCACTTATCATAATCTAATGTTAACTATATATATATATATATATATATATATATATATATATATATATATATATATATATATATATATATATATATATATATATATATATATATATCCATATATATGTCATCATATAGTTTTTACAAGTTTTAACGTTCGTGAATCACCGATTAACTTGGGCGGTCAATTGTCTATATGAATCCTATTTCAGTTAATCAAGTCTTAATAAGTTTGATTGCTTAACATGTTGGAAACATTTAATCATGTAAATATCAAGTTCATTTAATATATATATATATATATATAAACATGGAAAAGTTTGGGTCACTACACTAAGTATACTTATTTAGGTTGGTCAACATATATGTCTTAAACAAATGTTGTTTTATAGTATAAGTTGTCTTATTGCTCGACTCGACGCGTTTCAAAGTAAAAGTCAACATACGGTCAACTAGTTCATGCAAGTCAAACGAAGTCAACCGAAGTCAAACCAAAAGTCAAACTTGGTCAAAGTAGTCAACTAAGGTCAACATCAGTAGGTTCATGTCAAATGTTGGTCAACATGTCAAACCTAAGTCAAACAACACGTTTTGGATCATAAATGGTCAATTTCACAATTTTAGTTTATCGTTGTGCACAAAGTTCATGTACATGTAGCAAACTTAGCATATTATCTCATAGTACAAAATTCATGCAAACATGGTAAACTCCAGATCATAAGCATACTCAAAATCTATTCCCAAAAGTCCAGCCAGGGTCTTATACGATAATTAAAAGTCAGGAATCAGAAGGGGTACATTTATAGTTTGTCAAATTAATTTCTGACCGCGCACTGATATGGTTTTGGCTATAACCGGAGCTAGGGACATGCAGTTGATACAAGACCAGTGGACATGGTTCAAGGACAAGTCAAACTAACACATATTAAAAGTTGAGCAATTTTTTTTTAGCCAATTTGTACAGTTTATTCATGCAAGTTGGAAGTTCAGTTTTCAGCTCAATTCAGAATTTACATAATATATGGCACTATTGTGCCCAATGCACAAGGTTTCAGAGATTGAAATTAACTAACCATATGTCACACATCATGTCAAAATTCATATTCCATAAGCATACATGCTAATTTAATAAACACAAACCACAGAGTATAAAACGGATAGCAAGTTGCTGTTACAATCCTAGTTTAGCTAGTCACATTCGCACGCAATTATCCGAAGATCTAGATACAATTAGACTATGATATCTACATGAAAAGTGAAGTACTTTTTGTGTAAATTTCAAATATGTAAAGCTTTAAATCCAAAAGCTAAACATTTTATCATACAAGGCTGTTTTCATGCAAGTGTTGTATAAAACCACTTTTTCACTAAATCAAGCATATCTCAAGTTATACATAAGCAAATGATAGTGCTCCAAATGAACATATATTTAGGCACAATATCCTTCCAATATGTAAAGCTTTTAATTGCAATTGTTCTATTTTTATGTAATATTCGTTTAAATAAATAAGTGCGAAGATAAAAGAAGAAAACGACAATTTGAAGTCGCAATTGACCAAAAAGCTCAAATGTACAAGATATAATTCAAGTGGCTCAATTTATTGATGAGAAACGTCTCAAAATTACAAGAGTACGAGCCGCAAAATGCAAAATACAAGATATTAAATTGTACGCAAGGACGTTCAAAAATCCGGAACTGGGACATGAACCAACTATCAACGTGCGACGCAACGGAGCTAAAATTACAAGTCGACTATGCACATAAATATAATATAATATATAAATAATTCTTAAAATTATATATATATTATATTATATAATAAAACGTCGGCAAAACTAGAAAACAAAAGTAGGTTGCCTGATCCAGCTGGCCATGCGATCGCATGGCCAGGAAGACCATTTTTCATGCGATCGCATGAAGCCAGATTCCTGGCCAGGTCCTATAAATTCAGCATTTTTCGACGAGTAAAACATACCTTTTTCTTTTCCTTCATATGTAACGTAAATATATATATTTATAATATAATTTTAATTTTAAGTTAATAATAATAAATTTATTTTAAGAATGTTTTACGGGTTTTAAGTCGAAATTCTGTCCGTGCAACGCTACGCGATTAATCACCACTGTAAGCTATGTTCTTCCTTTTTAAATTAATGTCTCGTAACTAAGTTATTATTATGCTTATTTGAGCCAAAGTAATCGTGATGTTAGACTAAATATTAAGACGGGGTTATTAGATTTTGTACCATAATTAAGGTTTGGACAAAAGACCGACACTTGTGGACATTGGACTATTGACTATTAATAGATAGGGGGTATTGTCTAATCGAATGACAACTCATTAGAATCTATCGAACCTATCTTCAAATTAGTTAATCTAATAATTATTAAAATGATTATATATGTTCTATTTAGTGACGTTTATACGACATCTTTTACGATCATTTAATTAATTATTCGAGTTGGGTAATTGATTATTCATTCTGATCAAGTGGGTAAATTATTATTCATATCTCATTAAAACAGGGGTGGATTACATACAAGGATAATTGGTGTAATTGTTAACAAAGTATTAAAACCTTGGATTACACGCCGTCGATAACCTGGTGTAATTATTAACAAAGTATTAAAACCTTGTTACAGTTCGAATCCCTGATTAGTTGGAATATTTGACTTTGGGAATAAGGTTAATTTGACGAGCATTTTATAATTATGACCGATGGACTATTATGGACATAAACCAGATAGGTATCAAATAAACCAGGACAAAGGACAATTAACCCGGGTAACAATTAATTAAAATCAAAACGTCAAACATCATGATTACGGAAGTTTAAATAAGCATAATACTTTTATTTCATATTTCATCGTACCTTTATTTACTGTCATTTTAATTACTGCAGTTTACTTTATCGCAATTTAAATTCTGTAATTTATATTATCGTCATTTATCTTTACGTTTTATCGATAAACCGATCATTAAACGGTAAAAAAACCCCTTTTATAATAATATTACTATATATAATTATATATATTTTATATAAATATAGTTGTTAAAAATATAGTGTTAAACTCAGCTAGCTCCCTGTGGAACGAACCGGACTTACTAAAAACTAAACTACTCTACGATTAGGTACACTGCCTATAGTGTTGTAGCAAGGTTTAGGTATATCCACTCTATAAATAAATAAATAAATAACTTGTGTAAAATTGTATCGTATTTAATAGTATTTCGCAATAAAAATATAACTATTTTATATACACCTCGCATAACATCAAGTTTTTGGCGCCGCTGCCGGGGAAACGCTATATTTTTACGCTATATTTTTGTAAAAATATATTATTTCTTATTTCATAAAAATATTTTGTATTTATAATAAGTGTTAAAAATAATAAGAAAAAATAAATAAATAAATAAAAACGGGCCACAATACTGTAGCAGCCCAAGAATAGGCTTGGTACCGAAGCCATGCGATCGCATGACCCAGGAGCATAAAACTCATGCGACCGCATGAGTGCTTCTGACACGTCTGGTACTTGATACAGCAGAATTAGGGTTACGTATTATTTATTATTATTATTATTAATAATCTAATTAGGGTTTAAATATTTAATTAGTTATTAATATTAGTTTATAATTAGTAATATTAAGTTTTAATATTATTATTAATTATATAAATTAATACTTTTATAAAATAATAATATAAAAATAATATTTTTATAAAAATAAATAATTTTATCATTTTTTATATTTTTATAAATTGTATCTTTCTACACATTCCTTTCTTCATTGGTTGCAACTATATGTTGTTCTAGTTAATGTTAACCCTAACTTCAACATGTAACTGAAAGGATAAAGTTACATTATGGAACTGTTCTTTCATTCCATCTAAGGATAAGTTCACCTGCAGTATGGTAAACTGGGTGATATCCTTCATTGTTCGTTCAGACCGTCCTGAAGGCACTATAGATAATTATGGCTTGCATTGCATATAAGTCCGATTATTCACTTTCAGCAAAAGTTTCAATTCATATAGTTAAATGAAACGTTCTTAAATATCGAGTTCTTTATGCCTATGGTCTCTTTCCGAAATCAAGGGGTTAGTAAAATCTGTGGCAAACACTATCCAGACATCAAATCGCATGGTTATGATCACCATGTTTTCCATCCTACCTGTCAGCTTTGTATTGCGACATAAGCGCTCAATGTTTTAGATGAGTTTAGTAACATTCATGATGTATTTCATGCATCCAGCTTACTAAAGATGCCTGTAAGGCTAAAAACATCATCTTTTCTTTTGTGGATATATTCAGACAACATACTCTTGTTAACCAGAAACGAAATCAATTTGTTGATCTCCTAAGAGACTTAATTAATAGCATATACCTATTCTTACTTTTATACGCCAGAGTACCTTTCAAGGTAAATAGCTCACTTTTTAGCCCACGAATCTTTCGGAACTTTGATACGCTACTTCTTATTTAAATATGGTACCATTTTTTTTTGTCATTCCTCAAATTTCGGGACGAAATTTCCATTAACAGGTGGGTAATGCAACGACCCGGCTTTTTCGACTTGCTTTTGTGCCTTGTGTTTTTGCGAAACTGCGTATTTGTGCGTACTGTGTTACTTTATACTCTGGAAACTTGATTTACGTGGTTTACTTCCATTTATATGTTAAAACGTGCCTTAGAGTACGTAGGATACATAACTTGATCATTGGAAGCCTTTATAACCGTTAGTGTTATTTGACGTTTCGAATAAACCGCGAACTTGCGCGCACGTTTAACTTTTGTCATAATCGGAATATTATGACTGCGAAATATTAATTATTATTTTATAATAATAATTACCTGGGTTTTTGGATGCTTAATTACGCGTAATAATTTAATTATGCACAATAGTTAGTCTTGTTGGACTTTCTACCTTGTTGGGCTCAAGCCCACCCTACTCTAGCTAGTGACCCAATTAATTAGCCCTTGTCCATGTCATCAATCCTTGTCAAATTCCTTGCTTATAAATACTAGCCCTTGTCCATGTCATCAATCCTTGTCAAATTCCTTGCTTATAAATACTAGCCATTTACCTCTCATTCAAATCACTTGCTCATTTGGTTTTCACACACACTTGTTCTTTCTTTCTTCCCTTTCTAGTATTGCTTGTAAGTCTTCTTTTTCTTCTTCTTTTCCTTTCATTTTCGTGGCCATCATCATCATATTATGGAGATCAAAGTTCCTTTTAGCTTTGATCTTGCTTATATCTTGTTGATTCAAGCATGAATCTTTCAAGAACATGGAAGATTCAAGCTTTCTAGCTTTGAATCTTCACCAACTTTGTAGATTCATCTTTCTTTTACTTTAATCTTGTTATTTTGTGATAAAGATTCAAACTTTTGTTTGTTATCTTCATATATCTTAAAGATCCAAGCTTTATGCTTCAAGATCTTCGAGAACACTAAAGGTTCAAGCTTTCTAGCTTTGTGACCTTATAAATTGTGTGAAAGGGATCCAAGCTCTCTAGCTTAGGGTTCCATCACCTCTTTTGACTTGGATCATGTTCATACTTGTTTGATTGATGTAAAGTTTGTAACTTTGTTTGTAAATAGGACTTGTAATTGTGTTAAGACTAAGGATATGACGTAACCTTGGTTCATCATCCATCTAAGACTCTTAAATGAGTTGTGTTACCACTTGGTCTTAATATATTGTGTATTGATGGTAGAATCTTGGTCAAAAGTGATGCTAAACCATCAACGAGTTGTACACTTGAAGCTACAAGCATCAAGGATGAGAACCGTGATGAGCATCAAGCACCAAGAACCTCACCGGAGCACTTGTCCACTGATTTTCGTATCTGATCAGACCACCTGGGCTACTGGAAATTTATTTTAAGTTAGTTCGGTTCGAGTAGATGATTTTCCATTTAATCCTCGTCTTAATCCGAGTTACGGTTTAGGATTTATGGCCCTCCGAGAGTCACTACACCTTATTAACGTTGTGCTGAAATTTCTGACCTACTCGCACTTAAACCGTCGCCACGGTCAAACGAAGACGAGTTAGGTTCTGAAAATTGGTCAGCAGTTAGGGGACTCACATACGGAGCCATATCCACTGATTATGCATCTTTTCGATTTACGTAGAGGTCTCAGCAGCTGACCGAAGTCAGCCTATTGTTTCGATCTCTATTCTTGTCGAACTTACTTAGCTTTTATGATGATGAATGATGATGATGATGACACTTAAACTTATTTTATGCACTATTAGAATTTATAAAAACAACCTACTGACCTAGTAACCCTTGATTTAGGTTGACGACCTTTCGGACCGACTTACTACTTGCGTACTTTCATTACCGCTTTTATCACTGTGAGTTATAGCATTCCCTTTTTACTTTAACTTATTTTGGGAACTGAGAATACATGCGGATTTTATGTTTTACATACTAGGCACGAGTACTTAAACTTATATATGTGTGGGTTATACAACGGCATAAACATTCCCTTTAGCTCGGTAACGTTTAATCATTGGTTTTTGAACCGTGAACGCGAATCTTAGATATGGATCCATAGGGTTTGACATCCCCACTCGGGCTAGTCGCGCTAGCATTTAATGGGTGTTTAATACTTCGTGAACATACGCACACGCCAAGTGTACTTTTAGGGGGTTATAAACGTTAAGTCTAGTTACCGGGTGCCCACGGCTATACATATACTTTATCATACTGATTTGAATTACTGATTTGAAACGCTTGTTTGAAGCACTGAAATCTCGTGGCCTACATTACATTACTGAATACAAACAAACTATAGCTCACCAACATTCGTGTTGACTTTTTAAGCATGTATTTCTCAGGTGTTTAGACATTGTTGCTTCTGCTGTTAGCCTTGCTGTTCTAGTCTCGGTGTATAGACTTGCTGTTACAGACTTGTTGTGTTAGACTTCCGCTGCATTACTTAGAGATGTGTCAAGCATGAAACTTTTACTTTGCATTCCCAACTTATGTTATTTTCAAAACAATAGCTTTGTAATGACCTTAGTATCATGTACTCATGTTAATGTTTCCTATTCATCTTTTGTAAAACGTTATCTGTTCATGAATGCAAAACTGGTTTTCAAACAGCATATAGTGTTTGACCTTGTAATGATCCTGTTGTTGTTGTACTGTACACGATGATTTTGTACGGGGCGTCACATAACAGCTGGTGGTTCCATTATGAAGAAAATCGCAACTGAAGCTTACAAAATTATTGATAATATGGCATCCCACTCACATGAGTGGCATCAAGAAAAAGATATCTTTCGTTCATCTAAAGTGGCTAGAGCCGATTCTAGCCACGACTTTGATTCCGTTTCCGCAAAAATAGATGCTTTCGAGAGACGAATGGAAAAGATGAATAAAGATATTCACGCAATACGAATCAGTTGTGAGCAATGCTGTGGACCACACTTAATGAAAGATTGTCACATTGAGCAAATGATGGAACAACGTGAGAATGTTTCCTACATGAACCAAAGGCCGGGAAATAATTATCAAAATAATTATCAACCGCGAAGGCCAAACTTCAATCGAAATCAAAACATTCTTTACAATCCAAATGGACCCAACAATAACTCGTACAACCAACAAGGTCTGAATAACTAACCAACTCAAAACAACACTTTCAATCAACAAAAACCTAGCTTGTATAAACCACCACAACAAACTGAAGAGAAAAAGCCAAATCTGGAAAAAATGATGGCAAAGTTAATGGAATCTCAAACACAATTTATTACATCTCAAACCCAAACGAATGAGAGGTTTGATCAGTCATTAAGAACTCATCAAACTTCCATTTTGAATCTAGAAAAACACGTAGGTACTCTTGCTAGCATGATGAGTGAGAGGGAACAAGGAAAGCTACCGAGTAATACTGAAGTAAATCCTCGGAATGAGAATGTTAATATGGTTTCAACGAATTCTGAAAAACCAACACCAGAAGATGGGAAGGTTTTAGATGTGAGTAACAATGAAGAAGTTACAACACCACCACCAACCGAGTATGTAAAGCCAGTGGTGGCACCATACAGACCAACCATCCCGTTTCCAAGAAAAGGAGTTGAGTATGAGAAAGTAATAGGTAATAAAGTTTGTGATACCTCTGGAAAGAAGAAGAATAAGAAAATGCAAGAAACAAAAACCGTAGAAGTAAACCCAGTGAAGACAGTTTCACCCAAACCTCCACCCAGGTTAGGTAATCCGGGTGAATTTATTGTTTCTTGTCTACTTAGTGATTGTGTCATGTATGATGCACTAGCAGATTTAGGTGCAAGTGTGAGTGTTATGCCTCTTTCATTATATAAGAGATTAGGAGTAGGTGAGTTAAGTCCAATAGAGATGAGTGTTCGACTCTTTGATCAAACCATTAGGCACCCAGTTGGAATTGCTGACAACCTACCCGTTCAAGTAGGTAATTTAACCTTTCTAGTCGAATTTAGTGTCATTGACATAGAAGAGGACCCAAACATTCCTCTAATTTTAGGTCGACCATTCTTAGCATCTACCGGGGCGTTATTTGATGTAAGAGAGGATAGAATGACACTTAGTAATGATGAAAAATCGATCACCTTTGTGAGTCGAAAGTCTAAATCTCCACCAACCAAAACCGTTGAACCAACAAAGACGATTGGCAAGAACCATATTGTTTTACCAACTCCTACGGTAGTGCTTAACAATAATAAAACGCCTAAGTGTGGGGAAGATGAAGTAACACCTAATGATGACCTGATAACAAAGAACCCCGTTGTTGATGCGAAATTAAATGACCCCGTTATTAACAGTTCAATGAAGAAACTTATTAAACGGATTCGCGATGCTAGAACCAATGGGAACTTTAAGTTATGTAACCGGTTAGTATCCAATCTATCGCCTAAATAAAAGGCGAAACTAGTTGAATTTGTAGATATTACACAAGAATCCGACCAATGGCTTAAAGCAAAAGTCACAGATATGCAAGTTGATTATGGTCCAAAAGAAATTGACGATGAAGTTAATCACAATTTCAAAACCACAGCTACTTAAGTGTGGGGAGATTCAAATGTTCTAAAAAGAAAATGCTGTCTAAAGTTAGTTGTTCTATTCTCGTGTAGTTCCGAGAATGGAATCCGATTGGTCTTTTCCTCTAGCAGACAATAAAGAACTAGTTTTCTCCCCCCATTCTAATTTTTTTTATAGGTTTTATATGAAATTTATACGCTTTTTTAATTTAAGTTTTGTGTGAATTTAAAAAAAAAAATTACTTTATTTCATTAAGTTAAAAAAAATAATTTCTAAAATTCATCGTAAGTTGAAGACTAGGTCATGGAATCGAAATTGCTTTACCCGAGGGCGGGGCGAAAATTTTTTTATCATTATTTTTAATTTTATTAATCTAAAGTATAACAAAAAAATTTAAAAAACCAAAAATCTTTGCTTTAAAAATGACAAATTTTAAATTTTGTCGAGGGACGGACTAGGTAAACATACCGAAACTACCTAAAGTAAAAGGAAACAAAATTTTAAAAAATTATTCATTTAAATTGTTTTAATAAATAAAGGTTTATATATATATATATATATATATATATATATATATATATATATATATATATATATATATATATATATATATATATATATGTTTGTAGTTTATCTTATGTACAAAACAGGGTAAAACAACGCACTTTCAAAGATTAAGTTCAGCAATAGCTACTAATTTTGTCGATAAGACGCAAAACATATGTAAAATTACAACAAAAGAAATGAACGATGAGGCGCGCCATCTATCATTCGACGAGCTTAGAAATTTCAAACTGGGTATTTTTAATCACTTTTCTACACTAATCACCCTCATGAATTTATAATTATAGTCTGATTTCATGCAAATGAGGGCATTGCATGATCTCAAGTGTGGGGAAGGGTTATAAATTCTCTCGAGTTTACACTTAGTTTAATTGCCAAATTTTGTGAAAATTTGAAAAAATTTCAACTAAATGAATTCAAAATCATGTTTATACATATTTATGAACGATAAAACTAGGTGTTAATACCGAAATTATTGTTACCTCGGAGAGAACATAAATGGAGAAACAACCCAAAACGTTAGAATTCATTTAAAATGGAATAGAAGAGAATAAAAAGGCAAAGAAAAAATAAATAAAAGCTAAGTGTGGGAAGAATTTACCAAGTTATTTAAAACACATATCACATATGTTTGTACAAGATTATTACAGGTACTTTTGTTTTGGACGATTTTAATCAGTTTTACCTAATTTACTGTAATATATTTGAAAGAAAGATGGATCTGCACGATGAATCAATTCCATCATTAAAAGGAAGTAAAGTCTTCCGAAAAAGACACGCGCTTCTTGATTTAGGCCAGGAAGTTGTCGTCCAGACCAGCTGTAAGTTGACGAAAAATCTAGAAAAGTCATCTCTAAAATCAGCAGGAAATCCACGGACCTCAGCATCAAACAGGGTCGCCAAGTGGTCAGACTTATCCTAACCATGAGAGGATCTGTCTCGTAAAATGGGGTGGGCACCGTGCAAATTAGCTTGATAAGACTAATGAATCAAACCCCCAGAAAGGATAATCTCCTTAAAGATTAAAAATCAGCTTTTAAGCCTGATATTACTCCATCCTTGAGATTGACTTTAAAGATTGAGAATTACAAACTCATGAAATTCAATGATATCTAAACTCGAGCTTGAACGAGAAAATATTTTGATCAAATTAAAACCGATTTGTTTTTCTGAAAACCAATTTTCAATGCGTTCATTACCATTGAACGTAAAATCCTAGGAATTCACCTGGAATTCATTAGGTCACCTGAACCAAATCGGGTGTCAACCGTAAGAACGGTGGTTGCATAACATGGTCGAAGACATGACCTTGTGCCAGACCGAAAAACTATATGGTGATCTTTACTATTGCTCCTACAAAGGATAGTTATTGCATCTGACACGTTTGAAACCATGAACATCTGCATTTCATTAGACATTGCCTTAACAGTTGCTTGATCAACGCTTTCCTTTACAATCGGACGGTAGTTTACCGAAAGGTAATATACGGAGCAAGTATACTGGACGTGTTGCTTTCCTAATACAAGGATTAGCAAGTGGGTGACACAAAACCACAAGTTTTTGAGCTAAAATTTAATATTTTGCAAACACTGGTGAAGGGTTATTCTGAAAAACTTATCTAGGGTAAAAGCTAGAATGAATTTTCAAAAGATCAAATATTTTCATAAAGATCCAATTTCCTTAAAGGATCTAAATTTTCATAGTCATGTGGGACTGTAAACCACATCGTTACTATCATTGTTTATACCGCCGTATCAAAATCACTGATGTATAAAGTGTGAGAAATAAAAAAAGTGATTCGAGTGAAGTGTGATTTTATTTTAAGTTCTGTATCGCTTGAGGATAAGCAACGCTCAAGTGTGGGGATATTTGATAGTGCTCCAAATGAACATATATTTAGACACAATATCCTTCCAATATGTAAAGCTTTTAGTTGCAATTGTTCTATTTTTATGTAATATTCGTTTAAATAAATAAGTACGAAGACAAAAGAAGAAAATGACGATTTGAAGACGCAAATGACCAAAAAGCTCAAATGTACAAGATATAATTCAAGTGGTTCAATTTATTGATGAGAAACGTCTCAAAATTACAAGAGTACGAGCCGCAAAACGCAAAATACAAGATATTAAATTGTACGCAAGGACGTTCGAAAATCCAGAACCGGGACATGAACCAACTATCAACGTGCGACGCAACGGAGCTAAAATTACAAGTCAACTATGCACATAAATATAATATAATATATAAATAATTCTTAAAATTATATATATATATATATATATATATATATATATATATATATATATATATATATATAATAATAATAATAAAAAGTCGGCAAAACTAGAAAACAAAAGTAGGTGGCCTGATCCAGCTGGCCATGCGATCGCATGGCCAGGAAGACCATTTTTCACGCGATCGCATGAAGCCAGATTCCTGGCCAGGTACTATAAATTCAGCATATTTCAACGAGTAAAACATACCTTTTTCTTTTCCTTCATATGTAACGTAAATATATATATTTATAATATAATTTTAATTTTAAGTTAATAATAATAAAGTTATTTTAAGAATGTTTTACGGGTTTTAAGTCGAAATACTGTCCGTGCAACGCTACGCGATTAATCACCACTGTAAGCTATGTTCTTCCTTTTTAAATTAATGTCTCGTAACTAAGTTATTATTATGCTTATTTGAGCTAAAGTAATCGTGATGTTAGACTAAATATTAAGACGGGGTTATTAGATTTTGTACCATAATTAAGGTTTGGACAAAAGACCGACACTTGTGGACATTGGACTATTGACTATTAATAGATAGGGGTATTGTCTAATCGAATGACAACTCATTAGAATCTATCGAACCTATCTTCAAATTAGTTAATCTAATAATTATTAAAATGATTATGTATGTTCTATTTAGTGACGTTTATACGACATCTTTTACGATCATTTAATTAATTATTCGGGTTGGGTAATTGATTATTCATTCTGATCAAGTGGGTAAATTAATATTCATATCTCATTAAAACAGGGGTGGATTACATACAAGGATAATTGGTGTAATTGTTAATAAAGTATTAAAACCTTGGATTACACGCAGTCGATAACTTGGTGTAATTATTAACAAAGTATTAAAACCTTGTTACAGTTCGAATCCCTAATTAGTTGGAATATTTGACTTCGGGAATAAGGTTAATTTGACGAGCATTTTATAATTATGACTGATGGACTATTATGGACATAAACCAGATAGGTATCAAATAAACCAGGACAAAGGACAATTAACCCGGGTAACAATTAATTAAAATAAAACGTCAAACATCATGATTACGAAAGTTTAAATAAGCATAATACTTTTATTTCATATTTCATCGTACCTTTATTTACTGTTATTTTAATTACTGCAATTTACTTTATCACAATTTAAATTCTGTCATTTATATTATCGTCATTTATCTTTACGCTTTATCGACAAACCGGTCATTAAACGGTAAAAAACCCCCTTTTATAATAATATTACTATATATAATTATATATATTTTATATAAATATAGTTGTTAAAAATATAGCGTTAAACTCAGCTAGCTCCCTGTGGAATGAACCGGACTTACTAAAAACTACACTACTCTACGATTAGGTACACTGCCTATAGTGTTGTAGCAAAGTTTAGGTATATCCACTCTATAAATAAATAAATAACTTGTGTAAAATTGTATCGTATTTAATAGTATTTCGCAATAAAAATCTCGCATAACATCAGCAAACAACATGATATCCTATTGTAACCTGAGTATTTTTAAATTACCTATCCAATGGTATTAATTTCACAATCCAATTCGTGGTCTATCAAACCCAAAATTTCTGATCAATCACAAAAACACAACGTTAATTTCAATTGGCCATAACTTGATCATCCTGAAACGAAATCAATAGAATCCAAAGCCTAAAATCAATAGTTTTTCGCAAGGAATCTAATTATCACATAATATCATGCATTTGAAAAATCAAAATTTACTGTAAATGCAATAAACAATTCGGTTTTCATGCTAATCAACACAACCGGACAAATTAACGCATCAAACAATAATCACACATCAAGACTTGAGCAATAGACAACCTAATCCATGAAACTTTAACAAAAATCAGATTTTAAAGATTAGGGTTTAGCTATTTATACCTTTGATCACAAAATTAACGACACACACGCGTAGAGGACAACGAGAATTGCAAGTTTCATGTTCAAGGCTTGGCCAAAAATTGAAGTTTGATGTGTGTGGGTGTGAGTATGGCGACGGCAGCAAGAGGGAGAGGAGGGATCGACTGTTGCAGTTTAATTGTGAGGGTTTTACTAGTTTTAGGTTTAATACTTGTATTCATACTAACCCTAGTTCACTAATTTAGCACTTAGGTCCCTCAAAGTTGCAAAATTAAACATAAAAGGGGGTGAGAGATGGGCAATCGGCCGAATGGCCTATGGGGTAAGTTCTCGGGCTCTCGTTTTACAAAAGTGTGTAATCATGGTTCATTTCAAGTGCCGTTTAGTCGTACTGAAGGCCCGGAACGCTAAACCGATCGTTAAAACGCAATCAAACATTAATTTATTAAAAACCCAATGAATTAAATATTTTTGAAAAGTTAATAATTATTAAAATAATTATTAAAATAAACCCGAGCGTTTCGTTTCTCAAAAAGCAGTTATCAAAACCGTATCGTTTTTATCGTATTTCTTTATCTGAAATATTTATTCGAATTAATATCAACCCATATTAAATAGTGTAACCCTCCAAGGATCAAGTATGTATTTATTACACATAAATACATAAAAGTCAAGCAATCGCCGTTAAATAACTAACAGAAAGTTAACGGAAGTGACAGAAAAAGCAGAGTTGTTACATTACCCACCTGTTATTGAAAATTTCGTCCCGAAATTTTAGTGATCGTCTGCTGAAATAGTTTCCTCGGGAAATAGTTGCGGATACTTTTGTCTCATCTGATCTTCACGCTCCCACGTGAACTCTGGTCCTCTTCTCGCGTTCCACCGAACTTTAACGATAGAAATTCTGCTTTGTTTCAACCGTTTGACCTCACGGCCCAAGATTTCGACAGGTTCTTCAATGAAACGAAGTTTGTCGTCGATACGCAGTTCCTCTAAAGGAATAATCAAATTCTCATCGGCTAGGCACTTCTTTAGGTTGGATACATGAAAAACGTCGTGTATACCGCTGAGTGCTTGTGGTAGTTCCAACCTGTAAGCTACCGGTCCAACTCTTTCAGTTATCTCGAACGGTCCAACATATCTAGGACTCAGTTTACCTCGTTTCCCGAACCGTATAACACCCTTCCAAGGTGATACTTTAAGCATGACTTTATCACCAATTTGGAATTCTATGTCCTTCCGTCTAACATCGACGTAACTCTTTTGACGACTCCGATCCATTCTCAATCGTTCCTGAATCTGTAGGACTTTCTCCTTTGTCTCTTGAATAATCTCAGGACCTGTCAACTGACTATCCCCCAATTCGCTCCAACATACGGGAGATCTACACTTCCTTCCGTACAATGCTTCGAAAGGTGCAGCTTTAATGCTCGCATGGTAGCTGTTATTGTATGAGAACTTAGCTAGTGGTAAGTACTTATCCCATCCATTTCCGAAATCAATGACACATGCTCGCAACATGTCCTCAAAAGTTTGAATAGTTCGTTTGCTCTGGCCATCTATCTGGGGGTGATATGTTGTACTCATATCTAAACGGGTCCCCATTGCTTTCTGTAATGACTGCCAAAACCTGGAAGTGAATCTGCTGTCGCGATCAGATATAATAGATATAGGCACTCCATGCCTGGAGACGACTTCCTTAATGTAAATCTGAGCCAACTTCTCTATTTTATCAGTTTCTCTTATCGGTAAGAAGTGTGCAGACTTAGTAAACGGTGATAGCGGTAGAACCTAACTCACGATGAACAAAAACATAAATCCGTTTAAAAATTTTGGTGGGTTCTATTTAGTGGGTTTAATCTTTCCTTAAATAATAATTAGATTATATTTTTAATTTTATATATAATAATTAGAATTATAATATATAATATATAGATACAAATTTCCATAAATAACTTTCAACCACAATTCAAAAAAAGTTTTATATATATATATATATATATATATATATATATATATATACACACACACACACACTAGGTTTTGAGCCTGTGAGTTGCACGGGTGTGTAAAAAATCGTGCAAAAAATATAATTGGCAGTTCATATTGGTATGTAAATAGTGATACTAAATAGAAAAAGTATAGAGCCCGTGGTGTTGACAAAATTTAAAAATTCTTTTGAGTTTAAGAGCCCGCGGTGTTAACAAATTTTAAAAATTTCTTTTGAGTTTAAGAGTTCGTTGTGTTGATGAATTTTATAAGTTCTTTTTAGTTTAAGAGTCCATGGTGTCGACAAATTTTGAAAGTGGTTTTGGGTGGTGTTAATAACTTAATATCAACAAAAAAAAAATTTCTCACCATTAATATCTTTTTAATATATAAAGTATAGACTACGTAATGTTTAGAGTACAGTGAAAATTTGTCATGGAACATAACATTAGTAAAGTACAAGTCTTATTATTTTAGAAACTTGTTAGTCATTTTAACAAAATAATGGTACCCGGGGAAGTTTTCATGTATAATTAATATTATAATAGTTATATTTGAGTGTTCATAAATTTTTTAAGGACTTAAACTGTAAATTAAATTATTTTCACATTTATTGTAAAAAATTGTTAAAAAGAAATGTTTTGTTGTTTCGTACCATTAATATATTTTTTAATATCATAGATATTAATTATTAAATTAAATAAATAGTAATATTTATAAGATTTAATAATTTAAATAAATAATAATTATCGTTCATATAGGACAATAAAAAACACAAAAAGTTCAAAAAATTTTGTCAATAAATAACTTACACTCTTAAAATATCAAAGAATAAATAAATGATGTTTTAAATTAGTAATTTACAAAGCGAAGACAAATGATTTGACAAGTTTTCTACAATTACGGAGTACTCAATTTGGCTAGCAAAACATTTTCATTATAATTTGTCATTAATTAATTTGTAATTAATTTAATTACATTTTCATTATAATTTGTCATTAATTAATTTGTAATTAATTTAATAATATATATATATATATATATATATATATATATATATATATATATATATATATATATATATATATATAATAGAGATATAATATATAGATACAAATATCCTAAAATAACTTTCAACCACAATTCATAAAAAACTTTTGGTTTATATATATATATATATATATATATATATATATATATATATATATATATATATATATATATATATATATATATATATATATATATATATATAAAGGTGATTTTCACACGCCATTTTTTTATCCATGTACATTTTTGTCTCATTAAATTTCAATTATGCCCTAAGGGAGTTGAACTTATATTATTAACGTAAGTATAGTTAAGGGTAACATAGATAGTTAGATCGACATGGATTAAAAAGTGGTGTGTGAGAATCGCCTCCTATATATATATATATATATATATATATATATATATATATATATATATATATATATATATATATATATATATATATATATATATATATATATATATATATATATATATATATATATATATATATATATATATATATAGGGGCAGGATCAATGGCGAAGTAACCAATCGGGGGGAAGCGGGGGGAAGCAATTTTTTTTTTTTTCGTTTTTTTGGATTTTTTTTTTCCGGGATCAAGATCACACGAAAATATGAACATTTAGAAGAGACACTTCGTGATAAATGTTATTATTTAGGCGGGAAAACGATCGACAAAAATAACATTCAAGATAATATTGTTCGTGAAGAATATGAACGTTTTTTTTTCTTCATATTTTGTAAAGTAAAATTTAGCCCGATTTAGGGTTTAGGGTTTAGGTTTTGGTGTTTTGGGTTTATTCCATAAACCCAAAACACCAAACCCTAAACCCTAAACCCTAAACTCTAAACCGTTCTTGTTAAAAACTCAATCTAAATCCTAAATCTAAACCCTAAATCTAAACCCTAAACCCTAAATTTCTAAACCCTAATATCTAAACCCTATAAACCCTAATATCTAAACCCTAATATCTAAACCCCAATAGCTAATACCTCAACATACGCTCGAAAACCACGATAATTGTTATATATTATTTCTTCGAGCGTTTTCCCGCCAAAATAAAAATATTTATCACAAAGTGTCTCTATTAAATGTTCATATTTTCATCCCATTTATAATGTTCGTGAACAAAGTTTTTTCAAAAAATGAAAAAAAAAAGTTTTTGATTCCCCCCGCTTCCCCCGATTGGTTACTTCCCTCTTGATCCTACCACTATATATATATATATATATAGGGGCAGGATCAATGGGGAAGTAACCAATCGGGGGGAAGCAAAATTTTTTTTTTTTTTCGTTTTTTTTTGAATTTTTTTTTTCCGGCATCAAGATCACACGAAAATATGAACATTTAGAAGAGACACTTCGTGATGAATGTTATTATTTAGGCGGGAAAACGATCGACAAAAATAATATTCAAGATAATATTGTTCGTGAAGAATATGAACGTTTTTTTTTTCAAGTTTTGTGAAGTAAAATTTAGCCCGATTTAGAGTTTATGGTTTAGGGTTTAGGGTTTGGTGTTTTGGGTTTATTCCATAAACCCAAAACACCAAACCCTAAAGCCTAAAGCCTAAACCCTAAACCCTAAACCCTAAACTCTAAACCGTTCGTGTTAAAAACTCAATCTAAATCCTAAATCTAAACCCTAAATCTAAACCCTAAACCCTAAATTTCTATACCCTAATATCTAAACCCTATAAACCCTAATATCTAAACCATAATATCTAAACCCAAATAACTAAAACCTCAAAATACGCTCGAAAAACACGATAATTGTTATATATTACTTCTTCGAGCGTTTTACCGCCAAAATAAAAACATTTATCACAAAGTGTCTCTACTAAATGTTCATATTTTCATCTCATCTATAATGTTCGTGAACAAAGTTTTTTCAAAAAACGAAAAAAAAGGTTTTTGCTTCCCCCCGAATGATTACTTTCTTCTTGATCCTACCACTATATATATATATATATATATATATATATATATATATATATATATATATATATATATATATATTATAAACTATAAATCATGAAGTTTAATCCTATCTGTCACTCTCTAATGACCCCCTAATCATGTTTGCTGACATACAATATTGCTAATTAAACCTAATTAAAGATAATTAATCAAAAAATATCAGGCGTGGCCATTTACATGGACGGACGGGATAACTGTGCATAATTAGGGGTTGATTGGCTGCGTTCTTCTTTTAGGGTTTCCCAAAAATATTAACACCAGACCTCTCTGATCTTCTCCCAAAATAACCACTACGAAATCGAAATCGACGATGAACAAATTTTCAATCAACAAGCCGTAATCCTTAATCCAAACTCTTATATGGCTGTGATTTCTATTTCTTTTGTAGCGATTATCATCGTCATCTTCATCCGTCAAAATTCCGCTGTCACAAACACAAACCCCGGCCGTACGTTCGTTCCCAAAATAATATTCCGCCCAGATTTGCATCGCCTATCTTCTCCTTCGACGATTCTGCATCCTATCCCATACAAACCCTAAAACTCAATTGATTCAATCGGAAAATAATCAAACCCATCCTAAAACTCAATTGATTATTGCGGATAAACCAAATACCTCAAACAATCATTGATTTCATCTGTGTTTTTAGGGTTAACGCGATTAATCAAAAAAAGGAGTCTGCAGTATTTTTTTTAAGGTTCCAATTGTCACAATTATACGGTTTAAAAAACAATTACTCGGTTTCTCTCATACCATTCGTTGTTTTCCTTCTCCCGTGGATTTTTTCTTCCGACTCGATATAAAATAAAGTCTTCATATCGAATCAAGTCATCATGCCCACCAAATCTTAAATCAGGTATGCGAAAATTGTTGTTTGGTGTAAAAGTTGATTCATGTTTAATGTTTGGTTTTGTTTGTTCCTTTCACTACGGTTTTGTTAACAAAAATTGATTCATGCTATTCTAAACAACAGATGGGTGTTTATCTTCTTAAATCATTATCAATGATTTATTTATTTTGTTTTTGGTATTTTCATGTGTAATTTTTGCTCCTTGTCCCATTATAGTTTAATTGATGAAATTTGCATTGAATTTTATAGTTAAAAGATAAATAATTGATGATTGCATGTAATTCACATAAGTTTTTAGTTCTGTACAATGTTTGTCAGAGTTTTGGTATGCAGAATGCATACAAATGACTTGTGATTAAATCTTAATGTTGCTATTGATTATTTATAATGGAGAATGCATATATTAGTACGTCTTGCGGTTAACTTTTTAAAAGCTTGCTATTTAAATCTGTTTAGTTAAGTATAATTGAAGGCATATAATTGTATCTATAATTATGTTAACTGTAATAGATCATTGAAGTCTTTTTTTTTTTTCATTTGGAATAGGAGACGGAGGCATCCATCAATGAAGCTATATCGGCTTTCTCATTGACTTCAATTTTGACAAGAGTAAGGTACTTATCTGTTGGTTTTCGTCAAAGTTTTGACTTCGGACTGTTTTTATAAGGTCAATATGCTTAATACATGGCCACATCTCTTTTTGGAAGATATTATTTTCTCTTTGTAGATTGGCAGATTAGTAGGAAGTCAAATATGCTTATGAAGGCGCATTGAGAGGAAAGATAAATTTTTCTCATTGGTGGTCAATTTCCTCGATGTTTATGCATGTGGTAAGTTTATTTCTTCTCATCTTAGTGAACATTGCCATAGACGTATTCTTAAGTACGTAGAAGGAATTTAATTAAGTAGAATTGTCCATGTAGATTACTGTTTTCGTGTTTTATTTTATCGGCATATCCAGCTTGCAAAGAAGTGGCTCCAAGTTGGTTTGCATGATCTTGCCGGTTTATGATAAGCTGACATTGAGAAGGAATTCTAAAATTATATGTTATGTTACAATGCAGTAGGTTGCTATCTCACTATGTTAAACTGGAAGACCGATGCTTGATTTGCTAAACATTATACTACCTTTAAAAGGTTCTACATTATAAATATGCTAAATCATAATCTGAAAGATTAAAGCTTGCAGGTAACAAATATATAAAATTATGAGTTTTCCTACCATTCCATTTGACTTAATTCTGACCTAATTATATTGTAGTTTCCATTGTTTATAACTTCTGGATTCAATTGATTGAGTTTCATAAGGCACTTTTTGAGTTGCAAAACACAATTTTTGTGTCCCATCTAGCAAACTCTTTATTGGTATAATGTTTTAATTTTAGCATCACTTTCAAAATTTTGTCCAAGTTTTAAAAAAAAAAAAAAAATGAGGATGTAAACAGTTAGACAACTTGGCTACAAAACTGGGTCTTTGATCAGTTATAATCGAAGTTGTGTTTTTTTGTGAAGACCTTACCCACAACATATATTTATGAGCATAATTAGACAATTGTGTGTTGCTAAAGTCTTTGCAAGTTGCATATTTTGTTGGCGTGCATAACTTTTTCATTATCTGAAAAATCGTAGGTTCTAAAGTGTATTTGATAAACTTATTTGACTATTATTCGAATGTCAAAATAAAAAAATGAGGTGGCTATTTGAAGGGGAGTGACAATATCTCTATGACTAGCAACTTATGCAATGGCCTATTAGAATAATGGATTGTAGCTTTTATGGGTGTAAATGCCACTTTTAACCCATTCACTCTCAATCTTGAGGTATGTTCGTTAGGTTGCGAACTACAAGAAACCAACCAAGATTATAGCCAATGATCTCCGCATTCTACACAAATGTTGGTTCATAATCCTTGAACCTATTTTTAATGGTTTGTGGTTTCATGTTTTAAGTGTGTCTTGTCAATTGCTGAAGTTATGTCCACAAAAGGTCAACACAGTGTGATTGCTTCATTGAATTCCACCTCCTAACATAGTGCAGGTTTGCCATGTAGATCATATCATTTATCACATCGAAAAAGGTGAATATTGTACTTATCTAAAACATAAATTACTAATTTGGTATAGATTATCAGGATGTACAACGTGGAAGCCGTGAAACGCTATTTGCTTATTTTTAGGTTGTGCAAAGATGCTCTCATGTAAGCTCTTATACCAAAACAATTGCCGGATTAGTGATTCGTAAGCCTGGACTTTTACTATTTCTTAATAACAGTAGCTTTTGTTAATTGTTTGTTATATTAGTAATATTGATTATCCTTTAGTATTGATTTTGCAGTTGTGATAATTTAGTGCCACTTACCTCTAAAATGGCCAAATGTTGTATCTAATGATTCAAACGGGTCAAATCTCACCCAAGAATTTTAAAATGGATCATCATCTTTTTTTTTATATTATATTTCAGTCTCAATTATATACCCTATAGTCAGATGGGTGAGTAATATCTTGGTGAGAAATTAATTGTTGATACTATGATGTAATAATGCAATACCACAATTTCAGTTTGCTTTCATTTTTATTACTACTAAATAACATGTTATACGTTTTATTTCAGCTTCGTCCTTTGATGGAAAACCATAATGAAGGATTCAACAACATTGTGTCTCTGAAGGTAATGGTAGTAAGATTGATCTCAATGTAAATCTAGGTGTGTATCAAAATGTTGCAGACTTAGGATCCTGATAGTTGTGATGGTTAGTGGTTGACGGGTGTTAAAATGGGCCATAGACAATGAAGCAGAATAGAGACGCAGTTCAATCACATGTATAGTAAGGAAATCAAGATGAAGGTATCATTTATTTTATCATTATTTTTATTAATGCAGTAGTTCCATACTACGGTTTACGCAGTATTATTCTAAATTATTCTAATTAAATTTAAAAACTTGGGTACCATGTATTTACTTAAAAAGCAGCTACTTTTAATTAAGGTTTCAATTGAATGAGGTTGACTGGATATTTTTTTTTTGTCCAGATACTGTTTCATGTACAAGTTGAAACAAACTTATAGTTGCAGTTGCTTGGAAAATGTATTTGTTCATGTTATTATGGTTCATTCAACCCAATTTACTTATACTATATACTTTTCCTATAATACCGTTATTTTATATATAAGTTTAAAAATCAATAATGTTTGCGGATGAGTTCCCGTGCAACACACGGGCTCATAAATTTAGTATATATATATATATATATATATATATATATATATATATATATATATATATATATATATATATATATAAGAAATTATGACGTAAGTATGAGGTAATCGGGGTACTATTTCTACAGCTAATATATATAGACATATACTACGTAGTTGACTTTCAAAAGGTTTATATTTTCTTTTTATTATTCAAATAAATATAATATAATTATTATAAATACAGCATACTATTAGGTTCGCAAGATCTGATCGTTCCCACATAACAAAACGACATCCCTCCCCCCAAATTATATTTTACCCCAATCTTATCTAATTTTTCAATTTTTCAATTTTTCAGAGGTACAAAATGTAAAAATATCAATTAATTGAAAAAACATAAACTAACTCTTGAGTCGTCGGACTTATCCACCAAGGGATTCGTGGAATTTCTGTGGATTGCGTTAACCCCACCCAAATTCTTACGGGGACGTATGTTCCTACTCGATGCGCGTTAAATGTTTCCGCCACCACCATTAAATTAGAAATAATTTTACGAGTCAAATGCAACTTGGTATACGCAAAACGTACTTTTTAATAAACGTTAAATATTTCGGGCTACCTTTCATATATAACAGACCCGTATCAACGCGTTTTTGCTTCGGTAAATACATAACACTCCGTTAAATATAAGTATGCAATCCGAAAGGCTTCGCAGCATCGCGCGGGTCGATCCGGAATTTGTTAAATACTATTAGAAATGCTTCAAATACTCCACATTGCATTTTCATCGGGCTCACTGATCAATGTACTTAGAATTGGGCCTGTCATCTGGGCAAAGTATTACTTTGGACCTTTAACTGATTCCTACACCTAACATAAAAAGCGAGCTGGACCAAATCCATCAGGGACCAGGCCCTGGAACAATTCATGCTTGCAAAAATACATTTAGGTGGCGTTTGATTGGAGGATTTGAAATCCCAGGATTTGAAATTCTTTGGGATTTTAAATCCTATGGTCTGTTTGGTTCGAGTTTTGTTTGTAAGAATTTCAAAGAACTGCAAGACTGATTGCAAATGATTCAAAAACTGCACTTAACAAGACTTGACACTTAACAAGACTTAACAAACAAATGAAGCTCTAATTAGTAATTTGGCACTTAACAAGACTTGAATGAATATTCAGTTATTCATATCATATCATCACATTATTCTACAAATAAATGACAAAATTAGAAATTCTTCAACTAGAAAATAAAAAGGCTTAATAACAGATACGAATGGGCAGCAAATGGGCTTCCGTAATAGTTGTTTGGTGGTGGTGCAACACCGTATGTGATGCATACCTTTTATCAGATTAATTAATAAATACATGCTCAAAATTTCTAATCAAAACAATAAATCGCAAGCAAATTGAGAAACTGGAGCTAGTTGAGACTAGAGCTAGTTGAGAAATTAGAAGAGGTTTTAGCTCGTTTACCACCGTTATCGTTGACGGGGCCGTTGTCAGTTGACGCAAGCAACTCCGGCGAATAATTCAACGAGATAACATCATCATTTGGATGATCCTACGCTAATACTTGATTTGGGTAATTACGAATGGGTTGTTCTACCAGCTTTTTTTTTTTTTCAATTTCAAATGGGTAATTACAAGTTCTGATTTTTTTTAAAATAAAATGTGCTAGGTGGTGTTGGTGTATGGAGAAGAAGAGAGAGATGTGTAGGGGTGAAGGGTAATCAACATGGGCCACATGACTTTCATGTGTACTGGGATTTCAAATCCCTCAAGGATAGAGAGGATTTTAAAATCATTTATTCATGGGATTTTAAATTCTTATGGTATTTAAAAAACTCCAACCAAATATGGTATTTTGAAGGATTTAAAATACAAATCCATCAAATCCCATGAACCAAAATGTATATACTAGTTATATAATTGAAATCTTTGTGACTTGTGTCGTTTAAGTTTCATTTATTTCGTACTCTGTTACTCCGTATTAACTACGAAGTAGCATTTTACTCCGTATTTCTTTGTAAATATAGTAGAATAGCTTAAAAAGATCACAAGGAGTATGAAGGTAAGAGAAAATGCATTTTACAAAGAAAAGTGTTGAAAATTATACATAGATGACGAGGTATAACTAATATAGTTTAAATTTAGCTTTTTGTCGTTAACAATTAAAATTAATATTAATAATAATTTGATACACTCATTTCGTGAGGCCTCACGGGGTATTTGATCATGCACTCGTACGTTCTATGCACGAATTTGTTAATAAAATCTCTACAGTTTGACCATGGATTAAAATAATCACATCGATTACATATAACCACGTTAATATCTTGCGTCGATTTACTTTTCGCGTTCATTCTTTCGTTTATTGTTTGTGTGGGTGAGTAATCTTGCTAGTACATCTGCGTTGTTTGGTCCATAAAACCTAATATTAATTCTATACTTTCTGTGTCAAACAACTTTTTTACCTCTTATTCACCTCTAGAAATAAAATGACTTCAATTATAATATATTTTGTAGTACTAGATAGCCAATTAACTCAGACACCACCAAGAAATGTGCAAATAAGTTCAGGTTCGAGAATCGAAGGAATTCATTCAAAAGGTGGGAAAAGATAATTATGCTTTCCCTTCAACTTCTGAATCCAGTGTATACAATCCTCCTCAAGATACAACTATGGGGCCACCAGTCTACCCTCCGGCGAGAGGAGTTAGCCAAAATATACACAACTCAGATAATCAATTTTCTTACAAAAAAAGGAAATTTCAGAGGAAATTACGAGAGGTATTATAACTCTCAACGGACACTGCCACCAGCTTTAGTTGATACAGGAGCCATGTTGGTATTACCATCAGATCCGGGCTTATGGCCAGATGTAATAGCAAGATGGGAATCAATAATTATTAATCAATTAAATAGTTCAACATGGTTCGATAATAAAGCTAAGATGAATTTCGTTGAAAATCTCCTAGGAGAAAATGAAAAGATTATGTGGCAACAATGGCGGACAACATACCCAGAAGCATATTTGGCACTTGAAGCAATGGCGAATGACCTTCAAAACATCACCTCACAAGTACGTCAAATAATCATCATGGAAGATCCTTACAGAGGATCCACAGAAGAGCAAGATAGGTCATACAGAAACCTGGAAAGATTAACATGTGAAAATACGAAGGATCTCCGGAAATTCTTAGATGAATTCAGAATCCTTGCCAGTAAGTCAGGAAGACTTTTCTTTCCAGCCATAACTGATAAATTCTTCACAAAACTTCCACCAGTTTTATCAAAAAGAATTGAAGAAGCTTTCAGGAATAAGTATCCAGGACTAACTTTTGGAGTTTTACCAGCAATTAAGTTCACGCATACTTATATCACTGAAATGTGCACAGAGGCAGCCTTGCAAAAAGAACTTAGAGATTTATCTCTTTGATCTGCCATACCTATTCCTGGTTATTATGACAGGCCCAGAAAGAAGTATGGAATTCGTAAATCTAAACATACAAAGGAAAGCCTCATGATAAAACTCATATCAATGTATTTAAAAGAAAATACAAAGATGATCGTGGAAGAATCAACAAATGTAAATGCTACGTTTGTGGAAGAGAAGGTCATTTTGCTCGAGATTGTCGAAGCAAAACAGGAAATATGGCCAGAAGAGCTGTTGTTGATAACCTAGATCTCAAAGAAGATTGGGATATCGTTTTAGCAGACATTAGTGATCATGATACTATTTATAGTATCTCTGAAGGAGAAGGTGGTGCAACTATGATGAATATTGGAGCAATGATTGAAGATTCACCACTCGAAGAAAATGCATTTACTGCAAGACAAGACGAGGAATATTGTTTCATGTTCCATCCTGAAAACATGGAAGATATTCACAAAAGAGTTCAAGAGGCAGGATCTTGGAGGCCTCATGTGGAACTACCTAAAGAAAGCAAGCAATGTGTTCATACATGGCAAGAAAATGAAATCACAAATTTTATCTTCTGCGACTTCTGTGGAATTGCCACAACATAAATGTCTAGATTACATTGCACTAAATGTAAACTGACATCATGTTCGATATGTTCACCTCATTACTTAAAGAAAAAGGTTTTCGTAAAGAAAAACAAAGAACCTGAAGCCAGCCAAAAGGAAATTCAGGCAGATCCCCTTTGGAAAATGCTAATCCAAAAGGATGAAGAATGGAAGCAAGTTATTAAAGATCAGGCAAAAGAATCAGCAGAATGGAGGATCAAAGAGCAACAAGCCCAATATAAAAAGGAAAAGTGGTTCCCACCACGCTTCCTTGTCACTCTGATGATTTTTATAATCTACAATACCGCTAATGATGCGTTAATGGTGGTCCCCAATTTTCGTCCACTAGCCATAATGCTTGATTAGATTTCATAGATATATTATGAAGTTGTTGTCGTCTAGCAAATTCATCATCCCTCGCGTTAGCTTCTGGAAGCTTAGCTTGGGCCCTGAACATTCGTTTGTATTTAGATTGGGTATCCGCCTAATTCGTTGCATAGGGCCTCAAGTTCACCAAGCATTTTTCGGGCCTGCTTATTCTGTCTTTTAACACTGGGCCAATGGTCTCCGTAGTAGTTATCTCTTGTTGCTTTTGAGAGACAGACTTGGGCTTTGAAGTCCAGAATTGTTTGGAGGTTTCGCATAGCTGCAACTGCTTTTGTTGCTGCATCATGTTCAATTTGTCTTGACACTCCAGAGAATATTGTTGCTTCTCCAACTAGTATGGGAGTTGTATTTGCTTGGATTTGGTAGTATCCGTAGAGGGCTCCTGGTTCTTGAAAGGCGAATGGTTGATTATATATTCTTAGCAATGGCTTGAAATCTGGATTATTTGCTCGTAACCATTCTTCCTTTTCCTTGACTGAACAACTTCTCCTAATAGCTCCTCTGTCACTGCTAGACTCTTCATCAGGACATCTTTTGTTTGACCTGTACATTCTGTGAAACAAAGATTCACAAGTCTTGATAAGGAATCTGCAAGAACATTCTGTTTACCATCAATATGTTCAATATTGATTTTGACTCCTGTTCCTATAATGATATCTGCAAATTTTAACCATCTAACCCTGGATGCTTTGTTACTATTAGTTTTTTTTTTATAAAAACTAATTATTGCTTGACAATCAGTTCTCAGGGTTATTTCCTTTTTATCAAGGTAGTAAATCTTTAATTTTTCCAAAGAATTGATGCATGCATTAATTTCAGCGTCAATTGTTGACCAGTTTTCTGATTTTCCTCTTTGCTTTTTCTTGGGTTTATTGCCTTTCTTTGTTTTGTTTAGGGGTTCTTCAGCTACCTTATGTGCTTCAGCAAGGCATTCTTCACAGAAACATACATCACATGGGATGTGCGTTTCTTCTTGTTGGTGGTCTTCTTCTTGTTGTGTCATCATACCTATGAATTATTCTTCATCTTCACTTATATGTTTATAGGTTTCTCTATCATGACTACCAACAGAGGATCTTGGTGGTTGTGGATTATTCTTGTAAGATCTAAACCTTAGACTAGTTGATTTATCCAGTCTTTGGCTTACTTCTCCCCTTGCAGGAACTCGAATGGTGGTAAGGGATGCTGGTTTTAAATTCCAGCTTCTTCCTTCCAGATCTTCTATACTTCGACTTTCACCTGGAATTGCTGTTATTCCATTTGTCGCCAAATGATCTACCACATTTTCTACACTGTATTGGAAACCAGTGTAACTAGTGTTTGAAATTCTTCCTACAAGACCAACTGTGATGAGAAGATTACTTTCTCCTCCTTGCCATACTTCATATCCATGTGTTTAAATAGCAACTTGGATGTGATTATGGAAGTCATCTATGCTAAGTACCATGTCTGGAACCATATAAACGAGTTGGGTTCCTGCTGATAAATCAACTTCCATAGTTCCAATGATTTGTCGATCATCTCCCCATCTGGTGTCTCTAAGGATAACTAGAGCAGTTGTGCCAGCTCCTCTTCTATGTAGTGCATGAAGCCGTATCATAAACATTCCTAAATGGATATGTTTCATATCAGTTGCTCGCAATCTTTGGTAACTTTGCTGATTACAGAGTCTTTGATGTGTGCGAGGTGGTGTATAAAATACTATTAATTTTTACAAGGAAATACTATTAAATACGATACAATTTTACACAAGTGATTTATTTATTTATAGAGTGGATATACCTAAACCTTGCTACAACACTTATAGGCAGTGTACCTAATCGTACAGTAGTGTAGTTTTTAGTAAGTCCGGTTCGTTCCACAGGGATCTTTTAAACAAGCTTAACGCTATATTTTTAACTTATAATTGCAAAAATACAAAAATATATATAAGTAGTAGTATTATTATTATTATAAAAGGGGATTTTTACCGTTTAAAGACCGGTTTGTCGATTTTAAAACTTTAGTCGCAGTTAAAACCTAATGTAAAATATTAAATATATAAAAGACTTAATTTAAAGCGTAAAGTAAATAACGATAATGAAAATGCGATAAAATAAAATTGCGATAATTAAAGAGTACGACAAAAAATGCAATTAAATAAAATGACAATAAATAAAAGTGCGATAATTAAAAGTGCAATTAAATATGAAATATATAAATTATGCTTATTTAAACTTCCGTAATCATGATGTTTGACGTGTTGATTTTAGTTTTATTACCATGGGTTAATTGTCCTTTGTCCTGGATTATTCGATATGTCCATACGAATTTGTCCATAATAGTCCATCAGTCATAATCATAAAGTGCGAAAGTCTTCGTCAAATTATTCTTATTCCCGAAGTCAAATATTCCAACTAATTGGGGATTCGAATTGTAACAAGTTCTTAATACTTTGTTTAATGAATACACCAGGTTATCGACTGCGTGTAGACCAAGGTTTTACTACTTTGTTAACAATTACACCAATTACCCTTGAATGTAATCCACCCCTGTTTCAACAAGTCTATTAACTATTATTCCAGTTCCGTGTCTGGTAAAATGAATAATTATTGGTATTTATAGATATCCCGCCCACCGTACCCAGTCAAGCGTATGTGGTTATATATAAATACGTCAAATTATAAGTCTATATATTAAATCAACGAGGTATCACTTAGTTAATATAAAACCCATTAATAGCCCATAGTCTAATTTCTACAAGTGTCGTTCTTTTGTCCAAACCCCAATTATGGTCCAAAGCCCAATTACCCAATTTTAATATTTAGCCCAACACCACAATTACTTTAGCATTAAATAAGCCTAATAATAAATTAGCTACGAGACATTAATTTAAAAATAACATTAACCATAACTTACAGTGATTAAAAATAGCGTAGCGTTACACGGACAGAATTTCGACTTACACCCTTACAACATTCGCTAACATACCCTTATCATTAGAATTTAAAATTAAATTAAAATTAAAATATAATATATATATATATATATATATATATATATATATATATATATATATATATATATATATATATATATATATGTGTGTGTGTGTGTGTGTGTGTGTGTGTGTGTGTGTACGAGTGAGAGATAGATAGATGGTTGGTTAAAATCATCACCAAACTGCGAAATTTATAGGACCTGAGCTGAAAAAGTGTGCCATGCGATCGCATGGCTTTTGTGCCTCCAGGCCATGCGATCGCATGGAGGTAGGTACCAGCTCACATTTTTTTGTTCACAAGCTTGTCGACGTTTTAATAAATAAATATAATATATAAATAATTATAAGAATTATTTAAATATTATATTATATTTATGTGCATAGCTGATTTGTAATTTTTAGTCCGTTGCGTCGAGCGTTGAGAGTTGACTCTGGTCCCGGTTCCGGTTTTCGAACGTCCTTGCGTACAATTTAATATCTTGTATTTTGCGTTTCGCGTCTTGTACTCTTGTAATTTTGAGACGTTTCTCATCAATAATTTGAACCACTTTGATTATACTTTGTACTTTTGAGCTTTTTGGTCGTTTGCGTCTTCAATTCGTCGAATCTGTCTTTTGTCTTCACCTTTTATTATTTAAACGAATATTACTTGTAAATAGAACAATTGCAACTAAAAGCTTGTCTTTATTGAGGGATAATGCTATGAAATAGATGTTCGTTTTTAGCATTATTAAATATTCCCACACTTGAGCGTTGCTTGTCCTCAAGCAATATAGTTTTGAAATAAAAATACTAAAATCACTTCTTTATTCTTCACACTTTGTACATCAGTGATTTTTATATGGCGGTATAAACAATGATAGTAACGGTGTGGTTTACAGTCCCACATGACTATGAAAATTTAGATCCTTCAAGGAAATTGGATCTTTATGAAAACATTTGATCTTTTGAAAATTCAAGTTAGATTTTACCCTAGATAAGTTTTCCGGAATAACCCTTTACCGGTGTTTGCAAAATGTTTTTGTGGGTTTTGTGGGTTTCATATTTGAAAATTTTAGCTCAAAAGTTATTGTTTTGTGTCACCCACTTGCTAACCTTGTATTAGGAAAGCAACACGTCCAGTATACTTGCTCCGTATAAACCTTTCGATAAACTACCGTCCGGTTGTAAAGAAAAGCGTTGAACAAGCAGCTGTTAAGGCAATGTCCCCTGACATGCTTTTAATTATGGTCTATAACGTGTCGGATGCAATTACTATCCTTGGTAGGAGCAATAGTAAAGCTCACCCTTATAATTTTTTGGTCTGGCACAAGGTCCTGTCTTTGACCATGCTATGCAACCACCGTTCTTACGGTTGACACCCGATTTGGTTCAGGTGACCTAATGTATTCCAGGTGAATTCCTAGGATTTTACGTTCAATGGTAATGAACGCATTGAAAATGGGTTTTCAGAAAATAAATCGGTTTGTAATTTTGATCAAAATATTTTCTCGTTCAAGCTCGAGTTTAGATATCATCGAATTCCATGAGTTTGTAACTCTCAATCTTTAAGGTCAATCTCTAGGATTGAGTAATATCAGGCTTTAAAGCTGATTTTTAATCTTTAAGGAGATTATCCTTTTCTGGGGATCTGATTCATTAGTCTTATCAAGCTAATTTGCACGGCGTCCTCCCCATTTTATGAGACAGATCCTCTCATGGTTAGGATAAGTCTGACCACTTGGCGACCCTGTTTGATGCTGAGGTCCGTGAATTTCCTGCTGATTTTAGAGATGACTTTTCTAGATTTTTCGTCAACCTACAGCTGGTCTGGACGACAACTTCCTGACCTAAATCAAGAAGCGCGTTTCTTTTTCGGAAGACTTTACTTCCTTTTAATGATGGAATTGATTCATCGTGTAGATCCATCTTTCTTCCAAATATATTATAGTAAATAGGGTAAAACTGATAAAATTGTCCAAAACAAAAGTATCTTCAGTTATTTGTACAAAAATATGTGATATATGTTCAAAATAACTTGGTAAATTTTTCCTACACTTGGCTTTTATTTTCCTTTTTATTGTCCTCTATTCCATTTTAAATGAATTCTAACATTTTGGGTTGTTTCTCAATTTATGTCCTTTCCGAGGTAACAATAATTTCGGTGTTAACACCTAGTTTTATCGTTCATAAATATGTATAAACATGATTTTGAATTCATTTAATTGAAAATTTTGAAAATTTTACTAGAATTGGGTAGTCAGTATATAAGACTAGGGCTGTTCATTATTATCAGAGAGCACTAGATTCTAATACAACTACTGCATTACTAGTATTTTTAATAGTAACCAACTGTTTAAATTTAAAATTAAAAATCCGAAAGAATTTAACCCCTTCCCACACTTAAGATCTTGCAATGCCCTCATTTGCAAGAAATTAGTAACAATTTAAATTATTGAGGGTGATTAGCGTAGAAAAATGATTAAATTTTACCAAAGTTTACAAACATATTGGTGTTTGTTTTAAAAGCAAAGATTTTTGGTTTTTTTAATGTTTTTGGCATACTTTAATTCAATAAGGCTAAAAATAATGATAATAAAAGTTCTCGTCCCTCCCTTGGGTAGAGCAATTTCGGTTCAATGACCTAGTCTTTAACTTAACGAAATAAAGTAAATTTTTGTTTTTAAATTCACACCAAACTTAAATTTAAAATGCATAAAATTAAAAATTCATATTAATAATACAAACTTTATATTAAAAATTTTGTTTTTAAACATACAAACTTATATTAAAAATATAATTTTTTTTTATATTTACAAACTTAAATATATTGATTTTAAAAAGTTCACAATATTAATTTAATTTATAAATATTAATTTTAAAAATATGGTAAAAATTAAAATTAAAAATCTTTTTGGTCTTTTATCCCACTTTAATCAATCAAATATTATCAAAAATATACGCCCCCTTTTCGGTAAAGTAATTTCGGTTCCATAACCTAGTTTAACTCATGAAGAATTTTTAAAATATTTTGGGTTGATTGATTAAAGATATTTATATCTTAAGAATAAACGGTAAATTTCGCAGTGATGTAATAAATTTTTGTATGATATCAATAATTTCGGTCGCAAAACCTAATTTTATTGAATACCAATTTAATACTTTATAGCGAACGATTTAGCATTTATTATCAAAAGGTTAAAAATAATAAAAATAAAAATAAAAACTGTACATACCTACCTGTGAAATAGAATTTTCAGTGACCTGCTTTAGCCCACTCATAAGATAGTCGGACTAATTGGTTTTCCATAGCTACATAGGCGTAACCTCGAGCATTCAACGATTTTTCTTCGAAACATATGAACGGTCCTTCTCTACATAAAGTAACGAACTCGGTATTGGAATATGTTTGATTATTTGAACATTTACCTTCGTGTGACCATTTTCCACATTTGTGACATCTTTCAAGGTGTCGTGCTCTTCTTTTCGCTGCGGATTTTGATTTTCCTTTACCAAAATGTAACTTATTATTTTCGTTCCTGGATTCTTTTCTTACTCCGTCCAATTTTCCTCTGATTAATGATACCAATTCACTTGGAAGGGTGTCATTATTCCGTTTAGTGATTAAAGCGTGTAGCATTAGACCATGGTTTAGTTCACAGGAAGTCTTCATCTTGTAAAACCTAAAAAAATAAAATTCAGAATGGGGGGAGAAGACTAGTTCTTTAGGGTCTGCTAGGGAAAGACCATTCGGATTCCATTCTCGAGAACTACACGAAAATAGAAAATCTAACTCTAACAGAAATACATATTACCCTAAAAAGATTTGAACCTCCCCACACTTAGTTAGCTGTGGTGTTGAAATTGTGATTAACTTCGTTGTCAACTTCCATCGGATCATGTACGTAATGTTTAACTCTGTGACCATTAACTTTAAATTCAATCCCATTTGAATTTATTAACTCTATTGTTCTATATGGGAAAACTCTTTTGACTATGAATGGTCCAGACCATCTTGATTTCAATTTGCCAGGAAATAGCTTGAATCGTGAATTGAAAAGAAGAACTCGGTCTCCTTCCTTAAATTCTTTTGAACTTCTGATTCTTTTATCATGCCATTTCTTCGTTCTTTCTTTAGAGATTAACGAATTTTCGTATGCTTCATGTCTTAATTCTTCTAATTCATTTAGTTGACTTAATCATAAACGTCCAGCTTCATATAAATCAAGATTACATGTCTTCAAAGCCCAAAATGCTTTGTGTTCAATTTCTACTGGAAGACGACATGCTTTTCCGTAAACTAGTTTGAAAGGTGTGGTTCCAATTGGAGTTTTGAAGGCTGTTCTAAAAGCCCATAGTGTATCCTCCAATTTCATGGACCATTCCTTAGGATTTGATCCTACGGTTTTCTCTAGAATACTTTTTAAAGCTCGGTTGGTATTTTAAACTTGTCCACTTGTTTGTGGATGATAAGCAGTGGAGATTTTATGAGTTATTCCATATCTTTTGAGAACTTTCTCAAGTTGATTGTTACAAAAATGAGTACCCCGATCACTTATTAAAGCTTTCGGTGTTCCGAACCTTGCAAAAAGACGTTTTAAAAAGTTGACTACAACTCGTGCATCGTTAGTTGGGAGAGCTTGTGCTTCCGCCCATTTAGATACATAATCAATGGCAACGAGAATGTAGAGATTATTATGAGATTTTGAAAATGGACCCATAAAGTCAATACCCCAAATGTCAAATACTTCACATACTTGAATGACATTTTGTGGCATTTCATCACGTTGACTTATTTTTCCGGCCCTTTGACAAGCATCACAGGATTTGCAAAGAAGGTGTGCGTCTTTGAAAATTGTAGGCCAATAGAATCCAGCATCGTAAACTTTTCTTGCTGTAAGTTGAGGCCCATAATGCCCTCCTGTTGGTCCTGTGTGACAATGGTTTAAGATTTGACTAGCTTCATCTCTGAATAAACATCGGCGTATTATTCCATTGGGACAATTTTTAAACAAATGTGGATCTTCCCAGAAATAGTGTTTTATATCACTAAAGAATTTCTTTCGTTTTTGGTACGACAACCCTTTTTCAAGGAATCCACATACTAAGTAGTTTGCATAGTCTACAAACCATGGAATTTCATTATAATCTATCTTCAATAGATATTCATCAGGAAAGTTGTCTTGTATGGCCGATTTATTTAGAACTTCTAATTCGGGATTTTCAAAATGAGAAAGATGATCAGCTGCGAGATTTTATGCTCCCTTTTTATCTCAGATTTCAATATCGAACTCTTGTAAGAGTAAGATCCAACGGATTAATCTTGGTTTGGCATCTTGTTTCGAAAATAGGTATCTAAGAGCAGAATGGTCGGTATAGACCACCGTTTTAGCTAGAACGAGATATGAACGAAATTTGTCAAAAGCAAAGACAATAGCAAGGAGTTCTTTTTCAGTAGTTGTGTAATTCGTTTGTGCTCCTTGTAACGTCTTACTAGCATAATAAATAGGTTGAAATCGTTTTTCAATCCTTTGTCCTAAAACGGCTCCCATTGCAAAATCACTTGCATCGCACATTAGTTCAAACGGTAGATTCCAATTTGGAGTTATCATGATCGGCGCATTAGTGTGTTTTTCTTTAAGAATATTAAAAGATTTGATGCATTCATCTGAAAAGATGAATGGAGCATATTATTTATAGGAGTGGCAATTTTAGAAAAATCTTTTATGAAACGTCGGTAAAAACCGGCATGCCCTAGGAAACTCCTAACTCCTCTAACATTGGTGGGATATGGAAGTTTAGCAATTACATCTACTTTAGCTCTATCCACTTCAATTCCTTCCTTTGAAATTTTATGTCCAAGAACGATGCCTTCTTTAACCATAAAATGACATTTCTCCCAATTAAGTACTAGATTTGATTGTTCGCATCTAATAAGCATCCGTTCAAGATTTACTAGACATGATTCAAATGTATCACCGAAGACTGAAAAGTCATCCATGAAAACTTCCATGCATTCTTCTATCATGTCGTGAAAAATCGCCATCATGCACCTTTGAAAGGTTGCAGGGGCGTTGCAAAGTCCAAATGGCATGCGTTTATAAGCAAAAGTACCATAAGGGCACGTGAACGTGGTTTTTTCTTGGTCCTCGGGTGCTATTGGAATTTGAAAATATCTGGAAAAACCATCAAGAAAACAATAGTAACTGTTTCCGGCTAATCTTTCCAACATTTGATCAATGAAAGGTAAGGGAAAGTGATCTTTTCTGGTAGCGTCATTTAATTTTCTATAATCAATACAAACACGCCATCCTGTTATAGTCCTAGTCGGAATAAGCTCATTTTTTTCATTTGTGATGATAGTCATGCCACCTTTCTTAGGTACGCATTGAACTGGGCTTACCCATGGACTATCAGAAATTGGATAAATTAAACCTGCATCTAGCAGTTTAATAATTTCTTTCTTAACAACATCTTGCATATTCGGATTTAGTCTTCGTTGGCGTTGCACATACGTTTTATGACCTTCTTCCATAAGGATTTTATGTGTGCAATACGAAGGACTTATTCCTTTAATATCATGAATTTTCCATGCAATAGCTGATTTATGAGCTTTTAGCACAGAAATGAGTTGAGATTTTTCATTTTTAGTAAGAGAAGACGATATTATTATAGGTAATTCAGATTCACCATGTAAATAAGCATATTCCAAATGGTTTGGAAGTGGCTTTAACTCTAATGTCGGTGGTTCTTCTATCGATGATTTATATCGATATCTGTCTTATTCTTTTAGCATTTGAATTTCTTCTGTTGTTGGTTCATATCCATTAGCCATAAGTGTAGCTAACATTTCAGTTTCATCAATTGGTTCAGTTCCTTCTCCTAAAGAACATTCTCCTGTTCCTTGTAATTCTGGAAATTCTTCTAACAATTCTGCATGTGATTCTACAGTTTGAATATAATAACATGTATCATCTACAGATTGCGATTGTTGCATGGCTCTATCAACAGAAAACGTAACACTCTCGTCCTCTATACTTAGGGTCAGTTTCTTTCCAAACACGTCTATTATTGCTTTAGCCGTGTTTAAGAATGGTCTTCCTAATATGAGAGGAACTCGAGAATCTTCTTCCATATCCAGAATAACAAAATCTACTAGAAATACTAAAGTACCAATTTAACTAGCATGTTCTCCATTATCCCTCTAGGATATTTTACTGATCGGTCGGCTAGTTGTATACTTATTCGTGTTGGTTTCAATTCTCCAATGTCTAGTTTAGCGTATAGTGAATACGGCATTAGATTTATACTAGCACCTAAGTCTGCCAATGCTTCTATTGAACTAAGACTACCCAGAAAACATGGAATTGTGAAACTTCCTGGATCAGATAATTTTTCTGGTATCTTATTCAACAGCACTGCAGAACAATTAGCATTCATAGTAACAGCCGAGAGTTCTTCCATTTTCTTTCTATTTGTGATTAGATCTTTCAAGAATTTGGCATATCTAGGCATTCCTGAAATCACATCAATGAAAGGAAGATTGACATTTATTTGTTTAAACATATCCAAAAATTTGGATTGCTCGGCTTCAAGTCTCTCTTTTCTCATTTTACTCGGGTAAGGAAGTGGTGGTTGGTATGGTTTAACATAAGGTTTAGCCTTAACTGTGTTATCTTCATTAACCTTTTCAACTACCGGTTCTTTTTCCTTATCTTGCTCAGATTGTGGTTCTTGTGGAGTAGGAATAGCTTCATCAGAGATTACAGGCATTTCAGGTGGTTTAAGTGTAATACCACTTCTTGTGGTAATGGCTTTAGCTGTTTCATTCCGGGGGTTAGCATTTGTATCACTAGGTAGGCTTCCCGGTTTTCTTTCACCTATCAACCTTGCTAGGTTACTTACTTCTTGTTTCAGATTTTGAATAGAAGCTTGTTGATTTCTAAATGCTTGAGCATTTTGTTCATTGGTTTGTTTCTGAGATGTGAAAAACTGAGTTTGAGATTCAACTAGCTTTGACATCATATCTTCTAAATTTAGCTTTTTATCATCGGTTTGTGGTGGTTTATTTTGAAAAATAGGTCTTTGCTGATTGTAAGTATTATTGGATACTTGTTGATTACTTGGACCTTGTTGGTTGTTGTATGAGACATTTCGGTTATAATTCTGGTTTTGATTGTAAATTGGTCTTGGAGGTTGATAATTATTTTCATAATTATTTCCAGGCCTTTGGTTTATGTATGAAACATTCTCTCTTTGTTCCATTGTTAGTTCAATACTAAGACAATCTTTTGTCAAATGTGGTCCTCCGCACTGCTCACAACTAATTCGTATTGAGTGTATATCTTTAGTCATCTTTTCCATTCGTCTCTCAACAGCATCTATCTTTGCGGAAATGGAATCTAAGTCATGGCTAGAATCAGCTCTAGCTGCTTTAGATGATCTAACGATATCTTTTTCTTGGTGCCACTCATGTGAGTGGGAAGCAGTGTTATCAATAATTTTGTAAGCGTCAGTTTCGGTTTTCTTCATAATGGAACCACCAGCTGCTATATCTATGTCTTTTCTTATAGTGATGTCGCATCCTTGGTAGAATATTTGTACTATTTGATAAGTGTCTAAACCATGTTGCGGACATCCTCTTAACAACTTTCCAAATCTTGACCACGCTTCATATAAAGTTTCATTTAGCTTTTGTGTGAATGTAACAATTTCTCCTTGAAGTCTCACGGCTTTAGATGCCAGAAAGAATTGTTTTAGAAAATTTTCAACTAAAACATCCCATGTATCAATCGCCCCTTCAGGCAACGATTCTAACCAATCTTTGGCTTCTCCCTTTAAAGTCCAGGGAAATAACATGAGATATATCTGTTCATCCTCCACTTCTCGGATTTTAAATAGAGTGCAGATCCTATTAAAGGTTCGAAGATGTTCATTTGGATCTTCCTTCGGCGCACCACTAAATTGGCATTGATTAGTTACCATGTGTAGGATTTGTCCTTTAATTTCATAATCTGGCGCATTAATGTCTGGTTGAGTAATTGCGTGACCTTGGCCAGTGCGTTTAGCTCGCATTCGGTCTTCCATACTTAGAGGTTCCAGATTCTCCATAATTGAATTTGTTGAATCTGAATCACTAAAGGATTCTGATTTAATGGTTGTTTCCTCTACAATTTCCGTTTTAATGATTGGTGGTTCCGAAGGAAAGATTAATGGTTCAGGATCTCTGAATTGTCCCTGAATATCCTCCGGATTCTCAATTGTGAGGTAGGGTTCAAAAAATGGATTATCGGAAATTTGAATTGGAGTACTTGGTTGACTGGATGACGATTCTAAAGAAAAATCAACGGCGACAATATTTGCTAGATGTCTTGATCGAGTTACAGGTGGTGAACGTACAAAAGGTGGTGAACGTTTTGCTCGGTGCATTCACTGAATATCCTATTAGTTATAAAAAAAATAAAAATTATATAAGTTATCAAATTAATACACTTTTCTGCTTTTGCCCACGTTTCGAATAGCCAATAGATGCAGCAGGGAGTCAGAACCCTTTAAATCAGAAGCTCACAACTCAGCCACTAACAAATCCAACTATTACTACGTAGCAGAAAATTTGGATGTCTATCAATTTGACCACTTAAAAAAAAATTTCGTTGAAATTTAAAGAAATTTTAGAGAAGAAATAGAAAATTCTATGTCCTAAAAACTAGAGCGGCGAAAAATAAGAAAGAAAAAGAGCGCGTCGAAAAAACGTCGAAAAATAAAAGGTCAAAAAATAATAGGCGTCGAAAAATAAAAATAAGAAAGTAGCGCGTCGGAACTTAAAAAAAAACTAAAAACTAATAATTAAAAGTTGCGTCTAAAAATATTAAAGCTTAAAAGGAATACTATATCCAAAATGCAATAACTTAAAAAGGTACTAAAATATAAAAACGGCGTCTCAAAATTCTAAAGCACTTAAATCTTAATCTAAAGAAAAAGCACTTAAGGGATTTTACGGCAAAGCCTAAAAATCTAGAAATAAAAATAACTATGGCAAAAACTACAACTTAAAACTAAATACGAGCGAAAAATACAAATATTACGCTAAAACAAATAAAAAGATACAAAATATAAAAATAAACTTAATGTTGTAAAAAGTACAATTTTTATAAAAATATTATTTTTATATTATTTATTTTATAAAAGTATTAATTTTATATATTTATTAAAACTAATTAATACTAAATAATACAAAATAATAAAATTAAAACTAAATAATATAATAATAATACCCTAATTAGGGTTTAATAATAATAATAATTATTATTACTCCGTAATTAATGCAGTACCATGTCAACTGTGGTGTGTCAGTTCACTTCATGCGATCGTATGAATTTTTGCCTTCGGGCTCATGCGGTCGCATGAGCTAGGGTTTCGGGCCAGAGTTGGGCTGCTACAGTACCGGGCCTCGTAATTTTATATTTAATTTGTTTTTCTGTTTTAAAATATTTATATAAAATATATATATAATTTAAATAAAAACTTAATTTTTAAAAAAAACTTTATAATTGTATATATATTTAACAAACTATTAAAACTATATAATTTTTGTTTTTCTTTTTATATTTTTGAATTTTTAATAAAATTTAAAACGTATTTTTACAAAAGTAAACTAAAAATCTTTTTTTTTATATTTAGCGTTGCGCTTTCAGCGTTTAACTTTCCCCGACAGTGTGCGAGGTGGTGTATAAAATACTATTAATTTTTACAAGGAAATACTATTAAATACGATACAATTTTACACAAGTGATTTATTTATTTATAGAGTGGATATACCTAAACCTTGCTACAACACTTATTGGCAGTGTACCTAATCGTACAGTAGTGTAGTTTTTAGTAAGTCCGGTTCGTTCCACAGGGATCTTTTAAAAAAGCTTAACGCTATATTTTTAACTTATAATTGCAAAAATACAAAAATATATATAAGTAGTATTATTATTATAAAAGGGGGTTTTTACCGTTTAAAGACCGGTGATAAGGCTAAAAAGGAACATATATTTTATAGCATTATTCCCCAAGAAAGACAAGATTTTAGTTGGTATTGTTCGATTTACAAGCAATATTCGTTTAAATATTAAAAAGTGAAGACAAAAGGCAGATTCGACAAATTGAAGACAAAAAGGTCCAAAGAGCTAAAAAGTACAAGATACAACTAAAAAGGTTCAAAATATTGATGAGGAACGTCTCAAAATGACAAGAGTACAAGTTACAAGACGCAAAGTACACGATATAAAATAATACGCGAAGACGTCCGAAAATCCGGAACCGGGACCTGAGCCAAGAAGAAACGCCCGACGCAACGGACCAAAAATATCTAGTCTACTATGCACAAGAATATAATATAATATATATATAATTATATATAATTATATATTATATTATATATTATTATTATATTACGTCGGCAAGAAGAAAACAAACCAATTTGGCTGGATCCAGGGTGGCCATGCGACTCGCATGGCCAGAGGCACAAAATCCATGCGAGTCGCATGGAGTGAAAATGCTGGTCAGGTCCTATATAAAGCCAGTTTTCTGCCGAGTTTTAAACACCAACAAAAACACCAAAAAATCCATCTCTCTATCTATACGATATATATATATATATATAATTTATATTTTAATTTTAATTTTAATTATAATTCTAATAATAAGGGTATGTTAGCGAATGTTGTAAGGGTGTAAGTCGAAATTCTGTCCGTGTAACGCTATGGTATTTTTAATCATTGTAAGTTATGTTCAACCTTTTTAAATTAATGTCTCGTAGCTAAGTTATTATTATGCTTATTTGAGCCGAAGTAATCATGATGTTGGGCTAATTACTAAAATTGGGTAATTGGGCTTTGTACCATAATTGGGGTTTGGATAAAAGAACGACACTTGTGGAAATTAGACTATGGGCTATTAATGGGCTTTATATTTGTTTAACTAAATGAAAGTTTGTTAATGTTAATATAAAGATTTACAATTGGGCGTCCCTATAAATTACCATATACACTCAATCGGACACGATGGGCGGGGTATTTATATGTACGAATAATCGTTCATTTAACCGGACACGGGAATGGATTAATAGCCACTAGAATAATTAAAACAGGGGTGAAATTACATTCAAGGGTAATTGGTGTAATTGTTAACAAAGTAGTAAAACCTTGGTTTACACGCAGTCGATAACCTGGTGTATTCATTAAACAAAGTATTAAAACCTTGTTACAATTCGAATCCCCAATTAGTTGGAATATTTAACTTCGGGTATAAGAATAATTTGATGAGGACACTTGCACTTTATATTTATGACTGATGGACTGTTATGGACAAAAACCAGACGGACATATTAAATAATCCAGGACAAAGGACAATTAACCCATGGGCATAAAACTAAAATCAACACGTCAAACATCATGATTACGGAAGTTTAAATAAGCATAATTCTTTTATTTCATATTTAATTTCCTTTATTTTATATTTAATTGCACTTCTAATTATCGCACTTTTATTTATTGTTATTTAATCGCACTTTTAATTATCGTACTTTTTAATTATCGTAAGTTTATTTTATCGCACTTTTATTATTCGCAAATTTATTATCGTTATTTACTTTACGCTTTAATTTAAGTCTTGTATTTATTTTATATTTTACATTAGGTTTTAACTGCGACTAAAGTCTTAAAATCGACAAACCGGTCATTAAACGGTAAAAACCCCCCTTTATAATAATAATATTACTTATATATATGTTTGTATTTTTATAAAAATAAACTAATATAGCGTTGAGCTTTGTTTAAAGATTTCCCTGTGGAACGAACCGGACTTACTCAAAACTACACTACTGTACGATTAGGTACACTGCCTATAAGTGTTGTAGCAAGGTTTAAGTATATCCATTCTATAAATAAATAAATATCTTGTGTAAAATTGTATCGTATTTAATAGTATTTCCTGCTAAAATTAATAACTATTTTATATACACCTCGCATGACATCAAGTATTTTTGGCGCCGCTGCCGGGGAGCGCCGAAGCGAAACGCCATATTTTTAAATTTTAAGTTATAATTTGTTTTTGTAAAATTTATATTTTTGTTTAAAAAATTAAAAAAGTAAAAAAAAAAAATATAATATTTTAAAATCTATTTTTAAGTTTATTTATAAAATTATAAAGTATTTTCTTTTTAGTTTTAAAATTTTAAAAGTTTTTATTATTTATATATTTTATTTAATTATAAAACAGAAAAAGAAAATAAATATTAAATAAAAATTACGATTGAACCTGTCATTGACCCCCCTGATTTGAACCTGCAAGGAAGGTCATGCGACTCGCATGACCCCCTCCCTAAAATCATGCGACTCGCATGATGACCCAGGTCAGGCCACATATAAACCCTAATAACGCATTAATTACGGAGTTTATTTAATTATTATTATTCTAAACCCTAAAACTATTATTATTATTATAATTAAGTTTTTAATTTATTTAGTTATTTTTACTTTTGTTTAGTTTTATTATTTATTTACTTAATACTATAATATAAAAAAAATATAGAAATAATATTTTTATAAAATCTAATATTTTTATAACTTTTTATAACTTTTATATTTTGTTCCTTTTTAATCGTTTTAGCGTAACTTTTGTATTTTTAGCTCATATTTAATTTTAAACTTAGTTTTTGCTATAGTTATTTTTACTCCTAGATTTTTAGGCTTTGCCGTAAACTCTCTTAAGTGCTTATTCCTTAGATTAAGTATTAGGTGCTTTAGAATTTTGCGACGCCTTTTAAGTTTTAGTTTTTTTTTTTAAGTTATTTCCATTTGGGATTTAGTTTTTCCTGTAAGCTTTAATATTTTTAGACCTTTTACTATGTATCAATTATCATTCCAATTAGTAATTTCAATTTGCGATTATAATTTTAAGTTAGTTGTAGTAATAAGGTTAGGTTAGTCAAGTATTTTTAAGTTTTTATAAGTTTCTTTTATTTTTCCGTCACCTTTTATTTTTCAACCATTTTTCTTTTTCGACCTTTTTCGACGAACTCTTTTTCTCTCTTATTTCTCGCCATTCTAGTTTTTAGGACATAGAATTTTTTCTACTTCTTATCTAAATTTCTTAAAATTACGAAAATTTATTTTAAGTGGTTAAATTAATAGACATCAAAATTTTCTGGTTCGTAGTAATAGTTGGATTTATATGTGGACCGGGTTATTGGAGCCAAACAGTCCTCAATTATATTGAGACCAAACGAATCCTGCCCCTCTGCTGCATCTTTTGGCTATTCGAAACGTGGGCAAAATCAAAAAAGTCTATTGATTGGATAACTTATTATAATTTTTCTTTCCTTTTAAAAACTAATAGGATATTCTGTGAATGCACCGAGCAAGACGTTCATCACCTTTTGTACGTTCACCACCTGTAACTAGATCAAGACATTTAGCAAATATAACCGCCGTTGATTTTTCTTTAGAATCGTCATCCAGTCAACCAAGTACTTCAGTTCAAATTTCCGATAATCCATTTTTTGAACCCAACCTCACAATTGAGAATCCAGAGAATATTCAGGAACGGTTCGTAGATCCTGAACCACTAAACTTTCCTCCGGAGCCACCAATCATTCAAACAGAGATTGTTGAGGAACGAACCATTAAATCAGAATCATCTAGTGATACCGATTCAACAAATTCAATTATGGAGAATCTGGAACCTTTAAGTATGGAAGACCGAATGTGTAACGACCCGGAAATTTCCGACCAAATTTAAACCTTAATCTTTACATATTTCCGACACGATAAGCAAAAACCTTAATGTTGAGTCTAGAAAGTCTGAAATCTATATTCGGATGATTAGTTACACTTTGACCATGCCTAACGATTCACGAACAATTGTTGTAAATAAATATATATAGATATAAATCTAGAAATATAAAAGAATATAATTTAATGAATCTATGTATATAATTTCTATATGTAATTAATATTATGTGATTATTAAATAACCTATATATCTTATTATATAATATATTACGTATTTAAAAAAAATACTAATATGTTAAATTAAATGATAAAATAAAATATAGTAACTAAGGTAATATTATAATCACGTTCGATATTAATATCAACATTAGTATTTTAATATCCTTATATTAAATATATAACCTATAGATATAAATATTGATATATATAAATATCATTATTATTATCATTACTAATATTAATATTGTGACTTAATATTATTATTAACTATTATTACTCTTATTATTGTTGGTATTTTTTTTTCAGTATTAGGAATATAGTTATTATTAAATATCTATATTTCTGTTTTAACTAAGTAAAAGAATAATAAGGGTATCGAGTCTGTTTCTATCAACATCAGACCAGCTGTTAATTGTCCTTCATGATTGATGAATTTAAGAAATCGATTCATTCCAAATACATACAAACAATTTCTGTTAACAATCAGCTTTCACTTTATTTTTATTATTTTTTTTCTTTATATATCTCTGTTCCTGATGAGTATTTGGAGTCGACTCAATCTGGTTACCAAACTTCAATCCTCATTAACACTGCGAAATTCAATTGTTCTCTCAATCTCTCTTTAAAATATCTACCCTTTCTCTCTATATATGTCTACAATATACATCTGCATATATAGAGAACATACAGATACATAGATTATGACATAACACAAACACAAACACTAATCTCTTTTTCTACTCTCCTGACCTTTGAATTGTTGGAGACCCATAACCACAATTTCAAGCAAACCTTCTTCTATCCATTTTGTTGATCAATAAACTTCACCCGTCTAACAAACCCATGCTACCTCTTTGTTCGATCACTCATCGCGGTTGCTACTACTGCTAATAGGTTGTTGTGTGTCGAGAACCAACCCAAACAATACCACTCTTATTGTTGACAAGATCAACACTAAACCGCCACACACTCTTTCGTCTCACTCTTATATTCTTTTCGGTTACCACTCTATACCACCACTATCACCACCGCCAGGAACCACCCTCCGCTATCTTGAAATCCCACCATCGAACCACCATCCTTTAACCTCATCTCCACGACCACCATTACCCGTTCCGGTTTCTATATTTTTTTTTATCAACAACCAAAAGCCATCCTCAAACCCCATAACAACTGATGTCTTTCTTCCTTTGTTTTTGTTGTGAGAAAGATAGAAAGGGTACGTTTCAAAGCTTGCCAACGTTGCTATGCTATATAAATGGCGTTTTTTAAAAAAAAATGGGACTAAGTAACCTTATTGGCCGACCCACTTGAAAGTTAACCCACATCCAATTGTGATACACGAAAACATATACCTTTTGCTGTTTTCTTTTTGTTCGTGACCCTATACCCACTCACAAAGATGATTAAAGATGATGAATGGATAAATGATGATAAAGTGGCTGTAGGGTAGATAAAAGAAAAGAAGAAAACGATGTGGGCAATGTTCTTTACCATGTTTCTGTTTATTTTTTTTTTTAGACCGAAACCCTACCTGGGTTCCACCTTCGTTTATTGCTTTTCCTGTTTCTGCTATCGACAACGAATCCACAATATATTTGTTAACGGGTGAATTATTGAGTGAATGATGATGTAGATAATTGTGATGATAAGGATCGTGTGATGATGATGAAGAAACCGAAACCCTTTATCAATTCAACTGGATCAATTAACCTATTGATTCTTCTTGGGACGTTTCATATTTTTTTTTAATTCTTAGTTGGGCTTACGAATCATTGTTGGGCCGAGACCCATAAGGTTTTCTATGTTGGGCCGAATTAACCATGGGCTTGTTTGATAAGTGGATATTAAGAAGGCAGTAACACGGGTTAAAATAATTAAGCTGTGTATTAAACAAGAAAAACGTGCTGGATGGAGTGGTTTAGGTGTTTGTTCAGTTAACCAGAGGTCCAAGGTTCGAACCTTGCTAAGGATGTTCTATTTTTTTGAAGCCTATATCATGTGAGGTAGTATATCTTTATCTATTATCATTATTATTATTATTATATTATATTATCATTAATATTAACAGAAATTAATTAGATTAATATTATTATTATCATTAACAAATTATCACTAAAAATTATCATTTTTATTAAAATTATTATTTTTATTATTAAGAGAATCATTATTGATAAAATTTTCATTAATAACAAAAACCATTATTATTAGAAAATATCATTTTTATTAAATTTATTTTGAACTTACTTAAGTTGAAAAGAATAAATATTAACTATTTATTTACAAGCTAGAAAATGAAAATATAAAGTATAATACTAAAAATTAATATATAAACCCACTTGATTATATTATAGATTTTAATATATATACTTGATTTAGGTTCGTGAATAGAAGGCCAACCTTGCATATGTTAAATGATGTTATATGTATTTTTACCACAAAATACATTAGGTGAGTATATAGATCCCTTTTAAACTCTAAATATTTTTGGGCTAAGAATACATGCGCTGTTTTTTTTTATAAATGATTTACGTTATGGACACAAGTGACTAAAATTACGTTCTACATGGGTTTGAATCAAAAATCCCCTAGCTTGGTAACTTTAACTATTGGTTTATGAACTGGTAGGCGCGAATCCTAAAGATAGATCTATCGGGTTTTACACCCCCACCCAGATGTTGTTCTAGTAAACTAGAAGAACGGGTGTTTAGTACTTCGAGGTTAACGGAACGCACTTGATTCGGTGCACATATTATTATAACTCAGGGGTACACACTCTTGTTAAGGCTAGTTACCGGGTGCCCATTACTTAGAATGCTTTTCATACACTTGCGAGTGTATTATGTTTATAAACTTTAAATCTTGTGGTCCATAGTTATAACGCTGTTAGAATCAAACCTATATATCTCACCAACTTTATGTTGACTTTTTAAAGTATGTTATTCTCAGGTACGAATTAAGTCTTCCGCTGTGCAATAGCTTATATTAAGGACCTTACTTGGAGTCGATCATCGCAATGGGACCAACTGTTGAAGACTTCGTCCGGAAGGATAAGGTCGAGGTCCTCACAGGTGGTATCAGAGCGTTGGTCTTAGTGAACCAGGCCTTGCATTAGTGTGTCTGACTAGTAGTTGTTAGGATACATTAGTGAGTCTGGACTTTGACCGTGTCTACATGTCAAAAGTTTTACTTATCGTTTCTAGTCGGAAAACATCTGCTTATCATCCTTAGGAAATTGCCTGCTTATCATCCTTAAGTCTAGACACGTCTTACTGCATTTACTGCATTGATAGTGTATAGACAAAAATTCATATCTTAGCGCATTTGTAGACTTGTCTGTCATATGCCGTAGTTTCCTCTGTAGCCTACGTTATCTTTAAGAATATATATATGGATATTCTATATAGTTAGAATATCATTCGTTATTCGAAAATCATTTCATATCGGGGATCCCTTCCATTCACCAAATTGCTCACTTGGCGAAGAACCTGAAGCACTTACCGGCGAACCTGTTTGAGAAACTATTTTCTCTTCCATTGCTAGAGTATTTTGTCACGATTATATACTATCCAATATCTTGAATCTTATTCATTCGCTCGCTTCAACCGTCAATCATCCCGTAGTACTAGAAGAAGATAACTAACTACGCGCTCGTGTGACGACTTTGGAGAACCTGGTGCGAAGGTTACGAATACCGGCAGCAGCACCAGCAGCATAATCCGTACTACCATCGTCAACGCCGACAGTACCTTTATCACCCCAATCACAACCGCGCCTTAAATCTCAACATCACAATCTGTATCTCGAATATCAACATCACACGACTCAATATCTGTACTTCGAGTATGATCTTCGTTCTATATATCGTTCTACATCGATTATCTTCGCTTTACGTATCGTAAGACGATTATGTAATTTCTAAAGTCTTAGAGATTATGTAATCTAGAATTAACGATAAATCAAATGAGTTTAATATCTTATTGACTCATTAACTCTATGATTACCTCTGAAGAAAATATATATGCAAGTATATTTTCATAAAAATAGTAATTAAAAATTCTTTCGTACAAACTATTAATGATGAAAATATTTTAACGGGTGGGTAGTACCCGAGGAATATTTAGGATTCATATTAATAAGTTACACTGTACATTCTTGAATCTGATTCAACGGTTATCTATTATCTTACTTACATCTACCGATATACGTATCCCTTCACCCCAGATTAACCATTTCCATTTAAATTTCATATTCGGATTTTGACTATCAGAATCCAACAAGTGGCATAAAGAGGAAAACATGGACAAAATAAAATTTGTTAGAAACAGACGAATTAACTAAATTGAAATATTGTTAGGAATCCACGCTAACTGTTCCTAGCTAACTGTTCCCGGCTAACATTTAATTTATCGCAATTTACATTCTCGCAATTTTATTTATTGTTATTTAATTTCTGCACTTTACATACCGTCGGGACACGTATACAAGGTTTCGATTTATCATATTGACCCATCTATATATATTTCGGAACAACCATAGACACTCTATATGTGAAGGTGGGAGTTGGCTATACAGGGTCGGAGTTGATTCCAAAATATATATATACTTTGAGTTGTGATCGACACCGAGACCGGTACACGGGTCATGATACGTATTAATTTGAATATTATATATATAACTGTATATGAAACATTGAACTATTGAACTGCTAACTTTGGACAATTAAAATGAATTAAAATGTTGATTATAATATAGGAAACTAAATAATTCTTCAAGTTTGCCACTTGATTTTATCCTAAACCTCACCTGTATCTCGACAATTACAATTCGCGTTCAAATCTTCCATGATTCTTGAAAACACCTCGATCGAGAAATTGAACCAGCCGCACCTCGTCTATGGAAGAAAGATTCATGCATACAGTTATGCACCTGAAAAACTTTCGAAACCGAAGTTATAGTTAAAACCTATCCGCGTCGAATTCCTTATCATTCATTAGCAAAAACAACCGTACGATTCCTTTTTCAAGAAGCTAATTTTGCCACAGCTCCACTGTAACTTCTCAGTAAAACTAGTCTTATTATCAACTCGATATAAATACGTTGTCCTTTTGCCGTCGTTACCAGAGAACCTTTTATATTTCACAACATCATCAGCAGATATACCAGCAACTCGTTATCTCTTTGGCAAAATCCGCAATTAGTATTTTGAAAATCTCGTAAAAATTCTCCCAGTTATACCGAAAACGTCTATCCCTAAGAATTTCATACTTCGAATGAGAAATTTTTGAAAAACACCCTGAACTGCGAAGTAGTTCTTGGAATACTGATGAAGCAGCAAAAACCATAAACGACTTTAACAGTCAAAAGTTTGATAATAAAGTATAGTGTGTTGGTAAAGCTCAGAAAAATAGAAAGGATTGATGGATTGAGCAACGTATGAAAGAGGCTGTGGATAAATCACAAGAACCGAACCTGTCTTCAAAGAATTCAAATGATTTAGTGCCTGCTAAAACCGTTAGTAAGAACCCTACTCCTTATTCTAAATCTTTCCAGATAATATTCCTCATCATCATCTTATCATAAATATTATAAGATATCTTCATATCCTCCGTTATGAGTATTCTCCATATTTCTGGAAATATTCACACAACTATTCTTATTTGAGAACATTCATCTCTCTACAAAATCTACGTTACAATATGAAAGAAACCGTGTTAGATTCTAAATTCTAAAACCTTCAAGGTTTAAAAAAAAAATAAAAAATTGTTCTGAAGCAGTGTTGGGAACTGATGCATGAATTAGTATAATATAATGAAACTTGATCAACTTTATTATATCACAGTAAGTCATGTTAAGTTTCTAATGAAGCATGATGATTCACAGTACCATTATCATGTGCCATGTTACACGGCTCTTACCTTCTATCCAATCTCCAAATATATTAGAACATATCACCCTAATAGTTCTAATTTTCCGAAATATTATGGTAATTTGACAAATTAAAATCGTACCATTACCCTTCCTTTCTGAGAACATTAGTCATGTTCATTCCAAATTTTATACTTACGAATTTCGAACCATTGCTCGCTTGTCTTGAGGACGGGAAGAGGAAATGAAAGAATGAAGCCTCAAAATAGAAACTAGATTATAAATCGCAGCAAAAAGGAGAGAGTAGAAGATGTGGGATATGGAAGTAAGAAAACGAAGGAGGTAGTTTTATAAGTGAAATATCCGACAAAGAAATCACAACAGATTTACCGCATTAAATCAAAGGAGATCCTGTTTCCTAAATCGCCGAAGAATCAAATCTTATTACGAAAGATTTTCTTTAAATCTCGTGAATTCCGGAAACCAATCATAACCACGTCATCGGTTAAAACAATTCCATATTCACTCATTTCATTCTTTTGTGATAGCTGCACCCGTACGCTTCACATGATCGAATCGTTTTATCTACATTACTCAATAATGATAAAACTCCATTATCAACTCATATTCGTCATACAAACAATTTTATTGTTAGCCATGACGACCTAACTCAAATTTCGGGGACGAAATTTCTTTAACGGGTGGGTACTGTAACGACCCGGAAATTTCCGACCAAATTTAAACCTTAATCTTTACATATTTCCGACACGATAAGCAAAAACCTTAATGTTGAGTCTAGAAAGTCTGAAATCTATATTCGGATGATTAGTTACACTTTGACCATGCCTAACGATTCACGAACAATTGTTGTAAATAAATATATATAGATATAAATCTAGAAATATAAAAGAATATAATTTAATGAATCTATGTATATAATTTCTATATGTAATTAATATTATGTGATTATTAAATAACCTATATATCTTATTATATAATATATTACGTATTTAAAAAAAATACTAATATGTTAAATTAAATGATAAAATAAAATATAGTAACTAAGGTAATATTATAATCACGTTCGATATTAATATCAACATTAGTATTTTAATATCCTTATATTAAATATATAACCTATAGATATAAATATTGATATATATAAATATCATTATTATTATCATTACTAATATTAATATTGTGACTTAATATTATTATTAACTATTATTACTCTTATTATTGTTGGTATTTTTTTTTTCAGTATTAGGAATATAGTTATTATTAAATATCTATATTTCTGTTTTAACTAAGTAAAAGAATAATAAGGGTATCGAGTCTGTTTCTATCAACATCAGACCAGCTGTTAATTGTCCTTCATGATTGATGAATTTAAGAAATCGATTCATTCCAAATACATACAAACAATTTCTGTTAACAATCAGCTTTCACTTTATTTTTATTATTTTTTTTCTTTATATATCTCTGTTCCTGATGAGTATTTGGAGTCGACTCAATCTGGTTACCAAACTTCAATCCTCATTAACACTGCGAAATTCAATTGTTCTCTCAATCTCTCTTTAAAATATCTACCCTTTCTCTCTATATATGTCTACAATATACATCTGCATATATAGAGAACATACAGATACATAGATTATGACATAACACAAACACAAACACTAATCTCTTTTTCTACTCTCCTGACCTTTGAATTGTTGGAGACCCATAACCACAATTTCAAGCAAACCTTCTTCTATCCATTTTGTTGATCAATAAACTTCACCCGTCTAACAAACCCATGCTACCTCTTTGTTCGATCACTCATCGCGGTTGCTACTACTGCTAATAGGTTGTTGTGTGTCGAGAACCAACCCAAACAATACCACTCTTATTGTTGACAAGATCAACACTAAACCGCCACACACTCTTTCGTCTCACTCTTATATTCTTTTCGGTTACCACTCTATACCACCACTATCACCACCGCCAGGAACCACCCTCCGCTATCTTGAAATCCCACCATCGAACCACCATCCTTTAACCTCATCTCCACGACCACCATTACCCGTTCCGGTTTCTATATTTTTTTTATCAACAACCAAAAGCCATCCTCAAACCCCATAACAACTGATGTCTTTCTTCCTTTGTTTTTGTTGTGAGAAAGATAGAAAGGGTACGTTTCAAAGCTTGCCAACGTTGCTATGCTATATAAATGGCGTTTTTAAAAAAAAAATGGGACTAAGTAACCTTATTGGCCGACCCACTTGAAAGTTAACCCACATCCAATTGTGATACACGAAAACATATACCTTTTGCTGTTTTCTTTTTGTTCGTGACCCTATACCCACTCACAAAGATGATTAAAGATGATGAATGGATAAATGATGATAAAGTGGCTGTAGGGTAGATAAAAGAAAAGAAGAAAACGATGTGGGCAATGTTCTTTACCATGTTTCTGTTTATTTTTTTTTTTAGACCGAAACCCTACCTGGGTTCCACCTTCGTTTATTGCTTTTCCTGTTTCTGCTATCGACAACGAATCCACAATATATTTGTTAACGGGTGAATTATTGAGTGAATGATGATGTAGATAATTGTGATGATAAGGATCGTGTGATGATGATGAAGAAACCGAAACCCTTTATCAATTCAACTGGATCAATTAACCTATTGATTCTTCTTGGGATGTTTCATATTTTTTTTTAATTCTTAGTTGGGCTTACGAATCATTGTTGGGCCGAGACCCATAAGGTTTTCTATGTTGGGCCGAATTAACCATGGGCTTGTTTGATAAGTGGATATTAAGAAGGCAGTAACACGGGTTAAAATAATTAAGCTGTGTATTAAACAAGAAAAACGTGCTGGATGGAGTGGTTTAGGTGTTTGTTCAGTTAACCAGAGGTCCAAGGTTCGAACCTTGCTAAGGATGTTCTATTTTTTTGAAGCCTATATCATGTGAGGTAGTATATCTTTATCTATTATCATTATTATTATTATTATTATATTATATTATCATTAATATTAACAGAAATTAATTAGATTAATATTATTATTATCATTAACAAATTATCACTAAAAATTATCATTTTTATTAAAATTATTATTTTTATTATTAAGAGAATCATTATTGATAAAATTTTCATTAATAACAAAAACCATTATTATTAGAAAATATCATTTTTATTAAATTTATTTTGAACTTACTTAAGTTGAAAAGAATAAATATTAACTATTTATTTACAAGCTAGAAAATGAAAATATAAAGTATAATACTAAAAATTAATATATAAACCCACTTGATTATATTATAGATTTTAATATATATACTTGATTTAGGTTCGTGAATAGAAGGCCAACCTTGCATATGTTAAATGATGTTATATGTATTTTTACCACAAAATACATTAGGTGAGTATATAGATCCCTTTTAAACTCTAAATATTTTTGGGCTAAGAATACATGCGCTGTTTTTTTTTATAAATGATTTACGTTATGGACACAAGTGACTAAAATTACGTTCTACATGGGTTTGAATCAAAAATCCCCTAGCTTGGTAACTTTAACTATTGGTTTATGAACTGGTAGGCGCGAATCCTAAAGATAGATCTATCGGGTTTTACACCCCCACCCAGATGTTGTTCTAGTAAACTAGAAGAACGGGTGTTTAGTACTTCGAGGTTAACGGAACGCACTTGATTCGGTGCACATATTATTATAACTCAGGGGTACACACTCTTGTTAAGGCTAGTTACCGGGTGCCCATTACTTAGAATGCTTTTCATACACTTGCGAGTGTATTATGTTTATAAACTTTAAATCTTGTGGTCCATAGTTATAACGCTGTTAGAATCAAACCTATATATCTCACCAACTTTATGTTGACTTTTTAAAGTATGTTATTCTCAGGTACGAATTAAGTCTTCCGCTGTGCAATAGCTTATATTAAGGACCTTACTTGGAGTCGATCATCGCAATGGGACCAACTGTTGAAGACTTCGTCCGGAAGGATAAGGTCGAGGTCCTCACAGAATGAGAGCTAAACGCACTGGCCAAGGTCACGCAATTACTCATCCAGACATTAATGCGCCAGATTATGAAATCAAAGGACAAATTCTACACATGGTGACTAATCAATGCCAATTTAGTGGTGCGCCGAAGGAAGATCCAAATGAACATCTACGTACCTTTAATAGGATCTGCACACTATTTAAAATCCGAGAAGTGGAGGATGAACAGATATATCTCATGTTATTTCCCTGGACTTTAAAGGGAGAAGCCAAAGATTGGTTGGAATCATTACCTGAAGGGGCGATCGATACATGGGACGTTTTAATTGACAAATTTCTTAAACAATTCTTTCCTGCATCTAAAGCCGTAAGACTTCAAGCAGAAATTGTTACATTCACACAGAAGCCAAATGAAACTCTATATGAGGCGTGGACAAGATATGGAAAGTTGTTAAGAGGATGTCCGTAACATGGTTTAGACACCTGTCAAATAGTACAAATATTCTACCAAGGATGCGACATCACTACAAGGAAAGATATAGATATAGCAGCTGGTGGTTCTATTATGAAGAAAACCGAAACTGATGCTTACAAAATTATTGATAATACTGCTTCCCACTCACATGAGTGGCACCAAGAAAAAGATATCATTAGATCATCTAAAGCAGCTAGAGCCGATTCTAGCCATGACTTAGATTCCATTTCCGCAAAGATAGATGCTGTGGAGAGACGAATGGAAAAGATGACTAAGGATATTCACTCAATACGAATTAGTTGTGAGCAGTGTGGAGGACCACATTTGACAAAAGATTGTCTCAGTATTGAATTAACAATGGAACAAAGAGAGAATATTTCATACATAAATCAAAGGCCTGGAAATAATTATCAGAATAATTATCAACCGCCAAGACCGATTTACAATCAAAACCAGAATTATAACCGAAATATTCCATACAACAACCAACAAGGTCCTAGCAATCAACAAGTATCCAATAATACTTATAATCAGCAAAGACCGAATTTTCAAAACAAACCACCACAACAAACCGATGATAAAAAGCCGAATTTAGAAGATATGATGACGAAGCTAGTTGAAACTCAAACGCAGTTTTTCACATCTCAAAAACAAACTAATGAACAAAATGCTCAAGCATTTAGAAATCAACAAGCTTCTATTCAAAATCTGGAACAAGAAGTAAGTAACCTAGCAAGGTTAATAGGTGAAAGAAAACCGGAAAGTCTACCTAGCGATACAAATGCTAACCCACGGAATGAAACAGCTAAAGCTATTACCACAAGAAGTGGTACAACACTTAAACCTCCTGAAATACCTGTAACTTCTGATGAAACTATTCCTACTCCACAAGAACTACAACCTGATCAAGATAAGGAAAAAGAACCGGTAGTTGAAAAGGATAATGAAGATAACACAGTTAAGGATAAACCTTATGTTAAACCATACCAACCACCACTTCCTTATCCGAGTAAAATGAAGAAAGAAAAACTTGAAGCCGAGCAATCCAAATTCTTGGATATGTTTAAACATATAAATGTAAATCTTCCTTTCATTGATGTGATTTCAGGAATGCCAAGATATGCTAAATTCTTGAAAGATCTAATCTCAAATAGAAAGAAAATGGAAGAACTCTCGGCTGTTACTATGAATGCTAATTGTTCAGCAGTGCTGTTGAATAAGATACCAGAAAAATTATCTGATCCAGGAAGTTTCACAATTCCATGTTTTCTGGGTAGTCTTAGTTCAATAGAAGCATTGGCAGACTTAGGTGCTAGTATAAATCTAATGCCGTATTCACTATACACTAAACTAGACCTTGGAGAATTGAAACCAACCAGAATAAGCATACAACTAGCCGATAGATCAATAAAATATCCTAGAGGGATAATGGAGAACATGCTAGTTAAAGTTGGTACTTTAGTATTTCCAGTAGATTTTGTTGTTTTGGACATGGAAGAAGATTCTCAAGTTCCTCTCATATTAGGAAGACCATTCTTAAACACGGCTAAAGCAATGATAGACGTGTTCGGTAAGAAACTGACCCTAAGTATAGAGGATGAGAGTGTTACCTTTTCAGTTGATAGAGCAATGCAACAACCACAATCTGCAGATGATACATGTTATTATATTCAAACTATAGATGCACATGCAGAATTATTAGAAGAATTTCCAGAATTACAAGGAACAGGAGAATGTTCTTTAGGAGAAGGTAATGAACCAATTGATGAAGCTGAAATGTTAGCTACACTTATAGCTAATGGATATGAACCAACAACAGAAGAAATTCAAATACTAAAAGAAGAAGACAGATATCGATATAAATCATCGATAGAAGAACCTCCGAAATTAGAGTTAAAGCCACATCCAAACCATTTGGAATACGCTTATTTACATGGTGAATCTGAATTACCTGTAATAATATCGTCTTCTCTTACTGAAAATGAGAAATTACAACTCATTTCTGTGTTGAAAGCTCATAAACCAGCCATTGCATGGAAGATTCATGATATTAAAGGAATAAGTCCTTCGTATTGCACACATAAAATCCTTATGGAAGAAGGTCATAAAACGTATGTGCAACGCCAACGAAGACTAAATCCTAATATGCAAGATGTAGTTAAGAAAGAGATTATTAAACTGCTAGATGCAGGTTTAATTTATCCAATCTCTGATAGTCCATGGGTAAGCCCAGTTCAATGCGTGCCTAAGAAGGGTGGCATGACTGTCATTACAAATGAGAAAAATGAGCTTATTCCTACTAGGACTGTAACAGGATGGCGTGTATGTATTGATTATAGAAAATTAAATGACGCCACCAGAAAAGATCACTTTCCCTTACCTTTCATAGATCAAATGTTGGAAAGATTAGCCGGAAATAGTTACTATTGTTTTCTAGATGGATTTTCCGGATATTTTCAAATTCCAATAGCACCCGAAGATCAAGAGAAAACCACATTCACGTGCCCTTATGGTACTTTTGCTTACAAACGCATGCCATTTGGACTTTGTAACGCCCCTGCAACCTTTCAAAGGTGTATGATGGCGATTTTTCACGACATGATAGAAGAATGCATGGAAGTATTCATGGATGACTTTTCAGTCTTCGGTGATACATTTAAATCATGTCTAGTTAATCTGGAACGAATGCTAATTAGATGCGAAAAATCAAATCTAGTACTTAATTGGGAGAAATGCCATTTCATGGTTAAAGAAGGCATCGTTCTTGGACATAAAATTTCAAAAGAAGGAATTGAAGTGGATAGAGCTAAAGTAGATGTAATTGCTAAACTTCCACATCCCACAAATGTTAGAGGAGTTAGGAGTTTTCTAGGGCATGCCGGTTTTTACCGACGTTTCATAAAAGATTTTTCTAAAATTGCCACTCCTATGAATAAACTCCTAGAAAAGGATGCGCCATTCATCTTTTCAGATGAATGTATCAAATCTTTTAATATTCTTAAAGAGAAACTCACTAATGCACCGATCATGATAACACCAAATTGGAATCTACCATTTGAACTAATGTGCGATGCAAGTGATTTTGCAATGGGAGCCGTTTTAGGACAAAGGATTGAAAAACGATTTCAACCTATATATTATGCTAGTAAGACGTTACAAGGAGCACAAACGAACTATACAACTACTGAAAAAGAACTCCTTGCTATTGTCTTTGCTTTTGACAAATTTCGATCATATCTCGTTCTAGCAAAAACGGTGGTCTATACCGACCATTCTGCTCTTAGATACCTATTTTCAAAACAAGATGCTAAACCAAGATTAATCCGTTGGATCTTACTCTTACAAGAGTTTGATATTGAAATCCGAGATAAAAGAGGAGCAGAAAATCTTGCCGCTGATCATCTTTCTCGTCTTGAAAATCCCGAATTAGAAGTTCTAAATGAATCAGCCATACAAGACAACTTTCCTGATGAATATCTATTGAAGATAGATTATAAAGAAATCCCATGGTTTGCAGACTATGCAAACTACTTAGTTTGTGGATTCCTTGAAAAAGGATTATCATACCAAAGACGAAAGAAATTCTTCAGTGATATAAAACACTATTTCTGGGAAGATCCACATCTGTTTAAAAGTTGTCCCGATGGAATAATACGGCGATGTGTATTTGGAGATGAAGCTAGTAAAATATTAAACCATTGTCACACAGGACCAACAGGAGGGCATTATGGGCCTCAACTAACAGCAAGAAAAGTTTATGAAGCTGGATTCTATTGGCCTACAATTTACAAAGACGCACACCTTCTTTGCAAATCCTGTGATGCATGTCAAAGGGCCGGAAAAATAAGTCAACGTGATGAAATGCCACAAAATGTCATCCAAGTATGTGAAGTATTTGACATTTGGGGTATTGACTTTATGGGTCCATTTCCAAAATCTCATAATAATCTATATATACTCGTAGCCATTGATTATGTATCTAAATGGGCGGAAGCACAAGCTCTCCCAACTAACGATGCACGAGTTGTAGTCAACTTTTTAAAACGTCTTTTTGCAAGGTTTGGAACACCGAAAGCTTTAATAAGTGATCGGGGTACTCATTTCTGTAATAATCAACTTGAGAAAGTTCTTAAAAGATATGGAGTAACTCATAAAATCTCCACCGCATATCATCCACAAACAAGTGGACAAGTTGAAAATACCAACCGAGCTTTAAAACGTATTCTAGAGAAAACCGTAGGATCAAATCCGAAGGAATAGTCCATTAAATTGGAGGATGCACTCTGGGCTTTTAGAACAGCCTACAAAACTCCAATTGGAACCACACCTTTTAGACTTGTTTATGGAAAAGCATGTCATCTTCCAGTAGAAATTGAACACAAAGCATTTTGGGCTTTGAAGACATGTAATCTTGATTTACATGAAGCCGGACGTCTACGATTAAGTCAACTAAACGAATTAGAAGAATTAAGACATGAAGCATACGAAAATTCGTTAATCTATAAAGAAAGAACGAAGAAATGGCATGATAAAAGAATCAGAAGTTCAAAAGAATTTAAAGAAGGAGACAGAGTTCTTCTTTTCAATTCACGATTCAAGCTATTTCCTGGAAAATTGAAATCAAGATGGTCTGGACCATTCATAGTCAAAAGAGTTTTCCCATACGGAACGATAGAATTAATAAATTCAAATGGGATGGAATTTAAAGTTAATGGTCACAGAGTTAAACATTACATACATGGTCCAATGGAAGTCGACAGCGAAGTTAATCACAATTTCGACACCACAGCTAACTAAGTATGGGGAGAATCAAGTCTTTAAAGGATAATATATATTTCTGTTAGAGTTAGATTGTCTGTTTTCGTGTAGTTCTCGAAAATGGAACACGTATGGTCTTTCCCTAGCAGACCCTAAAGAACTAGTCTTCTCCCCCCATTCTGAATTTTTATTTTTTTTAGGTTTTTACGAAATGAAGACTGCCTGTGAACTAAACCATGGTCTAATGCTACACGCTTTGATCACTAAACGTAATAATGACATACTACCAAGCGAATTAGTATCAGTAATCAGAAAAAGAATGGACGGAGTTAGAAAAGAATCCAGATGCGAAGATAATAAGTTACAATTTGGTAAAGGAAAATCAAAATCCGCAGCGAAAAGAAGAGCACGACACCTAGAACGATGTCACAAATGCGGAAAATGGTCACATGGAGGTAAATGTTCGAATAATCAAACCTATTCAAATACCGAATTTGTTACTTTATGCAGAGACGGACCGTTCATATGTTTAGAAGAAAAGACACTGAATGCTCGAGGTTACGCCTATGTAGCCATGGAAAACCAATTAAACCGACTATCTTATGAATGGAATAGATCATATAACTAAGAAATCTATTTCACAGGTATGTCTGTACAGTTTTTATTTTTATTTTTATTTTTAACCTTTTGATAATAAACGCTAATTTGTTCGCTAAAAAGTATTAAATTGGTATTGAATAAAATAAGGTTTGGCGACCGAAATTATTGATATCATTCAAAAATTTATTACATCACTGCGAAATTTAACGTTTATTCTTAAGGTATAAATATCTTTAATCAATCAACCCAAAATATTTCAAAAATTCGTCATGAGTCAAATTAGGTCTTGGAACCGAAATTACTTTACCGAAAAGAGGGGCGCATATTTTTGATAATATTTGATTGATTAAAGTGGGATAAAAAGCCAAAAAGATTTTTAATTTTATTTTTTACCATGTTTTTAAAATTAATATAAATCTTAAATTAATATTGTAAACTTTGTAAAAACAATATATTTAAAATTGTAAATATTTGAAAAATTAATATAAGTTTTGTAACGACCCGGAAATTTCCGACCAAATTTAAACTCTAATCTCTATATGGTTCCGACACGATAAGCAAAAACCCTAAAGTTGACCCGCATTTTTTTTCGATCGTTCTATACTTATAAGATTAATATTTACATAAATTAAAACTTACCAACATGATAAGTAATCCAAATTGTCGAGATTTATATTTCCGAAAAGAGTTTTACACAACGTTTGACCGTCTAGTTTGACCGACGATATCACGAACTATACAATATATGATAATTATACGTTTGCGTATATATATGTATATATACATATTTAACATGATTAATGAATGTTTTAATATCTTATTTTGTATCAAAAACTATAAGTTATAAGTATATTTTGAAACTACTAACTTAAGTTTTCAAAACGATAACTATACGTAACGTTATTTGACATAAATACTTAAGACTTATAATGTTTATACATATATCGTATAAGTAATGTATTTACTCACTTTTAAGACTTAAATACATAAAATCATATAAGTGTATTCACAAAAGATAGCTATATTTGAATCCTCATTCCATTTTTCACAAAATTTCTATACGTATATCTAGAGTATTTGTACTCGTATCATACCTAGCTTCTATACGTATTTACTATTGGTATATACACATCAAATCACCACCTAACCAGCCCTTGTTACTACCCTAGGTATAAGGTAATTGCTTTTGTATTATTGTTTGACAAATACATAAGATTACAAACTAAAATTTTGTCATGTTATCCTTAAAGATCACATTTTTAGGAGTATATATGTATCATCATTTTGATTCATTTACTACTTCAATCTCCTAGCTAAAACACACACACTTATAACCCTTAAACACCTTCAACAATTCAGTAAAGTTCTAAGAAGATCTAACTTCAAAAACCTTACATAAACACCATAAGAAAACCATACAAAAACACTTCAAGAAAACCTTCCAAGAACACCAACTTACTTCCAATCTTTCATCCACTTCTATCACCCTTTTGATTCTAGCTTCTTACTCCTCTTTTACAGCAAACTTATCCAAGGAACTTGAGGTAGAATCTATGTTCATAACCTTGTTCGATTCATATATATATAGCTATCTTATTTTGTGGTACAAAAGTTTAACAACAAGAACATAGTTTGAATGTTTTCAAACTTGTTTGCAAACTAAATAGATCCTTCTAACTTAACTTTTAAAATACTTCAAGACCTGTAATATAACTTAAATATATGCTAATTTAATAAGGTAAAACTTGGTTTTTCAAAGTATAAGTATTTTTAGAAAAATGGTCATTAAATGATTTTTTTTTTTGTAACAAAATGTTTAACTTCATATGTTTCACTAATGTTTCACTTATGCCGTATGATTTTGAATACAAACCAAGGTATTTACAGTTCATAGTCTTAAAGAAGAACTCGATCCAAGAAGATGGCAATTTGAATCAACGAAAACGGACTTGTAACGAAGAAACTATGACCGAAACAAAATTGGTTATCCTAGATCATTTCAACTACGGGATCAATTGGAAAAAAAAGATATAAATCACATATTTCTAAGATAACATGATATTTTATATATATGTACTCATAATTCAATTTCATATGGTTCAGGATCACCCGTAAACAACACGAGAAGATTAATCATAAGATCCCATGATTGTACGCAACACGTCATTTGACAACACCGGTACTTTATGTACGCAACACGTCATTTGACAACACCGGTACCATGGGTCAAGATTAATCTCGACCAACACATATACGATGGGGTTTTATGGGAGTTTTATTTATTTCGTTGGGGGTTTATTTATTGCGGGTATATTAAACATCTAAAAATGAACCATTAAAATTGAATTACTAACATCGAAACGCTAACTACGGACTAAGGAATTATTCAAAGTATTAAAAGTATTATAAATATATATACGAGATGTTTGTTTAAAATGAAAATATATTGATATATTATATATGGATAGGTTCGTGATATCAACCGGAAGACCAAGTCAAAAATATATATATCTTCGAGACAACAGTGAGTATATAGTCCCACTTTTAAACTCTAAATATTTCGGGATGAGAATACATGTATTTCATGTTTTACGCTATGGACACAAGTAACTGAAAAATATATTCTACGTTGAGTTGTACCACTGGCATACTTCCCTGTAGCTTGGTAACTAATATTTACAGCGGTATTGTAAACGCGAATCCTGTTGATAGATCTATCGGGCCTGACAACCCCAACCGGACTGGACGACCAGTATTCAACGGTTGCACAGTACTTCGTTTCGTGACTACACCTTGGTACGGTGTAGTAAGATTTCATAATAAAGGGAATATGCGACGTGATTAAATGTTAAGTATGGTTACCAAGTGCTCAACCACTTAGAATATTTTTATTAAAATGTTTATATATGAAATCTTGTGTTCCATTGTTATAACGCTGCTAGCATCAAACCTATATATCTCACCAACTTTATGTTGACGTTTTAAAGCATGTTATTCTCAGGTACGAATTAAGTCTTCCGCTGTGCATTAGCTCATGTTAAGGATACTACTTGGGACCATTTAAGCTATGATACAAGGACGTTGCATTCGAGTCATTGAAGTTCATTAAAGACTATTGTTATGAAAATGGCAGATTAGATCATTTGGTTGTTATAAAATGTTAGGCTAATATGTCAACTCTCGATGTAATAATAGATTGCCTTTAAGAAATAAATGCAACGTTTGTAAAATGTATCATATAGAGGTCAAGTACCTCGCGATGTTATCAACTATTGTAATTCGTTTTTAATCTATATGGACGATGTCCGGATGATTAGTTTCGGATCCTTTCAGTTGGTATCAGAGCGAGGTTTTAGCGAACCAGGCCTTGCATTAGTGTGTCTAACTAGTAGTTGTTAGGATACATTAAGTGAGTCTGGACTTTGACCGTGTCTGCCTGTCAAAAGTTTTGCTTATCAATCCTAGTCGGAAATCATCTGCTTATCATCCTTAGGGAACTGCCTGCTTATCATTCTTAAGTCTAGACACGTCTTACTGCATTTAGTGCATCGATAGTGTATAGACAAAATTCATATCTTAGCGTATCTGTTACTATAGACATTGCCTGACGTATTTCAAAGATTCTCCGTAATTCATGGGATTTTGATATTATATATACATATGTAAATTATGTATTGAAGAGTACCAAACCCAACTCCTATAATCTATTCCAAACCAAAAATTCACTTCTCCGACTATACAAGATGGATTCTTCATCCAGTTCGAATTCCTCCGACTTCGATAGCTACGCCGATATGGATTTCCATTCGAGCTCCGAGAACAGCGTCACCGGAATGGATCAACCAATTTCCCATCATCTATTTTGGATGAATTGGGGATGGGTTCGTAATATACTAAATCTCTGGAGGCAAGAAGAAGGTGATCCATTCCATCCACCAAATTGTCCTCTTAACGATGAACCTGAAGCACTTACCGGTGAACCTATTCGAAACACCATTTTCTCGCTCATTTCTAGAGTATCTCGTCATGATTACATACTATCCCATATTTCGAATCTTGTTCATTCGCTCGTTCCAACCGTCAATCATCCCGGTATAATAGAAGAAGTCAACGAGCTTCGCGCTCGGGTAGTGGCTTTAGAAAATACGGTGCGAAGGTTACAAACACCAGCAGCAGCACCAGCAGCATAATCTATACCACCATCATCAACGCCGACAGTACTCTTGTCACCCCCAAAATCTCAACATCACAATCTGTATCTCGAATATCAACATCACACGACTCAATATCTGTACTTCGAGTATGATCTTCGTTCTATATATCGTTCTACATCGATTATCTTCGCTTTACGTATCGTATGACGATTATGTAATTTCTAAAGTCTTAGAGATTATGTAATCTAGAATTAACGATAAATCAAATGAGTTTATTATCTTATTGACTCATTAAATCTATGATTATCTCTGAAGAAAATATATATGCAAGTATATTTTCATAAAGATAGTAATTAAAAATTCCTTCGTACAAACTAATAATGATGAAAATATTTTAACGGGTGGGTAGTACCCGAGGAATATTTAGAATTCACATTAATAAGTTATATTGTACATTCTTGAATCTGATTCAACGGTCATTTGTTATTTTACTTACAACCATCGATATACGTATCCGTTCACCCCAGAATAACCATTTCCATTTAAATTTCATATTTGAATTTTTTTTTTACCTATCCAAATCCAACAAGTGGCATAAAGAAGAAACATTGGACAATTAAAATGAAATAAAATGTTGATTATAACATATGAAACTAAACAATTCTTCAATTTTGCCACTTGATTTCATCCTAAACCTCATTTGTACTTCGACAATTATAATCCTCATTCAAATCTTTTCATGATTCTTGAAAACACCTCGATCGAGAAGTTGAACCAGCCGCACCTCGTTTACGGAAGAAAGATTTATGCATACAGTGATGCACCTGAAAAATTTTCGAAACCGAAGTTATAGTTAAAACGTATCCGCGTCGAATTCCTTATCATTCATTATCAAAAACAATCATACGATTCCTTTTCAAGAAGCTAATTTTGTCACAGCTCCACTTCGACTTCTCAGTGAGACTACTCCTATTATAATCTCGATATTTATACTTTGTCCTTTCGACGTTGTTACCGGAGAACCTTTTTCACAACATCATCAGCAGACGTACCAGCAACTCGTTATCTCTTTGGCGAAACCCGCAATCAGTATTTTGAAAATCTCGTAGAAATTCTCCCAGTTATACCGAGAACGACTATCCCTAAGAATTACATTTTTCGAATGTGAAGTTCTGAAAAACATCCTGGACTATGAAGTAGTTCTTGAAATGCTGAAGAAGCAGAAAAAAAAAAAAAAAAAAAAAAAAAAAAAAAAAAAAAAAAAACAAACTGTAAACGACTTTAACAGTCAAAAGTTTAATGATGAAGTACATTGTATTGGTAAAGCTTAGAAAAAGAGGAGAGTTGGAACTGGAAAACGGATTGAGCAAAGTATGAAGGAGGATGTAGATAAATCACAAGAACTGAATCTGCTTTCAAAGGATTCAAACGATTCAGTGCTTGCTGAAACCATTAGTAAAAAAAAAAAAAACCTACCCCTTATCCTAAACCTTTCCCGATGATATTCTTCATCATCATCTTATCTTAGATATTATAAGATATCTTCATATCTTTTGTTATACATATCCTCCATATTTCTGGAGATATTCTCACAACTGTTCTTATCCAAAATCATGTATTTCTCCGTAATATCTGCGTTACAATATAAAAGAAACTGTGTTAGTTTCTAAGTTCTAAAACCTTCAAGTTTAAAATAGGAATGTTTTGAAGTAGTGTTGGGAACTGATACATGAATTAGTATAATATAATGAAACTTGATCAACTTCATTATATTACAGTAAGTCATGTTAAGTTTCTAATGGAATGTGATGATTCACAGTACCGTCATCATGTGCCATGTTACACGGCTCTTACATTCTATCAAGTCTCCAAACATATTAGAACGTATCACCTTGATAGTTCTATTTTTCCGGAATATTCGAGTAATTTAACGAATCAAGATCGTGCCATTACAATTTTATTCTAAAACCAATAGCTAGGTTCATTCCAAATTTTATACCTACGAATTCCGAACTATTGATCGCTTGACTCAAGGACGGGAAGAAGAAACGAAGGGACAAAGTCCCAAAATAGAAATTGGGGTATAGATCACAGCAAATAGGAGAGAATATTAACTATGGATGACAATGATTATGGAAAACAGAAGCAGGAGCATCGAAGTATAAGGAAAGATATCAAACCCAACAACCACCCAGAAACTACAAACCATGTATATCAATACGTATGGCGACGTAAAGACACGGGAGAATTAGAAACATTATAATTCCAAGAAAATCATAAAAGTGAATAGATTCTTCTGGCGGTAGATGGAAGAGAAGAATGAAAGATATAAAAGTTAGAAGTATAACAAAAATCAGAACGGGATGAAGCATTTCAAAGGATACCTTAAAGTAGGAATTAAGGAGAAAGAGTAGAAGATGCGAGTTGTGAAAAATAAGGAAACGAAGGGGTGGATTTATAGTGAAATATCCGACAGAGAAATCGAAACAGATTACCGCATTAAATCAAAGAAGATTCTGATCGCCGAATAACCAAATCTTATTACGTAAGATTTTTCCTAAATCCCTTAAATCCCGGAAATCAATTCTAAACCACGTCATCGATTAAAAACGATTCCATATTTACTCATTTCATTTTTTTTTTTTGTGATAGCTTCGCTCGTGCGTCTCACATAACCAAATCGTTTTATCTAAATCTTTCAATAATGATAAAATTTCATTATTACCTCATATTCGTCATGAAAACATTCCTATGGTTATTTATGACAACCTCTACCAAATTTCGAGGACGAAATTTCTTTAACGGATGGGTACTGTAACGACCCGGAAATTTCCGACCAAATTTAAACTCTAATCTCTATATGGTTCCGACACGATAAGCAAAAACCCTAAAGTTGACCCGCATTTTTTTTCGATCGTTCTATACTTATAAGATTAATATTTACATAAATTAAAACTTACCAACATGATAAGTAATCCAAATTGTCGAGATTTATATTTCCGAAAAGAGTTTTACACAACGTTTGACCGTCTAGTTTGACCGACGATATCACGAACTATACAATATATGATAATTATACGTTTGCGTATATATATGTATATATACATATTTAACATGATTAATGAATGTTTTAATATCTTATTTTGTATCAAAAACTATAAGTTATAAGTATATTTTGAAACTACTAACTTAAGTTTTCAAAACGATAACTATACGTAACGTTATTTGACATAAATACTTAAGACTTATAATGTTTATACATATATCGTATAAGTAATGTATTTACTCACTTTTAAGACTTAAATACATAAAATCATATAAGTGTATTCACAAAAGATAGCTATATTTGAATCCTCATTCCATTTTTCACAAAATTTCTATACGTATATCTAGAGTATTTGTACTCGTATCATACCTAGCTTCTATACGTATTTACTATTGGTATATACACATCAAATCACCACCTAACCAGCCCTTGTTACTACCCTAGGTATAAGGTAATTGCTTTTGTATTATTGTTTGACAAATACATAAGATTACAAACTAAAATTTTGTCATGTTATCCTTAAAGATCACATTTTTAGGAGTATATATGTATCATCATTTTGATTCATTTACTACTTCAATCTCCTAGCTAAAACACACACACTTATAACCCTTAAACACCTTCAACAATTCAGTAAAGTTCTAAGAAGATCTAACTTCAAAAACCTTACATAAACACCATAAGAAAACCATACAAAAACACTTCAAGAAAACCTTCCAAGAACACCAACTTACTTCCAATCTTTCATCCACTTCTATCACCCTTTTGATTCTAGCTTCTTACTCCTCTTTTACAGCAAACTTATCCAAGGAACTTGAGGTAGAATCTATGTTCATAACCTTGTTCGATTCATATATATATAGCTATCTTATTTTGTGGTACAAAAGTTTAACAACAAGAACATAGTTTGAATGTTTTCAAACTTGTTTGCAAACTAAATAGATCCTTCTAACTTAACTTTTAAAATACTTCAAGACCTGTAATATAACTTAAATATATGCTAATTTAATAAGGTAAAACTTGGTTTTTCAAAGTATAAGTATTTTTAGAAAAATGGTCATTAAATGATTTTTTTTTTTGTAACAAAATGTTTAACTTCATATGTTTCACTAATGTTTCACTTATGCCGTATGATTTTGAATACAAACCAAGGTATTTACAGTTCATAGTCTTAAAGAAGAACTCGATCCAAGAAGATGGCAATTTGAATCAACGAAAACGGACTTGTAACGAAGAAACTATGACCGAAACAAAATTGGTTATCCTAGATCATTTCAACTACGGGATCAATTGGAAAAAAAAGATATAAATCACATATTTCTAAGATAACATGATATTTTATATATATGTACTCATAATTCAATTTCATATGGTTCAGGATCACCCGTAAACAACACGAGAAGATTAATCATAAGATCCCATGATTGTACGCAACACGTCATTTGACAACACCGGTACTTTATGTACGCAACACGTCATTTGACAACACCGGTACCATGGGTCAAGATTAATCTCGACCAACACATATACGATGGGGTTTTATGGGAGTTTTATTTATTTCGTTGGGGGTTTATTTATTGCGGGTATATTAAACATCTAAAAATGAACCATTAAAATTGAATTACTAACATCGAAACGCTAACTACGGACTAAGGAATTATTCAAAGTATTAAAAGTATTATAAATATATATACGAGATGTTTGTTTAAAATGAAAATATATTGATATATTATATATGGATAGGTTCGTGATATCAACCGGAAGACCAAGTCAAAAATATATATATCTTCGAGACAACAGTGAGTATATAGTCCCACTTTTAAACTCTAAATATTTCGGGATGAGAATACATGTATTTCATGTTTTACGCTATGGACACAAGTAACTGAAAAATATATTCTACGTTGAGTTGTACCACTGGCATACTTCCCTGTAGCTTGGTAACTAATATTTACAGCGGTATTGTAAACGCGAATCCTGTTGATAGATCTATCGGGCCTGACAACCCCAACCGGACTGGACGACCAGTATTCAACGGTTGCACAGTACTTCGTTTCGTGACTACACCTTGGTACGGTGTAGTAAGATTTCATAATAAAGGGAATATGCGACGTGATTAAATGTTAAGTATGGTTACCAAGTGCTCAACCACTTAGAATATTTTTATTAAAATGTTTATATATGAAATCTTGTGTTCCATTGTTATAACGCTGCTAGCATCAAACCTATATATCTCACCAACTTTATGTTGACGTTTTAAAGCATGTTATTCTCAGGTACGAATTAAGTCTTCCGCTGTGCATTAGCTCATGTTAAGGATACTACTTGGGACCATTTAAGCTATGATACAAGGACGTTGCATTCGAGTCATTGAAGTTCATTAAAGACTATTGTTATGAAAATGGCAGATTAGATCATTTGGTTGTTATAAAATGTTAGGCTAATATGTCAACTCTCGATGTAATAATAGATTGCCTTTAAGAAATAAATGCAACGTTTGTAAAATGTATCATATAGAGGTCAAGTACCTCGCGATGTTATCAACTATTGTAATTCGTTTTTAATCTATATGGACGATGTCCGGATGATTAGTTTCGGATCCTTTCAAGTTTGGTGTGAATTTATAATATGAATTTTTAAAATAAGTTTGGTGTGAATTTATAATATGAATTTTTAATTTTATGCATTTCAAATTTTAAGTTTGGTGTGATTTTTTTTAATATTAATTTTGAATTTTATATTTAAATTGTGTGAATTTAAAAACAAAAATTTACTCTATCTCATTAAGTTAAAAATATGATTTTTAAAATACGTCGTAAGTTGAAGACTAGGTCTTTGAACCGAAATTGCTTTACCCGAGGGCGGGACGAGAATTTTTATTATCATTATTTTTAATCTTATTGATTTAAAGTATGCAAAAAAAAAAAAAAAAAAAAAATTTAAAAAAATCCAAAAATCTAAGCTTTTAAAACAATTGCTTGAAAATGACAAAATTTTAAATTTTGTCGAGGGACGGACTAGGGCATCGTCCCGAAACGACCCCGTCTTAAAAAGAAACAAAATTTTAAAATTTTATTAATTCTAAGTTTTAAAAGTTTAAGGTTTAAAAAAAAAAAAAAAAAAAAAAAAAAAAATCAGAATTACACCCCATGCGAGTCGCATGGGGATGGGCAGAAAACCATGCGACTCGCATGGAAGCCAAAAACTGGCCAGGATCAATTTATTCAGTCGTCTCACAAACACACATACACAAACACGAAAACTCTCCCAAATCCCCTCAAAAATTCATCATTTTTCACCAAATTTCTTGCAAAACTTCACAACAATCATGCCTAGATTCAGTAGTCTCAACCCCTTCAGGAGAACGGTAAAGATTTCACCCCTAATCTCTTTAAATTCGAATTATGTGTGTTCTTGAGCCATTTTACCTAATTTAATTTTTGTTAATTTTTAGTGAAATTAGTGTTAAATTGATGTTATATTATGAATGTATATCCTAGATAGAAGCTATTTAACATGAATTGAAGCTAAAAACTTCAAATTTTTAAGAATCTAGGGTTTGTGTTCTTGAGCAATTTGGGGCTTTTTGATATAAACAGGTTATGGCCGATTTTTGTCATGAATTGTTACTAAATTAAGTAGTGTAACATGTTTAGGTAGTTAATTGATCCAAACTTTGAGCCTAAACATGTTTTTGAGAATTAAAGTGGACTTTTTAAGTCTAAAAATTCATGAACTTGGATAATTTGATATAAAGGCCATTTGAAACTTGTTTCATTGCTAGTAGTGATTATTTTGGCATGTTATTTGAGATAAATGCTTATGAACTTGATGTACATTTTTCGTATATGCTTATTTGACAAAGTGTAGACTTGACAAAAATATGAAAATGAGCACTAGTTTGATTTGAATGCCATGTAACAAGTGTTTAATTGCTATAATGATTATTGTTGACATGTTTAAGAGTTTAAATGTGATAAAACATTGTACACATTTTCGTATGTAAAAGTGTAGAATTGTTATTGTTAAGAAAATGTGTATAAAATGTGTTATGAATTGAACATGTCATCATAATTGTTTCAAGTTATTATTTTGCTAACACTAATGCATATTTGGATGCACAAATTTTGTGTTTAATGTGTTTTGCAGAGAAATACAGATACGGACGGTGCATCATCGTCCAGACAACCAGAGCCCGAACCGAAAATGTTTTATGAACAAGAACAACATATGCAACAAGAAGAAGAACAACACGAGGATCAACATATTCCATATCACGATCAAGATCAATTATTCATGAATCAGTTTCGTCAATTCGCTCCACATCAAATGATTCTGAGCTTAGACATTAATGAAGATCAGTTACACCCAAATCTGAGATTTGATCGATGTTGGATAGAGTATCCAGATTATCAAAAGAACATGCACATTCTCTACTTTAAGGTTGTTGAAATGCCAAGGGCAATTGACTGGGTACCTTTGGAAACAGTTGACCTTGCCGAACCGATTCGGGAATTATTGGTGCAAAGGTATGGTAATTCTCAGTTTAACGATTGGATGTGCCTATTTTCCATTCGTAGAACCATATATAGGGAATGGTGTATAGAATTACTTAGTACTATTAAGTTAAACAGTGATGTTAGGAGGATAGATGATAGAAGCTTTATTAGATTTCTGTTAGGTGGACGCATGTACAGAATGTCCATGATAGATTTAGCCAGGGCCTTACAGATTTACACCCCTGCTGAACTTTTGAGCCCCGACTGTAATAGCCTGATTGCCCAAGGAGAAAGGATAGATAGGGAATTTGATATTAACGCCGTCTGGAGGCGTATGTCCCACTTTAATGAATTTCACGCCAGTGGAAATCATACATACTTAGATATAGATAGAGCTGAACTCCGGGTGATTCATAGATTCTTAGCAAACACAATTACACAAAGGGGTAAGAATAAGGAGAAATTGACCGTAAACGATTTGTTCTACCTCAAGTGTATTAGAGACCCGAGGAGTTTCGTTAACATTCCCTATTGTGTTGGTTATTATCTCGCTAATGTAGTTTCGGGGATGAAATCGGGGAGTATTATAGGTTGTGGTATTTTCATTACTCTCATTGGAGAGTATTTAGGTGTGGATAAGCACCAAGGGGGTCCAATGAACGAAATAGAGGACGAAGGTGAAACTATAAGTTCAAACCTTTATCACGGTGCAAGGGTATTATTGATGAGACGTGGTCGGGTATATCGATACGAGAGACCTCAGCGACAGGTAGAGAGAGGTTCGGATGACGAAATGGAAGAGGCGAACAACATTATAGGAGTTGTTCGGGAGACTGCTCTTGATTTAGGCGTTCGTATGGAGGATGAATACATGACGAACTATGATAGGCATATGCAGTACGAGGCATGGCAACGTCGGAATGACTACGAGCATTCCCGGCAACGAGAGCATGGCCGATGGGATTATCATCAGCGCCAAATTATAAGCCAGTTGCAGCCTGGCGAGATGTATTATCCGACCCGACCCGCATACTATCCCGCACATCAGCCAGAAATGAGACCACCCTATGATTTATATGATTATGACGCAGCATACCAGTTCACCTATAATCAGCCATGGAACCCGGACGCGAACATGAATTGGGATCCATATCCTAATTTTCCTCCTAACCCACCTCCTGATCAGTAGAGATAAGTTGGTAATTTATAATTTTTATTTTTATTTTAAACACTTAACATTTTATTACGTTTATGTAATGTTTGATATTCTTATTATTATTATGTACTAATATTTTTCTTATAGTTTGAAAGTGGGATGCCAAAGTTCCATTTCAAATTGCATGTATGATTATATTTGTATTGTATGTATTTTATGTTATGCACAAAACAGGATAAAACAACGCGTTTTCAAAGACTGGCATTAAGTTCAGCAAAAGCAACTAATTTTGACGACAAGATGCAAAATATATGTGAAATAACAACAAGACGGAATGAACAAATGATGTGCACCATTTATCATTCAGCAAACAAACGCCAATATATTTGGAAATTTTGGTAAAATTTAATCATTTTCACACAAATCACCCTCAATAATTTAAATTGTTACTGATTTCTTGCAAATGAGGGCATTGCAAGATCTTAAGTGTGGGAAGGGGTTAAATTCTTTCAGATTTTAAAATTTTTTACTTTATACACTTGGTTACCATTAAAAATACTAGTAAAGCAGTAGTTGTATTAGAATCTAGTGCTCTCTGATAAAAAAGAACAGCCCTAGTCTTATATACTGACTACCCAATTCTAGTAAAATTTTTCAATTAAATGAATTCAAATCATGTTTATACATATTTATGAACGATAAAACTAGGTTTTAACACCGAAATTATTGTTACCTCGGAAAGGACATAAATTAAGAAACAAACTAAAATGTTAAAATTCATTTAAAATGGAATAGAGGACGATAAAAAGGAAAATAAAAGCCAAGTGTGGGAAAATTTACCAAGTTATTTTAAACATATGTCACATATATCTGTAACAAATAACTGAAAATACTTTTGCTTTGGACTAAACTAAACTGTTTTACCCGATGAAAGAAAAGAAGAGATGGATCTACATGATGAATCAATTCCATCATTAAAAGGAAGTAAAGTCTTCCTAAAAAGAAACGCGCTTCTTGATTTAGGTCATGAAGTTGTCGTCCAGACCAGCTGTAGGTTGACGAAAAATCTAGAAAAGTCATCACTAAAATCGGCTGGAAATCCACGGACCTCAGCATCAAACAGGGTCGCCAAGTGGTCAGATTTATCCTAACCATGAGAAGGATTTATCTCGTACAATGGGGAGGCACCGTGCAAATTAGCTGGATAAGACTAATGAATCAGATCCCCAGAAAGGATAATCTCCTTAAAGATTAAAAATCAGCTTTTAAGCCTGATATTACTCAATCCTTGAGATTGACCTTAAAGATTGAGAATTCAAACTCATGGAATTCAATGATATCTAAACTCGAGCTTGAACGAGAAAATATTTTGATCAAAAATACAAACCGATTTGTTTTCTGAAAACCCATTTTCAATGCGTTCATTACCATTGAACGTAAAATCCTAGGAATTCACCTGGAATTCATTAGGTCACCTGAACCAAATCAGGTGTCAACCGTAAGAACGGTAGTTGCATAGCATGGTCGGAGACAGGACCTTGTGCCAGACCGAAAAATCATAGGATGATCTTTACTATTGCTCCTACCAAGGATAGTTCTAGCATCCGACACGTTAAAAGACCATAATCATCTGCATGTCACGGGACATTGCCTTAACAGTTTCTTGTTCATCGCTTTCCTTTACAACCGGACGGTAGTTTACCGAAAGTTAATATACGGAACAAGTAAACTGGATGTGTGCTTTCCGATACAGGGATAGCAGTGGATTACACAAACCTAAAAGTTTTAGCCAAAATATTGATCCACAAATATATTTTGCAACACCAAAGAATGGATTAAATCAGAAAACTTGTCTAGGATAAAATCTAGCTTGAATTTTCAAAAGATCAAATGTTTTCATAAAGATCCAATTTCCTTAAGGATCTACATTTTTATAAGTCATGTGGGACTGTAAACCACCTTTCAAATGTGCACTTTGCTTTGGAAACCGAAAGTAAATCGGCTATTTGATTGCCAGTGTCGTTGACCTAAACTCGAGGCAACTATAAAAGACACACCCACCTTAACCACATCGTTACTATCATTGTTTATACCGCCATATCAAAATCACTGATGTATAAAGTGTGAAGAATAAAGAAGTGATTTGTATGTTTTTATTTCAAGACTGTATTGCTTGAGGACAAGCAACGCTCAAGTGTGGGGATATTGATAAGGCTAAAAAGGAACATATATTTTATAGCATTATTCCCCAAGAAAGACAAGATTTTAGTTGGTATTGTTCGATTTACAAGCAATATTCGTTTAAATATTAAAAAGTGAAGACAAAAGGCAGATTCGACAAATTGAAGACAAAAAGGTCCAAAGAGCTAAAAAGTACAAGATACAACTAAAAAGGTTCAAAATATTGATGAGGAACGTCTCAAAATGACAAGAGTACAAGTTACAAGACGCAAAGTACAAGATATAAAATAATACGCGAAGATGTCCGAAAATCCGGAACCGAGACCTGAGCCAAGAAGAAACGCCCGACGCAACGGACCAAAAATATCTAGTCTACTATGCACAAGAATATAATATAATATATATATATATAATTATATATAATTATATATTATTATTATATTACGTCGGCAAGAAGAAAACAAACCAATTTGGCTGGATCCAGGGTGGCCATGCGACTCGCATGGCCAGAGGCACAAAATCCATGCGAGTCGCATGGAGTGAAAATGCTGGTCAGGTCCTATATAAAGCCAGTTTTCTGCCGAGTTTTAAACACCAACAAAAACACCAAAAAATCCATCTCTCTATCTATACGATATATATATATATATATAATTTATATTTTAATTTTAATTTTAATTATAATTCTAATAATAAGGGTATGTTAGCGAATGTTGTAAGGGTGTAAGTCGAAATTCTGTCCGTGTAACGCTACGGTATTTTTAATCATTGTAAGTTATGTTCAACCTTTTTAAATTAATGTCTCGTAGCTAAGTTATTATTATGCTTATTTGAGCCGAAGTAATCATGATGTTGGGCTAATTACTAAAATTGGGTAATTGGGCTTTGTACCATAATTGGGGTTTGGATAAAAGAACGACACTTGTGGAAATTAGACTATGGGCTATTAATGGACTTTATATTTGTTTAACTAAATGAAAGTTTGTTAATGTTAATATAAAGATTTACAATTGGGCATCCCTATAAATTACCATATACACTCAATCGGACACGATGGGCGGGGTATTTATATGTACGAATAATCGTTCATTTAACCGGACACGGGAATGGATTAATAGCCACTAGAATAATTAAAACAGGGGTGAAATTACATTCACGGGTAATTGGTGTAATTGTTAACAAAGTAGTAAAACCTTGGTTTACACGCAGTCGATAACCTGGTGTATTCATTAAACAAAGTATTAAAACCTTGTTACAATTCGAATCCCCAATTAGTTGGAATATTTAACTTCGGGTATAAGAATAATTTGATGAGGACACTTGCACTTTATATTTATGACTGATGGACTGTTATGGACAAAAACCAGACGGACATATTAAATAATCCAGGACAAAGGACAATTAACCCATGGGCATAAAACTAAAATCAACACGTCAAACATCATGATTACGGAAGTTTAAATAAGCATAATTCTTTTATTTCATATTTAATTTCCTTTATTTTATATTTAATTGCACTTCTAATTATCGCACTTTTATTTATTGTTATTTAATCGCACTTTTAATTATCGTACTTTTTAATTATCGTAAGTTTATTTTATCGCACTTTTATTATTCGCAAATTTATTATCGTTATTTACTTTACGCTTTAATTTAAGTCTTGTATTTATTTTATATTTTACATTAGGTTTTAACTGCGACTAAAGTCTTAAAATCGACAAACCGGTCATTAAACGGTAAAAACCCCCCTTTATAATAATAATATTACTTATATATATGTTTGTATTTTTATAAAAATAAACTAATATAGCGTTGAGCTTTGTTTAAAGATTTCCCTGTGGAACGAACCGGACTTACTCAAAACTACACTACTGTACGATTAGGTACACTGCCTATAAGTGTTGTAGCAAGGTTTAAGTATATCCATTCTATAAATAAATAAATATCTTGTGTAAAATTGTATCGTATTTAATAGTATTTCCTGCTAAAATTAATAACTATTTTATATACACCTCGCATGACATCAACCGGTTTGTCGATTTTAAAACTTTAGTCGCAGTTAAAACCTATTGTAAAATATTAAATATATATAAAAGACTTAATTTAAAGCGTAAAGTAAATAACGATAATGAAATTGCGATAAATAAAATTGCGATAAAATAAAATTGCGATAATTAAAGAGTACGACAGAAAATGCAATTAAATAAAATGACAATAAATAAAAGTGCGATAATTAAAAGTGCAATTAAATATGAAATATATAAATTATGCTTATTTAAACTTCCATAATCATGATGTTTGACGTGTTGATTTTAGTTTTATTACCATGGGTTAATTGTCCTTTGTCCTGGATTATTCGATATGTCCATACGGATTTGTCCATAATAGTCCATCAGTCATAATCATAAAGTACGAAAGTCTTCGTCAAATTATTCTTATTCCCGAAGTCAAATATTCCAACTAATTGGGGATTCGAATTGTAACAAGGTCTTAATACTTTTTTTAATGAATACACCAGGTTATCGACTGCGTGTAGACCAAGGTTTTACTACTTTGTTAACAATTACACCAATTACCCTTGAATGTAATCTACCCCTGTTTCAACAAGTCTATTAACTATTAATCCAGTTCCGTGTCCGGTAAAATGAATAATTATTGGTATTTATAGATATCCCGCCCACCGTACCCAGTCAAGCGTATGTGGTTATATATAAATACGTCAAATTATAAGTCTATATATTAAATCAATGAGGTATCATTTAGTTAATATAAAATCCATTAATAGCCCATAGTCTAATTTCTACAAGTGTCGTTCTTTTGTCCAAACCCCAATTATGGTCCAAAGCCCAATTACCCAATTTTAATATTTAGCCCAACATCATGATTACTTCGGCATTAAATAAGCATAATAATAACTTAGCTACGCGACATTAATTTAAAAATAACATTAACCATAACTTACAGTGATTAAAAATAGCGTAGCGTTGCACGGACAGAATTTCGACTTACACCCATACAACATTCGCTAACATACCCTTATTATTAGAATTTAAAATTAAAATTAAAATATAATATATATATATATATATATATATATATATATATATATATATATATATATATATATATATATATATATATATATATATAGTGTGTGTGTGTACGAGTGAGAGATAGATAGATGGTTGGTTAAAATCATTACCAAACTGCGAAATTTATAGGACCGGAGCTGAAAAAGTGTGCCATGCGATCGCATGGCTTTTGTGCCTCCAGGCCATGCGATCGCATGGAGGTAGGTACCAGCTCACATTTTTTTGTTCACAAGCTTGTCGACGTTTTAATAAATAAATATAATATATAAATAATTATAAGAATTATTTAAATATTATATTATATTTATGTGCATAGCTGATTTGTAATTTTTAGTCCGTTGCGTCGAGCGTTGAGAGTTGACTCTGGTCCCGGTTCCGGATTTTCGAACGTCCTTGCGTACAATTTAATATCTTGTATTTTGCGTTTCGCGTCTTGTACTCTTGTAATTTTGAGACTTTTCTCATCAATAATTTGAACCACTTTGATTGTACTTTGTACTTTTGAGTATTTTGGTCGTTTGCGTCTTCAATTCGTCGAATCTGTCTTTTGTCTTCACCTTTTATTATTTAAACGAATATTACTTGTAAATAGAACAATTGCAACTAAAAGCTTGTCTTTCTTGAGGGATAATGCTATGAAATAGATATTCGTTTTTAGCATTATCAGTCTTAGATCAGTTTGTGATTCTCTTGCACAGAGTATTCTTTGCTCCGAATAGTGTTGATAGACTCTATGCCTGACAGTTTGATTATTACTGCCATAAAGTACCTCAGCTGGTACCAATTGAGCTCTTCTTTGTCTAGATATTTCTAGTTGCTGATCTGGGTTTAGCTCAGACTCCAAACTTCTTCTGTAACCTCTTCCCAGTCTTCTGTTTATTGCTCGATTAAAGTTATGCATTCTTCTTGCACTTGTTCGATAATTTCTGATCTGATCTTCTTGGGTAGGAATATCTGTTTGTATTTGAGCAGATGCAGATCTGCTTAATACACTAGGCCTTGATCTAGAACTCATTTTACTTTTTCTGAAGGACTTCCTTTTCGTATTCTTCTCTAAAGATCTTGTTTGGATCTTTAAATATGTAAATCGGTCCTCTTTTTCCTTCTTGAGCTTTTCCTTTGATAGACAAGTTGTCTAACCTTCTTGTAAGACTTTCTATAGAATCTTCTAAATTTATTGGTCCACCTTCACGTTTATTCAAGATTTCTACACTTTGTCTTAACTTTATGATTTCTTCTACAAGCTCTACGATCTTCTGAGATTGCTTTGTGAGGAGATAGATGAGTGTATTATTTTGTTTGGCAATCGCTGTATTAAGAGAGATTGCCCCTATCTTGTACTCAGATTGTCTAATAAAGCCAAGTGCTGGTGGCTCTATTTCTTCAGTTGCCCTTACCGCTTCCTGATATTCTGAGCTAGCTCTTTGGTTAGCTATGCTCATCCAGAGATGAAAGCCTTGACTTCTTGCAAAAGGTGTTCTACCTTTTGTAATTTGTCTTTAAGATCTTCTGATAGTTTAAGGGTTTGTTTTTCTACGAGCTTTGGTTGTTGAGTAATTTCGTTGACTAGGTTTAAAACTTGCTTTTTGGTGAGGGGTTTGGATTCTTGGATTTCTGAAGAGATTTGTTTTAGGCTTTTTGTGATTTCAATCTGGGTTTTTCGTATATTTTCCTCACACTTATCAAGGCGTTGTTCTAATTTTTCAAGGTTTTGACTAATTTGATGAAAATTTTTAATAGAGATTTTTGCAAAAAGAGATATTCTATCGTAAATACAAGAAATATTATTACTAATATCAAAAGAACTAGGTTTTTGACTTTCAGATAAATTTATGAATTCAAGGTCAACAGTTTTGGTGTAGCGACCCGACAAAATCGTCATTGACGGCGCTGTCTACTTAGGTCCCGTTACGTGGTCATAAGTCTTTAAAACAACGTTTGACCAAAATATGTCGCATTCATTTCAAATGTAAGGATGTTTGAAAGTTTACAAAGTAGTACAACGACTAAACATGTTACAACATTTTAAAGTACAATTGAAACCTATGCGACACAATTTAAGTAAATTCAAAAGACGCTCCATATATGCATGTATACTGGACATCCAAGCAAGTATCAAATAAAGTGCGGAAGCATGTATCATCTGTAGTGACCCGTCCTAATCCACCTGGATGATGTATTCAACAGATGGTCCCATTGCGAGGTTCTGACCTCTACATGCCATGAACGACTCCATGTAATATCTTTAAAATGAGCAAATGCACATCGGAAGATTTCTTTCATACCTGAGAATAAACATGCTTTAAAGTGTCAACCAAAAGGTTGGTGAGTTCATAAGGTTATCGTAAACAATAAAATTCATCATTTTGATAGACCACAAGATTTCAAATACAGTACACCTATCTCGTGTACGAAACCATTTTTCATAATGCTTAGCATAGTAGGTTCGTATCCTTTTCTCCCCCGTAGGTTGCCTCGCGATTTTTAATAATCGTACACATATCTCGTGCACAAAACTAATACACATAACATGTGTATAAAAATCATTCTCTCGATACATAACATTCATTTCGATTTCATTGCTCAACATGGTAACCGACCTTGACATATAATGCACATAAATAATATCCCTAAAATAGAACATATCGTCTGTATAATATATAAACTTCGAAGTACTAAACACCACGCCCACTAGCTCTTCCGTCTAGTGAACATTCTGGGTGGGGGTGTTAAACCCGGTAGCTACCTTTAGGATTCGCGTGAATTAGGGGCCATACCCATTTCCTAATTTTTAGGTTACCAAACTATAATAATCAGGGGAAAATATTTACATCAATGTCCAACTAATTCAATAATAATCCACAGAACTTCAGTCTGCATAATAATTCATTCGAGGAATGTTTTGCTTGTGTCTAGCTAGTCAAACATTTATAAAAGCATCTCATGTAATCTCAGTCCAAAAATATACTTTGGAAAAGCATTTAATAAAACAGTTGTAAATCATTTATAAAGCAGCGCATGTATTCTCAGTCCAAAAATGTAAAGAGTAAATGGGAATCAAATGAACTCACTATACAATATTTTGTAGTAAAAATATGCATACAACGATACTGAACAATGCAGGGTTGGCCTCGGATTCACGAACCTATATCATTTATATATATTAACACATATAATTGTAATCGAACAATTTGTATACATATTTATTAGTGATGTCATTTTATAACTTATGTGTTTCATTAAACTATTTTTAATATTACCAATGATACTTAATAATGATAATGATAATACTATTAAAGATAATAATAATAATAATGATAAAAATAATAATACTAATATTGTTAAAATAATGATTTTAATAAAAATGATAGTTTTTAATAATAATAATAATAATAATAATAATAATAATAATAATAATAATAATAATAATAATAATAATAATAATAATAATAATAATAATTTTTAAAATGATACTTAATAATACCTATATTACTAATCATAATATTAACCATAATAATACTAATAACAATAATACTTATATAAGAATAATAATAATAATGATAATAATAGTAGTAGTAATAATAATAATAATAAAAATTATAATAATAATAGTAATAGTAATACTACCTCAAAGAAATAGCCCTTAAAAATAATGCCCAAGCCCAGATTTGAACCCGCGACGTCCCGCTAACCCAATAACACTCCAAACCATTACTTTGTCTTTGCTTTTCTGATATAATTACCATCCTAAATTGTTTCAACTTCTCTTTTCTGTTTTCCCTTTCTTCTTCACAACACCCAAAACTATTCATCATAATCATATCTCATTATCATCCATTATCATCAAGCTTTTATCATAACCTAATCTAATCATCTTTTCATCATGTATCATACATTTTAATCATCATGATTATCATCAATCTCCTATACCGTCATCATCATCATTACATCGAATTTTAATCAGACAATGACCCACGAGATGAAACATAACTATACTCATTTTATAGGATGATTTTTGTGACACAGGCCCACTAATAAAATTAATGGTATTCGACCCAATATGAAAAGGAATCCAGACAGTCCAACAGCGGCCTGACTTTATTAAAGATATTGAAGCCCAACATGTTCAAATGAATTATCTCGGCCCAACACTCTAACTAAATTAACTTAGCCCAAAGATAATGTATCTGTTTGGTTTCACACTCGAAAAACAAAAATAATATTAGCTGGAAAGTTAGAATCATTTGTGGGGTTCGGTTTCTTTTACAACTCATCTTATCACTATCTTGTCCACCAATTTCTGACACAACAGTTCCCAAGTTACTAGCGTGATCTGTTGCAACATTATCAGATATCTATATATTTTTATCGATGGTCTACACCAATCTGAGCATCTTTCCCTTTCTCTTAATCTCATTCCTAGTCCCACTAGTTTCCATTGTACTCGACTGGTCACTGGATGAACAATCAGCTGTATTTACGTCATCACTAATGTCCCATTCTTAAGTGAAAATGGGTTTGAGAACCTCTTTTACTCAAAAGTCAAAACCGATCTTCTTGTATTACATACGCGTGCTACCATTAAACTGTGACTTGTACCCCTTCCACTTTAAATTAAATCTTATTTAAACAATAAGTGGGAATTTTGTTTGGAAATTGTCGGTTGATCAATGAGTATATATCAGTTTATGTTTTAGTAATATTAAAATACCAAGGTTAATGATGATGATACTTGATAATCGAGCATGGTAGGGTTGCATGGTAAAACAGAAAACAAACAAGTACATCAGTTCACTTGTTTTCCTTTTAATTGAGTTTTCAGTTTTAAATAGAAAAAAAGGCAAGGTTTTTCAATAGGTGTCGTGGTGGTGATCTTCTAAAATAGCAATAGGCGGTTAAATGATGGTTCGTAGGTTTTGTTTTGGATAGGAACAGAAACGGATTGTGTAGCAGCAACATAGATGAAAGGACCCGTTCATATACATTATAAACGATTCACAATAGTTGATTACATTACGAGGTATTTGACCTCTATATGATACATTTTACAAACATTGCATTCATTTTTAAAAGACAATCTTTCTTTACATCGAAAATTGACAGGCATGCATACCATTTCATAATATCCACTATCCAACTATAAATTGATTTTATAATAATAATAATCTTTGATGAACTCAATGACTCGAATGCAACGTTCTTCGAAATATGCTATGAAAGACTCCAAGTAATATCTTTAAAATGAGCAAATGCACAGCGGAAGATTTCTTTAACACCTGAGAATAAACATGCTTTAAAGTGTCAACCAAAAGGTTGGTGAGTTCATTAGTTTATCATAATCATTTATTTCCATCATTTTAATAGACCACAAGAATTTCATTTCCAGTTCTCATAAATATACGTCCCATGCATAGAGACAAAAATAATCATTCATATGGTGAACACCTGGTAACCGACATTAACTAGATACATATAAGAATATCCCCTATCATTCCGGGATCCTCCTTCGGACATGATATAAATTTCAAAGTACTAAAGCATCCGGTACTTTGGATGGGGTTTGTTAGGCCCAATAGATCTATCTTTAGGATTCGCGTCAATTAGGGTGTCTGTTCCCTAATTCTTAGATTACCAGACTTTAATAAAAAGGGGCATATTCGATTTCGATAATTCAACCATAGAATGTAGTTTCAATTACTTGTGTCTATTTCGTCAAATATTTATAAAAGCGCATGTATTCTCAGTCCCAAAAATATAAAGGGTAAAAAGGCAAATGAAACTCACCATACTGTATTTCGTAGTAAAAATACATATAACGTCATTGAACACGTGCAAGGTTGGCCTCGGATTCACGAACCTATATTAATTATATATATTTATATGTTGGTCAATATTTGTATAGCAATTTAGGTCAGGTCATAGTGTAATCCTATCCTATAGCTCGAGTCTGACTCTAAAGTATAGTAACATGTTATATTACTCATGCTCAATTAAGATTCTAGTAAAAGGTGACGTGTGAAACAACGTAACACAAATGGTTTCATAATCATAAAATAGTATTTTAGGTTTTTTTTTTTTTTTAGAGAAAATCAACACAAAAAGTTAACTGAAAAGTTAACAGGAAAAGTCAAAGTTCAAAGTCAAAAGTCAAAGGTTAAAGTCAAAAGTCAAAGGTCAAAGTAAAAATGAGGTCGCATACAAATATATAATAACTTATACAAAAATGATTTTTGGTCAAACATGACTAAACGGGCCACTTCAGCTATTTTTAGAAAAATTATCGGAACTCCGATTGATAAACGGCCAAAGATAAAAGTTACACATTAACAAAAAGATTAAGCATAAATATTACAGAAGTAAACTAAACCTAGACAACTCGTAGTTGCCAACGCATTTTCGGCGTTTCAAAGTTAATTTTTCAGCTTTAATAAATTTACAAAAGTGACCGAGTAGCCTACTTTGGAGATTTTTAGAAAATTCCTCAAAACTCGTATTGACAAACGGTCAAAGCCTGCAAATTTTCGTTACCACAAAGATATAACATGATTTTTGGCAAGAGTAAACACATATCAGGCCGACCATGACAACTGATACAAAACTGACATTTTTAAATAAAAAAGTTTCAGCTCTTTTTAGAATTTTAAAATGTGACCAAACCGTCAACTTTGATGATTTTTAGAAAAATCGTCGAGACTTGAATTGACAAATGGCCAGAGTCGTTTGTTAGACCTTATAGCAAAGAATTCAGTGGTATTTTTTTATATATATGAAACAACGCAGATCAGCGAGAATTTCAGTTCCCGTTTCGACATTTCATCAAAATTTGCAAAACTTCTTTTGTCCATAACTTGACAACCGTTCAACGAAACGAGACGTGCTTTATATGAAAATTCATCTACTCGACGAGTAGAATCCAAATAACCACTTTTTATAACCCAGAAAATTAGTTCACTAATTATCATCAGCAATTTTAATTACGAAATTAATTATGCAATTTGTTTATTTCATAACTTTCTAACCGTTACTTGGATTCAAGTGATTCTTAAACCAAAATTCAGCTATTTTTCGCTAGCTTTCCAACGATATGCATATCTTATACCTTATCTCAATCATATATGTAACTAATTCAGGAATCAACATAACCTATCTAATGGCAATATCAAAAGTACAAGCATGCATAATCCTATATACTCGAGCACTAGTCAGGGATACACTATTAGTATGTAAAAATTAAATTATGAGTACTCACATATCAATATTGAGATTCAATATTGCAGAAAAGGTACGTAAACGCAACGGAGATGATAAACACTATATTGACCTCACGAGCATACCCATGAACCATACTCAATCACCTCCATAGCTATAACCCATAATTTCCTTAATCCTATCCCACTAGAAAAAACAACTTCGAAATCACTCGGACAGCACTCGGTCGTAATATTTTATGTATACTAATAATATCTTGAGATAATACGGAGTAAATATATATATGTAAATCGATTGAGAGAGTTTAGAGAAAACTATTTTCAAGTTTCTATTAAATAATGAAACCTATTGAATTCTATTTATAATAGATTTTTGAATTATTAAAGTGAATTATTAAAGTATGAATTATTAAAGTGAATTATTAAAGTATGAATTATTAAAGTGAATTATTAAAGTATGAATTATTAAAGTGAATTATTAAAGTATGAATTATTAAAGTGAATTATTAAAGTATGAATTATTAAAGTTAAAGTAAAGTAAAAATAAAGTAAAGGTAAAGTTTAAGTATAGTAAAAGTATAAAACTATGTACGTATAATACGCGTATAAATATATATAATATTAATTTAAATCGTTATATATATTTAATAAAATAAAATATAAATATCGTTATCTTTATCATACTAGTTAAGTAATGAGTTATCAAAAGTGGTTCTAGATATTTATAAAAGTTATATACATTTTAATAATAAAGTTCTTTTTAAACTGAAAACGTTTTTGTACGTTTGAAACTAAATAGATCAATCGAGTCTTTATGAGATTCAATCTTCCACTATCCTTTGTCTAGTTCTCAATGATTGACAATTTGTTCATATTTATAAATCACTTTACCATTTTCCGAATATTGTTAAAATGAAAAGATTTCTCAAATCAACGTGGGCCTTTCAACAGAAACTTGTAATCATAATTCAATATATCTGATAATTCAATCATTTGATCTTATCTTCTAATTCCATTGATAAATATTTTGAAACAGATACAATCATATAAAGTATTTAATCTAATATTTTGTTTACGTTTCAAGTTATAATATATATACACATATACATATATAATCATATTCGTTTAATGGTTCGTGAATCGTTGGAACTTGGTCGAGGTTGAATGAATGTATGAACATAGTTTAAAATTCTTGAAATTTAACTTAACAAATATTGCTTATCGTGTTGGAAATATATAAAGATTAAAGTTTAAATTTGGTTGGAAATTTCCGGGTTGTCACAGTACCTACCCGTTAAAGAAATTTCGTCCCGAAATTTGAGTGAAAAGGTCGTGAATGATAATAAGTATGTTTTCATGATGCATACGGGCTGAAAATTAGAGTTTTATCATCAGCGAATAATTTGGATAAACAATCCATTTATATGAAGAGTACGAATGAAGCTAACATAGAAGAGTGAAATGAGTAAGTGTAGATTCATCTTATCATTTGACGTAGATATGATTGATTCCCAGATTTTAAGGGATTTAAAGAAAATCTTCTTAATAAGATTTGACTCTCCGGTAATCAAGGGAATTAGGATCCGCTTTAAATGCGATCGTCCATTTTAATTGTTCTGTCGGAGATTTTCTTATAAATTCACCTCTTTCGTTTCCTTACAACTCACACCATCTGTTGATGCATTTTATGCAAGTCCCTAGACATCTACCCACATCCATTGCAGGTACAACAGTTTACATGCCACCATGATTGCTCGTTATTATCCTATCCGTGTTTGTATGTGGTTACAGGAACTGCACGTACGAGATTTAGATGTTTGACTATGTTAGACTTAGTCAGACGTACGAGTGAAGCCTCACTATTACGGCTGACAGACTCATACGCATGGTTGATGCTGAGCTAAGTCACAATTACAACCTAAATGATAAGACACGAGTGAGTGATCACCCGTACGGTTGATAAAGCCAACTCGTACGTGTGATGAATGAATCGTATGGGTGTGTCAACAGCAGGGGTATATAAAGTCTTATGTTCTTCATTTTAGGTTAAGCCTCTCATTTGTTACACACACTCAGATCTAGTGAGCTCCTTCGATTCTCTCTCCGTCCAAATCACCCAGGTGGTGAATAATAGCTCTAGGTGTTGATCTAATCACACTTGATTTAGTTGTGGTTTGACTAAATTAATCAAAAAAAAAAAAAACTTAACCTATTCACTAGAGGGTTTGATTCACTTATTCTGCCATTGTGTGAGTTAAATCTGTTGATTTCTAAGTTCCTAGTCATGTTTCATCACCTTCTATTCTTTCCCCCTCAACTCATATTTTAAAGTATTCATCAATATGCTCCATCCAGTTCTGATTCTCGATATACTTCTAACTTTCATATCTGTCATTCTTCTTTTTTCATCTACCGCCGGAAGAATCTATTTACTTCTACTATACTTTTGGGTTTATAGTGTTCCTAGTTCTTCCGTGTCTTTATATTGCTATATGCATCGATATATGGTTTATAATTTCTGGTTTGTCGTTGGGCTTTATATGTTCCCTTATATTTCAAAGTCTCTGCTTCTGTCTTCTATAATCATTATCATTCACAGTTAATGCTCTCTTTTATTTGCTGCAATTTATACCCCAATTTCTATTTCGGAGTTTTGTCCTTTCGTTTCTTCTTCTTGCGATTAAGCACCGCTTGTAATGGTCCAGAATTCACAGATACGAATTTCGAAATGAACATTGTTAATGTTCTAGGAAGGAAATTATGATGGCACGATCTTGACTTGTCAAATTACTAAAATACCTTGGAAAAGGCCGGATCATCAAGAAATATTTTCTTGATATTTTAGAGGTTAAATAGAATACAAGAGTAGTATAACATGGCACATGATGATGTTATGATCTGTGAATCATCACGTTCCATTTAGAAACTCAGCATGACTTACTGTAATATAATCACATTGATCAAGTGTCATTATATTATACTAATTCATGCTTCAGTTCCCAACACTACTTCAAAATATTCCTATTTTAAACTTGAATGTTTCAGAATTTAGAAACTAAAATAGTTTCTTTTATGATGTAATATAGATAGTGCGAAGAGGTAAATGATTTCAAATAAGAAAAATTAAGAAAATATCTTCAGAAATATGGAGGATATTTATAATGAAAGATATGATGATATTTTAGAATTTCTAATATCAGAGGATGATGAAGAATATTGTCCGCAGGGGTTTAGAGTCAGGAGCAAGGCATTCGTTAATGACTTCAGCAGATACTGAATTATTTGGATCCTTTGAAGTCAGGTTCAGTCTTTGTAATTTGTCCACAGCCTCCTTCCTACTTTGCTCAATCTGTTTTCCAGTTTCAAGACTTCTCTTTTTCTGCGCTTTGCCAGCACACCTATTCATTATCATCAAACTTTTACTGTTAAGGTCGTTTATAGTTTTTTTTGCTGCTTCATCAGTATTTTTCCATTTTTGGAGAACCAATTCGTAGTTCGAAGTGTTTTTCAGAATCTTCACATTCAAATTAAGTCCAGAAGATAGACGTTATATATACACATATAACTGTTGGCGTAGACATGCTGCGAGATTTCAAAATACTGATTGCTAATTCCCAATGATTCGTATGGAAATTCTCATTACAAGATGCGAATGAGTAAATGATGGGGTTTCAATGAATAATTATAATGACTTTTTGGAGAGGCTAAAGTCAAAGGGTAATGAAGTTGTTGATACATCTGTTAATAATGTGGTGGAATGTAAAAGGTTCCCTGGTAACGATGGTGTATATCTCAAGGTTATAATAAGGTTAGTCTGACTGAAAAGTCAAAGTTGTCTTGCTGGAGCTGTGACAAAACTGGCTACTTTGAATAGAAGTCGCAAAGTTATTTTTGCTAATAAATGCTAAAGAATCTGACGCGGATACGTTGTTTAAACTTTTACTTTGGTTTCAAGAGTTTTTCAGGTACATAGCTGTGGGTAACATGTGGTTGGATCATCATCTCGATTGCTCATCATTCGAAGTGTCTTCAGAAATTTTCGAAGGGTTTGAACACAGATTGTAATCGTTAACATACATTTGATGTTCTAACACAGTTTTGAAGTCAAAATATAGCTTGTGAAAGATGTAAGGATCTAAGAGTGATGATTTTGGTCATATCTCAAGTTGAATTTTGAGATTTCAAAATCAGAATATGTAATTAAATTTTGAATGAGTATGGTTGTTTTGATTTCTATAAAAGAATGTATATTGTTGTGAAAGTAGGGAGTATAATGGATGATTTGCTGAATCAGATTCGAAGAATGTAATATATTAATTGTGAATTTATATATCTCTCGGGTATTACCTAACCGTAAAAAAAAATTCACAATTAATATTTTGTACAAAAGAATTTTATTACAGTCTTTATGAAAATATATATATGTATATTTTCTTCAGATGTAACATAGATTTAATGAGTTAATATTAAATTAAACTCATTTGATTTACGGTTGAAACTAGAATTGAATAATCCCTAAAGGCTTTAAAAAGTACATAACTTTTACGCAGTATTTCTTTAATGACATTGAAATTATGAATCAATACTTCGTTATTTGTTGATGTATGATGTTCGGTTCGTGGAATTCTTGTGAATTTCGCAAAGTACGAATGATGTTATCTGAAAAGTTTCGGGTACATCGATGATGAAAGTGTAAAATCAAATATATCCTTGATTTATTATGAATTGGAATTTGTTGAATTGCGACAGAGATTGTAGTTAACGCTGGTTAAGTTGTGACCGAAGGACGTACATTATTACATATTTGTAATATGAATTAACTGAGTAGTTAAGATTCACACACAATAGCTTAGCACGGAAAGATTTATTTTTATTTCAAAATATATAAAATATACATATAATTTCTTCATAGGGAATGAGTTAATTCTTCATAACTCGTTGATACAATATACGGGTTATTGATTCGTAATGATGTCCATAGTGATTCTTGAGCTGACGGAGTTTATGATATTATAGGTGTTGTTGATGTAGTGACCCGAACTTTTTCATGTTTATATATATTAATTGAGATTGATATTTACATGATTAAATGTTTCCAACATGTTAAGCAATCAAACTTGTTAAGACTTGATTAATTGAAATATGTTTCATATAGACAATTGACCACCCAAGTTGACCGGTGATTCACGAACGTTAAAACTTGTAAAAACTATATGATGACATATATATGGTTATATATATAGTTAACATGATATTATGATATGTAAACATATCATTAAGTATATTAACAATGAACTACATATGTAAAAACAAGACTACTAACTTAATGATTTTGAAACGAGACATATATGTAACGATTATCGTTGTAACGACATTTAATGTATATATATATCATATTAAGAGATATTCGTACATCATAATATCATGATAATATAATAATTTAAAATCTCTTTTGATATTATAAACATTGGGTTAACAACATTTAACAAGATCGTTAACCTAAAGGTTTCAAAACAACATTTACATGTAACGACTAACGATGACTTAACGACTCAGTTAAAATGTATATACATGTAGTGTTTTAATATGTATTTATACACTTTTGAAAGACTTCAATACACTTATCAAAATACTTCTACTTAACAAAAATGCTTACAATTACATCCTCGTTCAGTTTCATCAACAATTCTACTCGTATGCACCCGTATTCGTACTCGTACAATACACAGCTTTTAGATGTATGTACTATTGGTATATACACTCCAATGATCAGCTCTTAGCAGCCCATTTGAGTCACCTAACACATGTGGGAACCATCATTTGGCAACTAGCATGAAATATCTCATAAAATTACAAAAATATGAGTAATCATTCATTACTTATTTACATGAAAACAAAATTACATATCCTTTATATCTAATCCATACACCAACGACCAAAAACACCTAAAAACACTTTCATTCTTCAATTTTCTTCATCTAATTGATCTCTCTCAAGTTCTATCTTCAAGTTCTAAGTGTTCTTCATAAATTCTACAAGTTCTAGTTACATAAAATCAAGAATACTTTCAAGTTTGCTAGCTCACTTCCAATCTTGTAAGGTGATCATCCAACCTCAAGAAATCTTTGTTTCTTATAGTAGGTTATCATTCTAATACAAGGTAATAATCATATTCAAACTTTGGTTCAATTTCTATAACTATAACAATCTTATTTCAAGTGATGATCTTACTTGAACTTGTTTTCGTGTCATGATTCTGCTTCAAGAACTTCGAGCCATCCAAGGATCCATTGAAGCTAGATCTATTTTTCTCTTTTCCAGTAGGTTTATCCAAGGCACTTAAGGTAGGAATTATGTTCATAACATCATTCTATTCATACATATAAAGCTATCTTATTCGAAGGTTTAAACTTGTAATCACTAGAACATAGTTTAGTTAATTCTAAACTTGTTCGCAAACAAAAGTTAATCCTTCTAACTTGACTTTTAAAATCAACTAAACACATGTTCTATATCTATATGATATGCTAACTTAATGATTTAAAACCTGGAAACACGAAAAACACCGTAAAACCGGATTTACGCCGTCGTAGTAACACCGCGGGCTGTTTTGGGTTAGTTAATTAAAAACTATGATAAACTTTGATTTAAAAGTTGTTATTCTGAGAAAATGAGTTTTATTATGAACATGAAACTATATCCAAAAATTATGGTTAAACTCAAAGTGGAAGTATGTTTTCTAAAATGGTCATCTAGACGTCGTTCTTTCGACTGAAATGACTACCTTTACAAAAACGACTTGTAACTTATTTTTCCGACTATAAACCTATAATTTTTCTGTTTAGATTCATAAAATAGAGTTCAATATGAAACCATAGCAATTTGATTCACTCAAAACGGATTTAAAATGAAGAAGTTATGGGTAAAACAAGATTGGATAATTTTTCTCATTTTAGCTACGTGAAAATTGGTAACAAATCTATTCCAACCATAACTTAATCAACTTGTATTGTATATTATGTAATCTTGAGATACCATAGACACGTATACAATGTTTCGACCTATCATGTCGACACATCTATATATATTTCGGAACAACCATAGACACTCTATATGTGAATGTTGGAGTTAGCTATACAGGGTTGAGGTTGATTCCAAAATATATATAGTTTGAGTTGTGATCAATACTGAGATACGTATACACTGGGTCGTGGATTGATTCAAGATAATATTTATCGATTTATTTCTGTACATCTAACTGTGGACAACTAGTTGTAGGTTACTAACGAAGACAGCTGACTTAATAAACTTAAAACATCAAAATATATTAAAAGTGTTGTAAATATATTTTGAACATACTTTTATATATATGTATATATTGTTATAGGTTCGTGAATCAACCAGTGGCCAAGTCTTACTTCCCGACGAAGTAAAAATCTGTGAAAGTGAGTTATAGTCCCACTTTTAAAATCTAATATTTTTGGGATGAGAATACATGCAGGTTTTATAAATGATTTACAAAATAGACACAAGTACGTGAAACTACATTCTATGGTTGAATTATCGAAATCGAATATGCCCCTTTTTATTAAGTCTGGTAATCTAAGAATTAGGGAACAGACACCCTAATTGACCCGAATCCTAAAAGATAGATCTATTGGGCCTAACAAACCCCATCCAAAGTACCGGATGCTTTAGTACTTCGAAATTTATATCATATCCGAAGGGTGTCCCGGAATGATGGGGATATTCTTATATATATGCATCTTGTTAATGTCGGTTACCAGGTGTTCACCATATGAATGATTTTTATCTCTATGTATGGGATGTGTATTGAAATATGAAATCTTGTGGTCTATTGTTACGATTTGATATATATAGGTTAAACCTATAACTCACCAACATTTTTGTTGACGTTTTAAGCATGTTTATTCTCAGGTGATTATTAAGAGCTTCCGCTGTCGCATACTTAAATAAGGGCGAGATTTGGAGTCCATGCTTGTATGATATTGTGTAAAAACTGCATTCAAGAAACTTATTTTGTTGTAACATATTTGTATTGTAAACCATTATGTAATGGTCGTGTGTAAACAGGATATTTTAGATTATCATTATTTGATAATCTACGTAAAGTTTTTTAAACCTTTATTGATGAAATAAAGGTTATGGTTTGTTTTAAAATGAATGCAGTCTTTGAAAAACGTCTCATATAGAGGTCAAAACCTCGCAACAAAACCAATTAATATGGAACGTTTTTAATCAATAAGAACGGGACATTTCAGTTGGTATCAGAGCGTCGGTCTTAGAGAACCAGAAAATTTGCATTAGTGTGTCTTATCGAGTTTGTTAGGATGCATTAGTGAGTCTGGACTTCGACCGTGTTTTCCTTAAAAATGATTGCTTAACATTTTTGTTGGAAACTATATATTTTTAACATATGAATATTATGTGATATATTAATCTCTTATCGTGTTTGATATTATGTGATAGATGTCTACCTCTAGAACAAGTCCCATTGACTCACCTAATAATAATGAAGAGTCAAATGTAAATTGGAATGATTCGTGGACTGATTCACAAGTTCCCGAAGAGGAACCGGAAGAAGAGTCGGAACTGGAAGAAGAATCGGAACCGGAAGAAGAATCAGAACCGGAAGAAGAAATAGAACCGGTGGGGGAAATAATAAAACGGTTAAGTAAAAGAGAATCCTCAACCAACCGACCAAGGTTAATTATGGTCAATGGTGTTTCCGCCAAGGAAGCAAAATATTGGGAGGATTACCAATTCTCCGATGAATCGGATTCCGACGAGAATTCCGATGATGTTATAGAAATTACCCCAACTGAATTTAAAAAGGCAAAAGAAAATAATAAGGGAAAGGGCATAAAAATAGAGAAATCTAATTCCAACACCGATGAACTTTATATGTATCGTCAACCCCCGAAGTCCTTAAGTTGTAACAATGACCCGGGAACCTCTAAACCACCAGGTTTTTCTAAACCAATGTGGATAACGACGGCTCGTATTAGGGGAACATCATATATCCCTAGAAACTTGGAAAAACGAACCAAAACCGAACAAGAAGAAATGAGCGAGTCAGAATAAGATAGTTATATTCGTGTGGTGTAATATATGTAATATAGTGTGCTTATGCTTTATGATATATGTAAAAATTGCTTGTATTAATAAGTATTTTTTTTTATGAATCTAACTCTTGTCTATTTTACAGTATAAAAACACAAAATGGATAGACAACCCAATATTTTAAGAGACCTACCCGGAGACATGATTGATGAAATCTTGTCTAGAGTCGGTCAAAATTCCTCGGCACAACTATTTAAGGCGAGATCAGTTTATAAGACATTCGAAGAACGTTCCAAGAATGCCTTGATTTATAAAAGGCTTTCGTTCGGAAGATGGGGAATATCACATTGGGAAATCCATAAGTTACAATGTGTTTACTTTGACGCATATATTGCGGGGAACCCAAATGCTATTTTACGCAACGGGTTAAGAAATTATTTTGACTCAGTATATCCGAATATAGGACTTCGTGATTTAGAAAAAGCGGCTAACATGCAACATAAAGAAGCATGTTATTCTTACGGGTTAGTAATGTTCGCTTCTCACCAAAGTGAGAACAAGAACATCGGGCTACAACTATTAAACAAAACGTTCCCACAAGTGACGGAGTCGGTAATTGGGGTAAGAAATGAGGTTTTTAGGTTATTACGAGACTGTTGGTCATTACGTAACCCTCGTCCCTTTGATGACGTTACAACACGCTGTCTTATCAACGGCCATAACGGTTATGTTCCACAAGACCAAGGATGGGAAGTAGTCCTAGTAAAACCAGAATGCATGACTTGTTTCTGGACGTATGAATTACGTGTCTTTATTGCCTTTGCTGAACGACTTGTGTACTAGCTAGAATTATCTTCACAACTATCTTGTATCAAAGTTATTGTGTGCTATATTTCATGCTTTATGTAAAATAAGCGGTATTGTAAGTTTGTAAAATATTGTATAAAAGTTTGAACGCGAAATATTATTACAATCAGTTTTTCATATAGAATTGTAGTAGTTGAATTGTATATTAGCTACTAAGTATGAACTTAACGGGTAGGTACTACCCGAATTTAAACTTATAAAACGCTAATATGAAGAAAAAGCTTTTATAAATGAGTTCATATTATGCTACGAAATACTATTAACTACTCTTAATATTCTGTATGATTAACTTGTTCCATTTGACTATTTTGAAGGAAATGGCACCGACTACTCGACACACCGTGAATATGAATGAAGAGGAATTTCGTACTTTTCTAGCTTCAAATATAGCCGCAGTACAGGCTGCGCTACATACCAACAATAACCTTGGATCTGGCAGTACAGGAAATCGTGTAGGATGCACCTACAAAGAATTCACTGCCTGCAAACCTTTGGAATTTGATGGAACCGAAGGACCGATCGGATTGAAACGGTGGACCGAGAAGTTCGAATCGGTGTTTGCCATAAGTAAGTGTACTGAAGAGGACAAAGTGAAGTACGCTACGCATACCTTCACAGGTTCTGCGTTAACATGGTGGAATACCTATCTAGAGCAAGTGGGACAAGACGATGCGTACGCACTACCGTGGTCAGCATTCAAGCACTTGATGAACGAGAAGTACCGTCCCAGAACCGAGGTCAATAAGCTCAAGACAGAACTTAGAGGGTTACGAACCCAAGGATTTGATATTACCACGTATGAAAGACGATTCACAGAATTGTGCCTATTGTGTCCGGGAGCATTCGAAGATGAGGAAGAGAAGATCGACGCGTTTGTGAAAGGATTACCGGAAAGAATCCAAGAAGATATAAGTTCACACGAGCCCGCCTCCATACAACAGGCATGTAGAATGGCTCACAAACTAGTGAACCAGATTGAAGAAAGAATTAAAGAACAGACTACTGAAGAGGCCAATGTGAAGCAAGTCAAAAGAAAGTGGGAGGAAAACGGTGATAAGAATCACCAATACAACAATAACAGCAATTACAACAATAATCGCAACAATTATCCCAACAATCGCAACATCAATCGCAACTACAACAAACGGCCCAACAACAACAACAACAACAACAACAACAACAGCAACTACAACAATCATCCTAACAACAATAATAACCGCAACAACAACAACAATCAGAAGCAGCTATGCCAAAGGTGTGAAAAGTATCACTCGGGGTTCTGCACCAAATTTTGCAACAAGTGTAAAAGAAATGGTCATAGCGCGGCGAAGTGTGAGGTCTACGGACCAGGGGTTAATAGAACGAAAGGAACAAATGGTGTCGGAACGAGTAATGGTGGAGCAAGTAGTGTCGGAGCAAGTTATGCCAATGTAGTTTGTTATAAATGTGGAAAACCGGGCCACATTATTAGAAATTGCCCGAACCAGGAGAATACGAATGGACAAGGCCGCGGAAGAGTTTTCAATATTAATACGGCAGAGGCACAGGAAGACCCGGAGCTTGTTACGGGTACGTTTCTTATTGACAATAAATCTGCTTACGTTTTATTTGATTCGGGTGCGGATAGAAGCTATATGAGTAGAGATTTTTGTGCTAAATTAAGTTGTCCATTGACGCCTTTGGATAGTAAATTTTTACTCGAATTAGCAAATGGTAAATTAATCTCAGCAGATAATATATGTCGGAATCGAGAAATTAAACTGGTTAGCGAAACATTTAAGATTGATTTGATACCAGTAGAGTTAGGGAGTTTTGATGTGATAATCGGTATGGACTGGTTGAAAGAAGTGAAAGCAGAGATCGTTTGTTACAAAAATGCAATTCGCATTATACGAGAAAAAGGAAAACCCTTAATGGTGTACGGAGAAAAGGGTAACACGAAGCTACATCTTATTAGTAATTTGAATGCACAAAAACTAATAAGAAAAGGTTGCTATGCTGTTCTAGCACACGTCGATAAAGTACAAACTGAAGAAAAGAGCATCAATGATGTTCCCGTAGCAAAAGAATTTCCCGATGTATTTCCGAAAGAATTACCGGGATTACCCCCACATCGATCCGTTGAATTTCAAATAGATCTTATACCAGGAGCTGCACCAATAGCTCGTGCTCCTTACAGACTCGCACCCAGCGAGATGAAAGAACTGCAAAGCCAATTACAAGAACTTTTAGAGCATGGTTTCATTCGACCAAGCACGTCACCGTGGGGAGCTCCTGTTTTGTTTGTCAAGAAGAAAGATGGTACATTCAGGTTGTGTATCGACTACCGAGAGTTGAACAAACTTACCATCAAGAACCGCTACCCACTACCGAGAATCGACGACTTATTTGATCAACTACAAGGCTCGTCTGTTTATTCAAAGATTGACTTACGTTCCGGGTATCATCAAATGCGGGTGAAAGAAGATGATATTCCAAAGACTGCTTTCAGAACACGTTACGGTCATTACGAGTTTATGGTCATGCCATTTGGTTTAACTAATGCACCAGCTGTGTTCATGGACCTTATGAACCGAGTGTGTGGACCATACCTTGACAAGTTTGTCATTGTTTTCATTGATGACATACTTATTTACTCAAAGAATGACCAAGAACACGGTGAACATTTGAGAAAGGTGTTAGAAGTATTGAGGAAGGAAGAATTATACGCTAAATTTTCAAAGTGTGCATTTTGGTTGGAAGAAGTTCAATTCCTCGGTCACATAGTGAACAAAGAAGGTATTAAGGTGGATCCGGCAAAGATAGAAACTGTTGAAAAGGGAAACTCCGAAAACTCCGAAACACATACGCCAGTTTTTAGGACTAGCTGGTTACTACAGAAGGTTCATCCAAGACTTTTCCAGAATAGCAAAACCCTTGACTGCATTAACGCATAAAGGGAAGAAATTTGAATGGAATGATGAACAAGAGAAAGCGTTTCAGTTATTGAAGAAAAAGCTAACTACGGCACCTATATTGTCATTGCCTGAAGGGAATGATGATTTTGTGATTTATTGTGATGCATCAAAGCAAGGTCTCGGTTGTGTATTAATGCAACGAACGAAGGTGATTGCTTATGCGTCTAGACAATTGAAGATTCACGAACAAAATTATACAACGCATGATTTGGAATTAGGCGCGGTTGTTTTTGCATTAAAGACTTGGAGGCACTACTTATATGGGGTCAAAAGTATTATATATACCGACCACAAAAGTCTTCAACACATATTTAATCAGAAACAACTGAATATGAGGCAGCGTAGGTGGATTGAATTATTGAATGATTACAACTTTGAGATTCGTTACCACCCGGGGAAGGAAAATGTGGTAGCCGATGCCTTGAGCAGGAAGGACAGAGAACCTATTCGAGTAAAATCTATGAATATAATGATTCATAATAACCTTACTACTCAAATAAAGGAGGCGCAACAAGGAGTTTTAAAAGAAGGAAATTTAAAGGATGAAATACCCAAAGGATCGGAGAAGCATCTTAATATTCGGGAAGACGGAACCCGGTATAGGGCTGAAAGGATTTGGGTACCAAAATTTGGAGATATGAGAGAAATGGTACTTAGAGAAGCTCATAAAACCAGATACTCAATACATCCTGGAACGGGAAAGATGTACAAGGATCTCAAGAAACATTTTTGGTGGCCGGGTATGAAAGTCGATGTTGCTAAATACGTAGGAGAATGTTTGACGTGTTCTAAGGTCAAAGCTGAGCATCAAAAACCATCAGGTCTACTTCAACAACCCGAAATCCCGGAATGAAAATGGGAAAACATTACCATGGATTTCATCACTAAATTGCCAAGGACTGCAAGTGGTTTTGATACTATTTGGGTAATAGTTGATCGTCTCACCAAATCAGCAAACTTCCTGCCAATAAGAGAAGATGACAAGATGGAGAAGTTAGCACGACTGTATTTGAAGGAAGTCGTCTCCAGACATGGAATACCAATCTCTATTATCTCTGATAGGGATGGCAGATTTATTTCAAGATTCTGGCAGACATTACAGCAAGCATTAGGAACTCGTCTAGACATGAGTACTGCCTATCATCCACAAACTGATGGGCAGAGCGAAAGGACGATACAAACGCTTGAAGACATGCTACGAGCATGTGTTATTGATTTCGGAAACAGTTGGGATCGACATCTACCATTAGCAGAATTTTCCTACATCAACAGCTACCATTCAAGCATTGAGATGGCGCCGTTTGAAGCACTTTATGGTAGAAAGTGCAGGTCCCCGATTTGTTGGAGTGAAGTGGGGGATATACAGATTACGGGTCCGGAGATTATACAAGAAACTACCGAGAAGATCATCCAAATTCAACAACGGTTGAAAACCGCCCAAAGTCGACAAAAGAGCTACGCTGACATTAAAAGAAAAGATATAGAATTTGAAATTGGAGAGATGGTCATGCTTAAAGTTGCACCTTGGAAAGGCGTTGTTCGATTTGGTAAACGAGGAAAATTAAATCCAAGGTATATTGGACCATTCAAGATTATTGATCGTGTCGGACCAGTAGCTTACCGACTTGAGTTACCTCAACAACTCGCAGCTGTACATAACACTTTCCACGTCTCGAATTTGAAGAAATGTTTTGCTAAAGAAGATCTCACTATTCTGTTAGATGAAATCCAAATCAACGAAAAACTTCAATTCATCGAAGAACCCGTCGAAATAATGGATCGTGAGGTTAAAAGACTTAAGCAAAACAAGATACCAATTGTTAAGGTTCGATGGAATGCTCGTAGAGGACCCGAGTTCACCTGGGAGCGTGAAGATCAGATGAAGAAGAAATACCCGCATCTATTTCCAGAAGATTCGTCAACACCTTCAACAGCTTAAAATTTCGGGACGAAATTTATTTAACGGGTAGGTACTGTAGTGACCCGAACTTTTTCATGTTTATATATATTAATTGAGATTGATATTTACATGATTAAATGTTTCCAACATGTTAAGCAATCAAACTTGTTAAGGCTGGATTAATTGAAATATGTTTCATATAGACAATTGACCACCCAAGTTGACCGGTGATTCACGAACGTTAAAACTTGTAAAAACTATATGATGACATATATATGGTTATATATATAGTTAACATGATATTATGATATGTAAACATATCATTAAGTATATTAACAATGAACTACATATGTAAAAACAAGACTACTAACTTAATGATTTTGAAACGAGACATATATGTAACGATTATCGTTGTAACGACATTTAATGTATATATATCATATTAAGAGATATTCGTACATCATAATATCATGATAATATAATAATTTAAAATCTCTTTTGATATTATAAACATTGGGTTAACAACATTTAACAAGATCGTTAACCTAAAGGTTTCAAAACAACATTTACATGTAACGACTAACGATGACTTAACGACTCAGTTAAAATGTATATACATGTAGTGTTTTAATATGTATTTATACACTTTTGAAAGACTTCAATACACTTATCAAAATACTTCTACTTAACAAAAATGCTTACAATTACATCCTCGTTCAGTTTCATCAACAATTCTACTCGTATGCACCCGTATTCGTACTCGTACAATACACAGCTTTTAGATGTATGTACTATTGGTATATACACTCCAATGATCAGCTCTTAGCAGCCCATGTGAGTCACCTAACACATGTGGGAACCATCATTTGGCAACTAGCATGAAATATCTCATAAAATTACAAAAATATGAGTAATCATTCATGACTTATTTACATGAAAACAAAATTACATATCCTTTATATCTAATCCATACACCAACGACCAAAAACACCTACAAACACTTTTATTCTTCAATTTTCTTCATCTAATTGATCTCTCTCAAGTTCTATCTTCAAGTTCTAAGTGTTCTTCATAAATTCTACAAGTTCTAGTTACATAAAATCAAGAATACTTTCAAGTTTGCTAGCTCACTTCCAATCTTGTAAGGTGATCATCCAACCTCAAGAAATCTTTGTTTCTTATAGTAGGTTATCATTCTAATACAAGGTAATAATCATATTCAAACTTTGGTTCAATTTCTATAACTATAACAATCTTATTTCAAGTGATGATCTTACTTGAACTTGTTTTCGTGTCATGATTCTGCTTCAAGAACTTCGAGCCATCCAAGGATCCATTGAAGCTAGATCTATTTTTCTATTTTCCAGTAGGTTTATCCAAGGAACTTAAGGTAGGAATGATGTTCATAACATCATTCGATTCATACATATAAAGCTATCTTATTCGAAGGTTTAAACTTGTAATCACTAGAACATAGTTTAGTTAATTCTAAACTTGTTCGCAAACAAAAGTTAATCCTTCTAACTTGACTTTTAAAATCAACTAAACACATGTTCTATATCTATATGATATGCTAACTTAATGATTTAAAACCTGGAAACACGAAAAACACCGTAAAACCGGATTTACGCCGTCGTAGTAACACCGCGGGCTATTTTGGGTTAGTTAATTAAAAACTATGATAAACTTTGATTTAAAAGTTGTTATTCTGAGAAAATGAGTTTTATTATGAACATGAAACTATATCCAAAAATTATGGTTAAACTCAAAGTGGAAGTATGTTTTCTAAAATGGTCATCTAGACGTCGTTCTTTCGACTGAAATGACTACCTTTACAAAAACGACTTGTAACTTATTTTTCCGACTATAAACCTATACTTTTTATGTTTAGATTCATAAAATAGAGTTCAATATGAAACCATAGCAATTTGATTCACTCAAAACGGATTTAAAATGAATAAGTTATGGGTAAAACAAGATTGGATAATTTTTCTCATTTTAGCTACGTGAAAATTGGTAACAAATCTATTCCAACCATAACTTAATCAACTTGTATTGTATATTATGTAATCTTGAGATACCATAGACACGTATACAATGTTTCGACCTATCATGTCGACACATCTATATATATTTCGGAACAACCATAGACACTCTATATGTGAATGTTGGAGTTAGCTATACAGGGTTGAGGTTGATTCCAAAATATATATAGTTTGAGTTGTGATCAATACTGAGATACGTATACACTGGGTCGTGGATTGATTCAAGATAATATTTATCGATTTATTTCTGTACATCTAACTGTGGACAACTAGTTGTAGGTTACTAACGAGGACAGCTGACTTAATAAACTTAAAACATCAAAATATATTAAAAGTGTTGTAAATATATTTTGAACATACTTTGATATATATGTATATATTGTTATAGGTTCGTGAATCAACCAGTGGCCAAGTCTTACTTCCCGACGAAGTAAAAATCTGTGAAAGTGAGTTATAGTCCCACTTTTAAAATCTAACATTTTTGGGATGAGAATACATGCAGGTTTTATAAATGATTTACAAAATAGACACAAGTACGTGAAACTACATTCTATGGTTGAATTATCGAAATCGAATATGCCCCTTTTTATTAAGTCTAGTAATCTAAGAATTAGGGAACAGACACCTTAATTGACGCGAATCCTAAAAGATAGATCTATTGGGCCTAACAAACCCCATCCAAAGTACCGGATGCTTTAGTACTTCGAAATTTATATCATATCCGAAGGGTGTCCCGGAATGATGGGGATATTCTTATATATATGCATCTTGTTAATGTCGGTTACCAGGTGTTCACCATATGAATGATTTTTATCTCTATGTATGGGATGTGTATTGAAATATGAAATCTTGTGGTCTATTGTTACGATTTGATATATATATAGGTTAAACCTATAACTCACCAACATTTTTGTTGACGTTTTAAGCATGTTTATTCTCAGGTGATTATTAAGAGCTTCCGCTGTCGCATACTTAAATAAGGGCGAGATTTGGAGTCCATGCTTGTATGATATTGTGTAAAAATTGCATTCAAGAAACTTATTTTGTTGTAACATATTTGTATTGTAAACCATTATGTAATGGTCGTGTGTAAACAGGATATTTTAGATTATCATTATTTGATAATCTACGTAAAGTTTTTTAAACCTTTATTGATGAAATAAAGGTTATGGTTTGTTTTAAAATGAATGCAGTCTTTGAAAAACGTCTCATATAGAGGTCAAAACCTCGCATCGAAACCAATTAATATGGAACGTTTTTAATCAATAAGAACGGGACATTTCAGTTGATTCTGATGTTGACTGTACTGATGATGCTGGTGACGCTGACGGTACTGTTGATGCTGTTGGTAAAACAAGTTTAGCTTGTTAATCACACACCATTTTTGTCAGGGTTTCTACTCTTCCTTCTATCATTTTGGTTCGCTTAACTGATTTATGGTTAGGGCTAGATTAGATAATCTCTAAGACTTTAGAGATTACATAATCTGCGCGGAATGTTTCTCCAATGAAGTTATGAATTAATACTTCGTCGGTTATTGTTGTTGGTATTTCTTGGTATCTACAGGGCGTATGACATTGGTGCTCGTGGGACAGAGTGTAAAGTTGAGGTTTACGACGTGGTTGTGGTTGGGGTGGTAATGGTACTATTGGCGTTGATGATGGTGTTACTAGTTATGCTGCTGATGCTGCTGCTGGTGTTTGTAATCTCTGCACCATATTCTCCAAAGCCACTACCCGATCGCGAAGCTCGTTGACTTCTTCTATTACACCGGGGTGATTGTCAGTTCGAACGAGCGGATAAATAAAATCTAAAATTTGATGTAATATATAATCGTGACGAGATACTCTGGAAATGAGCGAGAAAATGGTGTTTCGGACAGGTTCGCCGGTAAGTGCTTCAGGTTCTTCGTCAAGAGGGCAATGTGGTGGATGGAAGGGATCACCTTCTTCTTGTCTCCAATGATTGAGGAGGCTACGAACCCATCCCCAATTCATCCAGAATAGGTGATGACTGATTGGTTGATCTATTCCGGTCACACTGCTTTCGGAGCTGGAGTGGGATTCCATTTCGAAATCCGAGGAACTTGAATTAATGATGAATTCCATTTCGTACGATTGAATAAGGATTTTTTTCCGATATGAAATGATTTTCGGTTATCGGATGGTATTCTAATTACATAGAATATCCATATATATAGAACAAAAGATTTCATAAATTACGGAGGAATTTACGGGATATATCAGGCAACGTTTACAGTAATAGATACGATAAGATATGATTTAGCAGATACGCTAAGATATGAATTGTTGTCTATACACTATTCATGCAATCAATGCAGCAAGACGTGCCTTAGACTAAAAATGATAAGCAGGTAATTTCCTGAGGATGATAAGTAGTTAATTTTTGACACAAAATGATAAGCAAAACTATTGACATGCAGACACGGTCGAAGTCCAGACTCACTAATGCATCCTATCGACTTATCTGTTAGACACACTAATGCAGACCTGGTTCGCTAAGACCACCGCTCTGATACCAACTGAAAGGACCCGTTCATATACATTATAAACGATTCACAATAGTTGATTACATTGCGAGGTATTTGACCTCTATATGATACATTTTACAAACATTGCATTCGTTTTTAAAAGACAATCTTTCTTTACATCGAAAATTGACAGGCATGCATACCATTTTATAATATCCACTATCCAACTATAAATTGATTTTATAATAATAATAATCTTTGATGAACTCAATGACTCGAATGCAACGTTCTTCGAAATATGCTATGAAAGACTCCAAGTAATATCTTTAAAATGAGCAAATGCACAGCGGGAGATTTCTTTAACACCTGAGAATAAACATGCTTTAAAGTGTCAACCAAAAGGTTGGTGAGTTCATTAGTTTATCATAATCATTTATTTCCATCATTTTAATAGACCACAAGAATTTTATTTCCAGTTCTCATAAATATACGTCCCATGCATAGAGACAAAAATAATCATTCATATGGTGAACACCTGGTAACCGACATTAACTAGATACATATAAGAATATCCCCTATCATTCCGGGATCCTCCTTCGGACATGATATAAATTTCGAAGTACTAAAGCATCCAGTACTTTGGATGGGGTTTGTTAGGCCCAATAGATCTATCTTTAGGATGCACGTCAATTAGGGTGTCTGTTCCCTAATTCTTAGATTACCAGACTTTAATAAAAAGGGGCATATTCGATTTCGATAATTCAACCATAGAATGTAGTTTCAATTACTTGTGTCTATTTCGTCAAACATTTATAAAAGCGCATGTATTCTCAGTCCCAAAAATATAAAGGGTAAAAAGGCAAATGAAACTCACCATACTGTATTTCGTAGTAAAAATACATATAACGTCATTGAACACGTGCAAGGTTGGCCTCGGATTCACGAACCTATATTAATTATATATATTTATATGTTGGTCAATATTTGTATAGCAATTTAGGTCAGGTCATAGTGTAATCCTATCCTATAGCTCGAGTCTGACTCTACAGTATAGTAACATGTTATATTACTCATGCTCAATTAAGATTCTAGTAAAAGGCGACGTGTGAAACAACGTAACACAAATGGTTTCATAGTCATAAAATAGTATTTTAGGTTTTTTTTTTTATAGAGAAAATCAACACAAAAAGTTAACTGAAAAGTTAACAGGAAAAGTCAAAGTTCAAAGTCAAAAGTCAAAGGTTAAAGTCAAAAGTCAAAGGTCAAAGTAAAAATGAGGTCGCATACAAATATATAATAACTTATACAAAAATGATTTTTGGTCAAACATGACTAAACGGGCCACTTCAGCTATTTTTAGAAAAATTATCGGAACTCCGATTGATAAACGGCCAAAGATAAAAGTTACACATTACCAAAAAGATTAAGCATAAATATTACAGAAGTAAACTAAACCTAGACAACTCGTAGTTGCCAACGCATTTTCGGCGTTTCAAAGTTAATTTTTCAGCTTTAATAAATTTACAAAAGTGACCGAGTAGCCTACTTTGGAGATTTTTAGAAAATTCCTCAAAACTCGTATTGACAAACGGTAAAAGCCTGCAAATTCTCGTTACCACAAAGATATAACATGATTTTTGGCAAGAGTAAACACATATCAGGCCGACCATGACAACTGATACAAAACTGACATTTTTAAATAAAAAAGTTTCAGCTCTTTTTAGAATTTTAAAATGTGACCAAACCGTCAACTTTGATGATTTTTAGAAAAATCGTCGAGACTCGAATTGACAAATGGCCAGAGTCGTTTGTTAGACCTTATAGCAAAGAATTCAGTGGTATTTTTTTTATATATAAGAAACAACGCAGATCAGCGAGAATTTCAGTTCCCGTTTCGACATTTCATCAAAATTTGCAAAACTTCTTTTGTCCATAACTTGACAACCGTTCAACGAAACGAGACGTGCTTTATATGAAAATTCATCTACTCGACGAGTAGAATCCAAATAACCACTTTTTATAACCCAGAAAATTAGTTCACTAATTATCATCAGAAATTTTAATTACGAAATTAATTATGTAATTTGTTTATTTCATAACTTTCTAACCGTTACTTGGATTCAAGTGATTCTTAAACCAAAATTCAGCTATTTTTCGCTAGATTTCCAACGACATGCATATCTTATACCTTATCTCAATCGTATATGTAACTAATTCAGGAATCAACATAACCTATCTAATGGCAATATCAAAAGTACAAGCATGCATAATCCTATATACTCGAGCACTAGTCAGGGATACACTATTAGTATGTAAAAATTAAATTATGAGTACTCACGTATCAATATTGAGATTCAACATTGCAGGAAAGGTACGTAAACGCAACGGAGATGATAAACACTATATTGACCTCACGAGCATACCCATGAACCATACTCAATCACCTCCATAGCTATAACCCATAATTTCCCTAATCCTATCCCACTCGAAAAAACAACTTCGAAATCACTCGGACAGCACTAGGTCGTAATATTTTATGTATACTAATAATATCTTGAGATAATACGGAGTAAATATATATATGTAAATCGATTGAGAGAGTTTAGAGAAAACTATTTTCAAGTTTCTATTAAATAATGAAACCTATTGAATTCTATTTATAATAGATTTTTGAATTATTAAAGTGAATTATTAAAGTATGAATTATTAAAGTGAATTATTAAAGTATGAATTATTAAAGTGAATTATTAAAGTATGAATTATTAAAGTGAATTATTAAAGTATGAATTATTAAAGTGAATTATTAAAGTATGAATTATTAAAGTTAAAGTAAAGTAAAAATAAAGTAAAGGTAAAGTTTAAGTATAGTAAAAGTATAAAACTATGTACGTATAATACGCGTATAAATATATATAATATTAATTTAAATCGTTATATATATTTAATAAAATAAAATATAAATATCGTTATCTTTATCATACTAGTTAAGTAATGAGTTATCAAAAGTGGTTCTAGATATTTATAAAAGTTATATACATTTTAATAATAAAGTTCTTTTTAAACTGAAAACGTTTTTGTACGTTTGAAACTAAATAGATCAATCGAGTCTTTATGAGATTCAATCTTCCACTATCCTTTGTCTAGTTCTCAATGATTGACAATTTGTTCATATTTATAAATCACTTTACCATTTTCCGAATATTGTTAAAATGAAAAGATTTCTCAAATCAACGTGGGCCTTTCAACAGAAACTTGTAATCATAATTCAATATATCTGATAATTCAATCATTTGATCTTATCTTCTAATTCCATTGATAAATATTTTGAAACAGATACAATCATATAAAGTATTTAATCTAATATTTTGTTTACGTTTCAAGTTATAATATATATACACATATACATATATAATCATATTCGTTTAATGGTTCGTGAATCGTTGGAACTTGGTCGAGGTTGAATGAATGTATGAACATAGTTTAAAATTCTTGAAATTTAACTTAACAAATATTGCTTATCGTGTTGGAAATATATAAAGATTAAAGTTTAAATTTGGTTGGAAATTTCCGGGTTGTCACAATAGATTCGGTTAATGTTACACTCGAATAGGAAAAGTAAGTGGGGCTCATAAAAAATTTCAAATATTCCAGGTATTTAGAATAATCATCAAAAAGTAATTTACCACTTTACAGCAATGACTTCCATTATCGTTGTATTTGTTGAAAATGCCAAGTTGCAAAGTAAAAGAAGGTAAACGTGTATCACTTTTATTATTTCATCATCACTTCCACCTTTATTGTTATCTATCATTATTTCCACTTATTTTCGAGTATAAATAATAAGGATAGCAGCGACAGTCGATATTTGCAGGAACAAAAACAAAAAAAAAAAAATTAAGTGGGTTTTGTATATAAAAAAATATCGAAGTATAGCAGTAGCAACTACAGTTTCAAGGTGATAGGTTGTTGGTTTGGTGATCGGTTTGTTTAAAGTGTGGTTCAAGAATTAAACAGAAGAAAATATAGTCTATGTTTTCAAAGGTGATGGAAGTGAAATGGTGGTGTTAAAAGGTGACGGTTGTAGATGGTGATGGTTGTTTATAAGTGACTATAGGGTGGACAATCAAATGAATATATCAACAATAGGTAAATGATCAATTGATTTATAGAATTGAAGGAGTTGACAGGAAGAATCGAGCAGGGAAGAAGACAAGAGAAAAATTTAAAACCGATGGTGACCTGTAACAAATTCGTATATTTATTTGATATTTATTTCTAACAATTTTTGTTTTGTATCTGCGATTGAATTCGATGTGTTTATTCTTATCAGACAAGAAGGACAGGTAAATAAGAAAAATATAAAGTTTGATTACGAGGGTTAACTGTATTTGATTGTTATGTAGAGGAGATGCATGTGTCGTCCTTTCTTTCTCACCGACAAGAACAAGAAGAAAAATATCCAAAAAGCTTATATCTACATTCAACTGATTTCGTTGTTATATGAAAATTGGGTGTTGTAAGCATATATCAAACTATCTGTAAATATGTATATGTATAAATATAGATACAGGATAGTAATAAGGATCAACATGTCTTAATCAGGCAATCAAGAACAGAAGAAAAATGAAGTTGATTGCTAAAAGAATTTGTCACCATGTAAATGATCAGTTGTCTTGTAGTAGTGAAAGAATAAAGATTGACAGAGATGTGTAACAAATTAGTCTCGTAAATATCTGTGAATTGAGATCGACTAGAATTAATGGGCAGACAGAATTCTCAATCAGGAAGTAGAGGACAAAGTAGAAGAAAAATGAGACAAAAGATTCTTCAATCAGAAGAAGAAAACAAATAATTTACAAAGTAAATCAGATAGTGATTGGAAACAGAATCCGATTATATCTGATTTATGTATCTATAATTTTTTTTTTTGTAATGTTGATCGAAATGGACATATAATAAGTTGAAGACAGAAAATAAAGGAGATAAAGCTTGATTTGGATTCCTAACCAAATTTTGGTTTGTATCATATTCGATTATGACATGTAATTAAATTAGAGACAGAAAGAATTTACCAGCTAACAGAATTTGTATATATATGTAAGACTTAATTAAATAAACGAATATAAATATAAATATATTAATAATAATAATACTTTTAATATTATTAATAATAAGAAAACTAATAATAATAACATTAATATCAAGGAAAATGGTATTTATTAATAATACTGATAATAATTATTAATGATAATAACCGTTGATTATATTTTTAAAAATGATATTAATAATAATAATACTGATATTAATGATAAAAGTAATTAATAATATCAAATAATACTAATAATAGTAATAGAAATAAAAGTAAAAACAATGATAAAAATGATAAATTTTTAATAAGCCTATAATTTATATAACACATTTTCGGATCATCGTTTATTTTAAAATCACATAAGTTCGAATTAACCTTCCCTAAATATTAATCGAAACATCCAACGAGTATTACAATTAATAAATAATTATATTTAATATAGTCTATATATATATATATATATATATATATATATATATATATATATATATATATATATATATATATATATATATATATATATATATATACATACATACATATCGGGGGGAAGCAAAAAAATTTTCTTTTTTTCATGGGGAAGTAACCAATCGGGGGGAAGCGGGGGGAAGCAAAAAAATTTTCTTTTTTTCATTTTTTGAAAAAACTTTGTTCACGAACATTATAGATTGGATGAAAATAAGAACATTTAGAAAAGACACTTCGTGATGAATGTTATTATTTTGGCGGGAAAACGATCGACAAAAATAACATTCAAGATAATATTGTTCGTGAAGAATATTAACGTTTTTTTTCATGTTTTGTGAAGTAAAATTTAGCCCGATTTAGAGTTTAGGGTTTAGGGTTTAGGGTTTGGTGTTTTGGGTTTATTTCATAAACCCAAAACACCAAACCCTAAACCCTAAACCTGATAATGCTAAAAACGAACAAATATTTCATAGCATTATCCTTCAAGAAAGACAAGCTTTTAGTTGCAATTTTTCTATTTACAAGTGATATTCGTTTAAATAATAAAAGGTGAAGACGAAAGACAGATTCGACGAATTGAAGACGCAAACGATCAAAAAGCTCAAAAGTACAAAGTACAATCAAAATGGTTCAAATTATTGATGAGAAACGTCTCAAAATTACAAGAGTACAAGACGCGAAACGCAAAATACAAGATATTAAATTGTACGCAAGGACGTTTGAAAATCCGGAACCGGGACCAGAGTCAACTCTCAACGCTCGATGCAACGGACTAAAAATTACAAGTCAACTATGCATATAAATATAATATAATATATAAATAATTCTTAAAATTATTTATATATTATATATATTTAATTAAATCGTCGGCAAGAAGAAAACAATCAAATGTGAGCTGTCCCAGCTGGGCATGCGATCACATGGCCAGGAAAAAGGAATTTCATGCGGTCGCATGACCCAAAATGTCAGGCCACATCTATAAATTTCGCAATTTTTGGCCGAATAAAACACATCCTTTTTCTATCTCTCACTCTACGATATATATATATATATATATATATATATATATATATATATATATATATATATATATATATATATATATATATATATATATATATATATATATATATATATATATATATATATATATATATTATAATTATAATTATAATTTTAATATTAATAATAATAAGGGTATGTTTCGAAATTCTGTCCGTGTAACGCTACGCTATTATTAATCATTGTAAGTTATGTTCAACCTTTTTAAATTAATGTCTCGTAGCTAAGTTATTATTATGCTTATTTAAGCCGAAGTAATCATGATGTTGGGCTAAATATTAAAGACGGGGTTATTGGGCTTTGTACCATAATTGAGGTTTGGACAAAAGAACGACACTTGTGGAAATTAGACTATGGGCTATTAATGGGCTTTATATTTGTTTAATTAAATGATAGTTTGTTAATTTAATATAAAGATTTACAATTGGACGTACCTATAAATAACCATATACACTCGATCGGACACGATGGGCGGGATATTTATAAGTACTAATAATCGTTCATTTAACCAGTCACGGGAATGGATTAATAGTCTATAGACTTATTAAAACAGGGGTGAATTATACACAAGGAAAATTGGTATAATTATAGTTTAAGTCCCCAATTAGTTGGAATATTTGACTTCGGATATAAGGATAATTTGACGAGGACACTCGCACTTTATATTTATGACTGATGGACTCTTATGGACAAAACCAGATGGACATATTGAATAATCCAGGACAAAGGACAATTAACACATGGTAATAAACTAAAATCAACACGTCAAACATCATGATTACGGAAGTTTAAATAAGCATAATTCCTTTATTTCATATTTAATTGCACTTTTAATTATCGCACTTTAATTTATTGTCATTTTAATTATCGTACTTTTTAATAATCGCAATTTCATTTATCGTCATTTTATTTATCGCACTTTTATTTATCGCAATTTCATTATCGTTATTTACTTTACATTTAAAATTAAGTTATATTTATTTTTAATATTTTACATTAGGTTTTAACTGCGACTAAAGTTTTAAAATCGAAAAACCGGTCATTAAACGGTAAAAACCCCCTTTTATAATAATAATACTACTTATATATATATATATATATATATATATATATATATATATATATATATATATATATATATATATATATATATATATATATATATATATATATATGTATATATATATTTACAAATATAGTTTTAAAAATATAGCGTTAAACTTGGCTAGCTCCCTGTGGAATGAACCGGACTTACTAAAAATTACACTACTGTACAATTAGGTACACTGCCTATAAGTGTTGTAGCAAGGTTTAGGTATATCCATTCTATAAATAAATAAATAACCTGTGTAAAATTGTATCGTATTTAATAGTATTTTGTAGTAAAAATATAACTATTTCGTATACACCTCTACGCACATCAAGTATTTTTGGCGCCACTGCCGGGGAACTGCTTAAACGCCGGAAGCGAAACGCTATAAAAAAAAATTATTAAGTTTTAATACGTTTTAAATATTAAAAAAAATACAAAAATATAAAAAGAAAAATAAAATATATATATTTTTAAGAATTGTTCAAAATATATAAATTATAAAGTATTTTTATGTCTATTTTTAGTTTGTAAAAATATAAGTTTTTATTTCATTTATATAAATATTTTATATAAATATTAAAAAAAATAAAAATTTATTAAAATTATATTCGGGCTACACTGTAGCAGCCCAAATAATCTGGCCCGATTTTTTAATTCATGCGACCGCATGGATCCGTAGACCAAAACTCATGCGACCGCATGAAGTGCTCTGACACGCCACATCTGATCCTAGTACTGCATTAATTACGGAGTAATTATAATTATTATTATTAAAAACCCTAATTAGGGTTAATTATAATATTAATTATTTTAGTTTTTAGTTTTAATTTATATTTTAAGTTTTATTTAGTTTTATTAAATATATAAACTTAATACTTTTATAAAATAAATAATATAAAAATAATATTTTTATAAAAATTAGTAATTTTATTATTTAGTACGTAATTTGTATTTTTATCGCTCGTAACTAGTGTTTAATTTAGTATTTGCCGTAGTTCTTTTTATTTCTAGATTTTTAGGATTTGCCGTAAAATCCCTTAAGTGCTTTTTTTTAGACTAAGATTTAGGTGCTTTAGAATTTTGCGACGCCGTTTTATAAATTTTAGTACCTTTTTAAGTAATTGCAGTTTCGGATATAGAATTCCTTTTAAGCTTTAATATTTTTAGACGCAACTTTTAATTCTTAGTTTTTAGACTTTTAAGTTTCGACGCGCTACGTTCTTTTTATTATTTTTCGACCTTTTATTTTTCGACGTTTTCCGACGCGCTCTTTTTCTTTCTTATTTTTCGACGCTCTAGTTTTTAGGACATAGAATTTTCTATTTCTTCTCTAAAATTTATTTAAACTTCGACGAAAAATTATTTTAAGTGGTTAAATTGATAGATATCCAAAAGTTTCTGGTTCGTAGTAATAGTTGGATTTGTTAGTGGCGAGTTGTGGGCTTCCGATTTAAAGGGTCCTGGCTACCTGCTGCATCTATTGGCTATTCGAAACGTGGGCAAAATCAAAAAAGTCTATTAATTTGATAACTTATATAACTTTTATCTTTTATAACTAATAGGATATTCTGTGAATGCACCGAGCAAAACGTTCACCACCTTTTATACGTTCACCACCTGTAACTCGATCAAGACATCTAGCTAATATTGTCGCCGTTGATTTTTCTTTAGAATCGTCATCTAGTCGACCAAGTACTCCAATTCAAATTTCCAATAATCCATTTTTTGAACCCGACCTCACAATTGAGAATCCGGAGGATATTCAGGGACAATTCAGAGATCCTGAACCACTAATCTTTCCTCCGGAACCACCAATCATTCAAACAGAGATTGTCGAGGAACAAACCATTAAATCAAAATCCTCTAGTGATTCAGATTCAACAAATTCAATCATGGAAAATCTGGAACCTCTAAGTATGGAAGATCGAATGCGAGCTAAATGCACTGGCCAAGGTCACGCAATTACTCAACCAGACATTAATGCGCCAGATTATGAAATCAAGGGACAAGTCCTACACATGGTAACAAATCAATGCCAATTTAGTGGTGCGCCGAAGGAAGATCCAAATGAACATCTTCGAACCTTTAATAGGATCTGTACTCTATTTAAAATAAGAGAAGTTGAGGATGAACAAATCTATCTCATGTTATTTCCCTGGACTTTAAAGGGAGAAGCCAAAGATTGGTTAGAATCGTTACCTGAAGGGGCGATTGATACATGGGATGTTTTAGTTGAAAATTTTCTAAAACAATTCTTTCTGGCATCTAAAGCCGTGAGACTTCAAGGAGAAATTGTTACATTCACACAAAAGCTAAATGAAACTTTATATGAAGCGTGGTCAAGATTTGGAAAGTTGTTAAGAGGATGTCCGCAACATGGTTTAGACACTTATCAAATAGTACAAATATTCTACCAAGGATGCGACATCACTACAAGGAAAGACATCGATATAGCAGCTGGTGGTTCCATTATGAAGAAAACCGCAACTGAAGCTTACAAAATTATTGATAACACTGCTTCCCACTCACATGAGTGGAACCAAGAAAAAGATATCGTTAGATCATCTAAAGCAGCTAGAGCCGATTCTAGCCATGACTTTGATTCCATTTCCGCAAAGATAGATGCTGTCGAGAGACGAATGGAAAAGATGACTAAAGATATTCACTCAATAAGAATTAGTTGTGAGCAGTGTGGAGGACCACATTTGACAAAAGATTGTCTCAGTATTGAACAAACAATGGAACAAAGAGAGAATGTTTCATACATGAACCAAAGGCCTGGAAATAATTATTAGAATAATTATCAACCGCCAAGACCAATCTACAATCAAAATCAAAATTATAACCGAAATGTTCCATACAACAACCAATAAGGTCCTAGCAATCAACAAGTATCCAACAATACTTACAATCAGCAAAGACCTATTTTTCAAAATAAACCACCACAAACCGATGATAAAAAGCCAAATTTAGAAGACATGATGTCAAAGCTAGTTGAATCTCAAACGCAGTTTTTCACATCTCAGAAACAAACCAATGAACAAAATGCTCAAGCATTTAGAAATCAACAAGCTTCTATTCAAAATCTGGAATAAGAAGTAAGCAACCTAGCAAGGTTAATAGGTGAAAGAAAACCGGGAAGTCTACCTAGCGATACAAATGCTAACCCCCGGAATGAAGCAGCTAAAGCCATTACCACAAGAAGTGGTATTACACTTAAACCACCTGAAATGCCTGTAATTTCTGATGACTCTATTCCTACTCCACAAGAACCACAATTCTGAGCAAGATAAGGAAACAGAACCGGTAGTTGAAAAGGTTAATAAAGATAACACAGTTAAGGTAAAACCTTATGTTAAACCATACCAACCACCACTTCCTTACCCGAGTAAAATGAGAAAAGAGAGACTTGAAGCCGAGCAATCCAAATTCTTGGATATGTTTAAACAAATAAATGTCAATCTTCCTTTCATTGATGTAATTTCAGGAATGCCAAGATATGCCAAATTCGTGAAAGATTTAATCACAAATAGAAAGAAAATTGAAGAACTCTCGGCTGTTACTATGAATGCTAATTGTTCTGCAGTGCTGTTGAATAAGATACCAGAAAAACTTTCAGATCCAGGAAGTTTCACAATTCCATGTTTTCTGGGTAGTCTTAGTTCAATAGAAGCATTGGCAGACTTAGGTGCTAGTATAAATTTAATGCCGTATTTACTATACGCTAAACTAGACCTTGGAGAATTGAAACCAACACGAATAAGTATACAACTAGCCGATCGATCAGTAAAATATCCTAGAGGGATAATGGAAAACATGCTAGTTAATGTTGGTACTTTAGTATTTCCAGTAGATTTTGTTATTCTGGATATGGAAGAAGATTCTCGAGTTCCTCTCATATTGGGAAGAACATTCTTAAACACGGCTAAAGCAATAATAGATGTGTTCGGTAAGAAACTGACCCTAAGTATAGAGGATGAGAGTGTTACCTTTTCTGTTGATAGAGCCATGCAACAACCGCAATCTGTAGATGATACATGTTATTATATTCAAACTATAGATTCACATGCAGAATTGTTAGAAGAATTTCCAGAATTACAAGAAACAGGAGAATGTTCTTTAGGAGAAGGAACTGAACCGATTGATGAAGCTGAAATGTTAGCTACACTCATGGTTAATGGATATGAACCAACAATAGAAGAAATTCAAATGCTAAAAGAAGAAGACATATATCGATATAAATCATCGATAGAAGAACCACCGATAATAGAGTTAAAACCACTTCCAAACCATTTGGAATATGCTTATTTACATGGTGAATCTGAATTACCTGTAATAATATCGTCTTCTCTTACTGAAAATGAAAAATCTCAACTCATTTATGTGCTAAAAGCTCATAAACCAGCTATTGCATGGAAAATTCATGATATTAAAGGCATAAGTCCTTCGTATTGCACACATAAAATCCTTATGAAAGAAGGTCATAAAACGTATGTGTAACGCCAACGAAGACTAAATCTAAATATGCAAGATGTTGTTAAGAAAGAAATTATTAAACTGCTAGATGCAGGTTTAATTTATCCAATCTCTGATAGTCCATGGGTAAGCCCAGTTCAATGCGTACCTAAGAAGGGTGGCATGACTGTCATCACAAATGAAAAAAATGAGCTTATTCCTACTAGGACTGTAATAGGATGGCGTGTTTGTATTGATTATAGAAAATTAAATGACGCCACCAGAAAAGATCGCTTTCCCTTACCTTTCATTGATCAAATGTTGGAAAGATTAGCCGGAAATAGTTACTATTGTTTTCTTGATGGTTTTTCTGGATATTTTAAAATTCCAATAGCACCCGAGGACCAAGAAAAAACCATATTCACGTGCTCTTATGGTACTTTTGCTTACAAATGCATGCCATTTGGACTTTGTAACGCCCCTGCAACCTTTCAAAGGTGCATGATGGCGATTTTTCACGACATGATAGAAGAATGCATGGAAGTTTTCATGGATGACTTTTCAGTTTTCGGTGATACTTTTGAATCATGTCTAGTTAATCTTGAACGAATGCTTATTAGATGCGAGCAATCAAATCTAGTTCTTAATTGGGAGAAATGTCATTTCATGGTTAAAGAAGCCATCGTTCTTGGTCATAAAATTTCAAAGGAAGGAATTGAAGTGGATAGAGCTAAAGTAGATGTAATTTTTAAACTTCCACATCCCACCAATGTTAGAGGAGTTAGGAGTTTTCTAGGGCATGCCGATTTTTACCGACGTTTCTTAAAAGATTTTTCTAAAATTGCCACTCCTATGAATAAACTCCTAGAAAAGGATGCTCCATTCATCTTTTCAGATGAATGCATCAAATCTTTTAATATTCTTAAAGAAAAACTCACTAATGCACCGATCATGATAACTCCAAATTGGAATCTACCATTTGAACTAATGTGCGATGCAAGTGATTTTGCAATGGGAGCCGTTTTAGGACAAATGATTGAAAAACGATTTCAACCTATTTATTATGCTAGTAAGACGTTACAAGGAGCACAAACAAATTACACAACTACTGAAAAAGAACTCCTTGCTATTGTCTTTGCTTTTGACAAATTTAGTTCATATCTCGTTCTAGCTAAAACGGTGGTCTATACCGACCATTCTGCTCTTAGATACCTATTTTCGAAACAAGATGCCAAACCACGATTGATCCGTTAGATCTTACTCTTACAAGAATTTGATATTGAAATCTGAGATAAAAAGGGAGCAGAGAATCTCACAGCTGATCATCTTTCTCGTCTTGAAAATCCTGAATTAGAAGTTCTCAATGAATCGGCTATACAAGACAACTTTCCTGATGAATATCTATTGAAGATAGATTATAGTGAAATTCCATGGTTTGCAGACTATGCAAACTACTTAGTATGTGGATTCCTTGAAAAAGGGTTGTCATACCAAAAATGAAAGAAATTCTTTAGTGATATAAAACACTATTTTTAGGAAGATCCACATTTGTTTAAAAGTTGTCCCGATGGAATAATACGCCGATGCGTATTCGGAGATGAAGCTAGTCAAATCTTAAATCATTGTCACACAGGACCAACAGGAGGGCATTATGGGCCTCAACTTACAACAAGAAAAGTTTACGATGCTGGATTCTATTGGCCTACAATTTTCAAAGACGCATACCTTCTTTGCAAATCCTGTGATGCTTGTCAAAGGGCCGGAAAAATAAGTCAACGAGATGAAATGCCACAAAATGTCATTCAAGTATGTGAAGTATTTGACGTTTGGCGTATTGAATTTATGGGTCCATTTCCAAAATCTCATAATAATCTCTACATTCTCGTTGCCATTGATTATGTATCTAAATGGGCAGAAGCACAAGCTCTCCCAACTAACGATGCACGGGTTGTAGTCAACTTTTTTAAAACGTCTTTTTGCAAGGTTTGGAACACCGAAAGCTTTAATAAGTGATCGGGGTACTCACTTTTGTAATAATCAACTTGAGAAAGTTCTCAAAAGATATGGAGTAACTCATAAAATCTCAACCGATTATCATCCACAAACAAGTGGACAAGTTGAAAATACCAACCGAGCTTTAAAACGTATTCTAGAGAAAACCGTAGGATCAAATCCGAAGGAATGGTCCATGAAATTGGAGGATGCACTCTGGGCTTTTAGAACAGCCTACAAAACTCCAATTAGAACCACACCTTTCAGACTCGTTTACGAAAAAGTATGTCACCTTCCAGTAAAAATTGAACACAAAGAATTTTGGGCTTTGAAGACATGTAATCTTGATTTACATGAAGCCAGACGTCTACGGTTAAGTTAGCTAAACGAATTAGAAGAATTAAGACATGAAGCATACGAAAATCCGTTAATCTATAAAGAAAGAATGAAGAAATGGCATGATAAAAGAATCAGAAGTTCAAAAGAATTTAAAGAAGGAGACAGAGTTCTTCTTTTCAATTCACGATTCAAGTTATTTCCTAAAAAATTGAAATCAAGATGGTCTGGACCATTCATAGTCAAAAGAGTTTTCCCATCCAGAACAGTAGAATTAATAAATTCAAATGGGATTGAATTTAAAGTTAATGGTGAAATGTCCCGTTCTTATTGATTAAAAACGTTCCATATTAATTGATTTCGTTGCGAGGTTTTGACCTCTATATGAGACGTTTTTCAAAGACTGCATTCATTTTAAAACAAACCATAACCATTATTTCATCAATAAAGGTTTAAAAAGCTTTACGTAGATTATCAAATAATGGTAATCTAAAATATCCTGTTTACACACGACCATTACATAATGGTTTATAATACAAATATGTTACAACAAAATAAGTTTCTTGAATGCAGTTTTTACACAATATCATACAAGCATGGACTCCAAATCTCGTCCTTATTTAAGTATGCGACAGTGGAAGCTCTTAATAATCACCTGAGAATAAATATACTTAAAACGTCAACAAAAATGTTGGTGAGTTATAGGTTTAACCTATATATATCAAATCATAATAATAGACCACAAGATTTCATATTTCAATACACATCCCATACATAGAGATAAAAGTCATTCATATGGTGAACACCTGGTAACCGATATTAACAAGATGCATATATAAGAATATCCCCATCATTCCGGGATACCCTTCGGATATGATATAAATTTCAAAGTACTAAAGCATTCGGTACTTTGGATGGGGTTTGTTAGGCCCAATAGATCTATCTTTAGGATTCGCGTCAATTAGGGTGTCTGTTCCCTAATTCTTAGATTACCAGACTTAAAAAAAAGGGGCATATTCGATTTTGATAATTCAACCATAGAATGTAGTTTCACGTACTTGTGTCTATTTTGTAAATCATTTATAAAACCTGCATGTATTCTCATCTCAAAAATATTAGATTTTAAAAGTGGGACTATAACTCACTTTCACAGATTTTTACTTCGTCGGGAAGTAAGACTTGGCCACTGGTTGATTCACGAACCTATAACAATATATACATATATATCAAAGTATGTTCAAAATATATTTACAACACTTTTAATATATTTTGATGTTTTAAGTTTATTAAGTCAGCTGTCCTCGTTAGTAACCTACAACTAGTTGTCCACAGTAAGATGTACAGAAATAAATCGATAAATATTATCTTGAATCAATCTACGACCCAGTGTATACGTATCTCAGTATTGATCACAACTCAAACTATATATATATTGGAATCAACCTCAACCCTGTATAGCTAACTCCAACATTCACATATAGAGTGTCTATGGTTGTTCCGAAATATATATAGATGTGTCGACATGATAGGTCGAAACATTGTATACGTGTCTATGGTATCTCAAGATTACATAATATACAATACAAGTTGATTAAGTTATGGTTGGAATAGATTTGTTACCAATTTTCACGTAGCTAAAATGAGAAAAATTATCCAATCTTGTTTTACCCATAACTTCTTCATTTTAAATCCGTTTTGAGTGAATCAAATTGCTATGGTTTCATATTGAACTCTATTTTATGAATCTAAACAGAAAAAAGTATAGTTTTATAGTCGGAAAAATAAGTTACAAGTCGTTTTTGTAAAGGTAGTCATTTTAGTCAAAAGAACGACGTCTAGATGATCATTTTAGAAAACATACATTCACTTTGAGTTTAACCATAATTTTTGGATATAGTTTCATGTTCATAATAAAAATAATTTTCTCAGAATAACAACTTTTAAATCAAAGTTTATCATAGTTTTTAATTAACTAACCCAAAACAGCCCGCGGTGTTACTACGACGGCGTAAATCCAGTTTTACGGTGTTTTTCGTGTTTCCAGGTTTTAAATCATTAAGTTAGCATATCATATAGATATAGAACATGTGTTTAGTTGATTTTAAAAGTCAAGTTAGAAGGATTAACTTTTGTTTGCGAACAAGTTTAGAATTAACTAAACTATGTTCTAGTGATTACAAGTTTAAACCTTCGAATAAGATAGCTTTATATGTATGAATCGAATGATGTTATGAACATCATTACTACCTTAAGTTCCTTGGATAAACCTACTGGAAAAGAGAAAAATGGATCTAGCTTCAACGCATCCTTGGATGGCTCGAAGTTCTTGAAGCAGAATCATGACATGAAAACAAGTTCAAGTAAGATCATCACTTGAAATAAGATTGTTATAGTTATAGAAATTGAACCAAAGTTTGAATATGATTATTACCTTGTATTAGAATGATAACCTACTGTAAGAAACAAAGATTTCTTGAGGTTGGATGATCACCTTACAAGATTGGAAGTGAGCTAGCAAACTTGAAAGTATTCTTGATTTTATGTAACTAGAACTTGTAGAATTTATGAAGAACACTTAGAACTTGAAGATAGAACTTGAGAGAGATCAATTAGATGAAAAAAATTGAAGAATGAAAGTGTTTGTAGGTGTTTTTGGTCGTTGGTGTATGGATTAGATATAAAGGATATGTAATTTTGTTTTCATGTAAATAAGTCATGAATGATTACTCATATTTTTGTAATTTTATGAGATATTTCATGCTAGTTGCCAAATTATGGTTCCCACATGTGTTAGGTGACTCACATGGTCTGCTAAGATCTGATCATTGGAGTGTATTTACCAATAGTACATACATCTAAAAGCTGTGTATTGTACGAGTACGAATACGGGTGCATACGAGTAGAATTGTTGATGAAACTGAACGAGGATGTAATTGTAAGCATTTTTGTTAAGTAGAAGTATTTTGATAAGTGTATTGAAGTCTTTCAAAAGTGTATAAATACATATTAAAACACTACATGTATATACATTTTAACTGAGTCGTTAAGTCATCGTTAGTCGTTACATGTAAGTGTTGTTTTGAAACCTTTAGGTTAACGATCTTGTTAAATGTTGTTAACCCAATGTTTATAATATAAAATGAGATTTTAAATTATTATATTATCATGATATTATCATGTATGAATATCTCTTAATATGATATATATACATTAAATGTCTTTACAACGATAATCGTTACATATATGTCTCGTTTAAAAATCATTAAGTTAGTAGTCTTGTTTTTACATATGTAGTTCATTGTTAATATACTTAATGATATGTTTACTTATCATAGTATCATGTTAACTATATATATATATATATCCATATATATGTCATCATATAGTTTTTACAAGTTTTAACGTTCGTGAATCACCGGTCAACTTGGGTGGTCAATTGTCTTCATGAAACATATTTCAATTAATCAAGTCTTAACAAGTTTGATTGCTTAACATGTTGGAAACATTTAATCATGTAAATATCAATCTCAATTAATATATATAAACATGGAAAAGTTCGGGTCACTACAGTACCTACCCGTTAAATAAATTTCGTCCCGAAATTTTAAGCTGTTGAAGGTGTTGACGAATCTTCTGGAAATAGATGCGGGTATTTCTTCTTCATCTGATCTTCACGCTCTCAGGTGAACTCGGGTCCTCTATGAGCATTCCATCAAACCTTAAAAATTGGTATCTTGTTTTGCTTAAGTCTTTTAACCTCACGATCCATTATTTCAACGGGTTCTTCGATGAATTGAAGTTTTTCGTTGATTTGGATTTCATCTAACGGAATAGTGAGATCTTCTTTAGCAAAACATTTCTTCAAATTCGAGACGTGGAAAGTGTTATGTACAGCCGCGAGTTGTTGAGGTAACTCAAGTCGGTAAGCTACTGGTCCGACACGATCAATAATCTTGAATGGTCCAATATACCTTGGATTTAATTTCCCTCGTTTACCAAATCGAACAACGCCTTTCCAAGGTGTAACTTTAAGCATGACCATCTCTCCAATTTCAAATTCTATATCATTTCTTTTAATGTCAGCGTAGCTCTTTTGTCGACTTTGGGCGGTTTTCAACCATTGTTGAATTTGGGTGATCTTCTCGGTAGTTTCTTGTATAATCTCCGGACTCGTAATCTGTCTATCCCCCACTTCACTCCAACAAATCGGAGACCTACACTTTCTACCATAAAGTGCTTCAAACGGCGCCATCTCAATGCTTGAATGGTAGCTGTTGTTGTAGGAAAATTCTGCTAACGGTAGATGTCGATCCCAACTGTTTCTGAAATCAATAACACATGCTCGTAGCATGTCTTCAAGCGTTTGTATCATCCTTTCGCTCTGCCCATCAGTTTATGGATGATAGGCAGTACTCATGTCTAGACGAGTTCCTAATGCTTGCTGTAATGTCTGCCAGAATCTTGAAATAAATCTGCCATCCCTATCAAAGATAATAGAGATTGGTATTCCATGTCTGGAGACGACTTCCTTCAAATACAGTCGTGCTAACTTCTCCATCTTGTCATCTTCTCTTATTGGCAGGAAGTGTGCTGATTTGGTGAGACGATCAACTATTACCTAAATAGTATCAAAACCACTTGCAGTCCTTGGCAATTTAGTGATGAAATCCATGGTAATGTTTTCCCATTTCCATTCCGGGATTTCGGGTTGTTGAAGTAGACCTGATGGTTTCTGATGCTCAGCTTTGACCTTAGAACACGTCAAACATTCTCCTACGTATTTAGCAACATCGGCTTTCATACCCGGCCACTAAAAATATTTCTTGAGATCCTTGTACATCTTCCCCGTTCCAGGATGTATTGAGTATCTGGTTTTATGAGCTTCTCTAAGTACCATTTCTCTCATATCTCCAAATTTTGGTACCCAAATCCTTTCAGCCCTATACCGGATTCCGTCTTCCCGAATATTAAGATGCTTCTCTGATCCTTTGGGTATTTTATCCTTTAAATTTCCCTCTTTTAAAACTCCTTGTTGCGCCTCCTTTATTTGAGTAGTAAGGTTATTATGAATCATTATATTCATAGATTTTACTCGAATGGGTTCTCTGTCCTTCCTGCTCAAGGCATCGGCTACCACATTTGCCTTCCCTGGGTGGTAACGAATCTCAAAGTCGTAATCATTCAATAATTCAATCCACCTACGCTGCCTCATATTCAGTTGTTTCTGATTAAATATGTGTTGAAGACTTTTGTGGTCGGTATATATAATACTTTTGACCCCATATAAGTAGTGCCTCCAAGTCTTTAATGCAAAAACAACCGCGCCTAATTCCAAATCATGCGTCGTATAATTTTGTTCGTGAATCTTCAATTGTCTAGACGTATATGCAATCACCTTCGTTCGTTGCATTAATACACAACCGACACCTTGCTTTGATGCGTCACAATAAATCACAAAATCATCATTCCCTTCAGGCAATGACAATATAGGTGCCGTAGTTAGCTTTTTCTTCAATAACTGAAACGCTTTCTCTTATTCATCATTCCATTCAAATTTCTTCCCTTTATGCGTTAATGCAGTCAAGGGTTTTTCTAATCTGGAAAAGTCTTGAATGAACCTTCTGTAGTAACCAGCTAGTCCTAAAAACTGGCGTACGTGTTTCGGAGTTTTCGGGGTTTCCCACTTTTCAACAGTTTCTATCTTTGCCGGATCCACCTTAATACCTTCTTTGTTCACTATGTGACCGAGGAATTGAACTTCTTTTAACCAAAATGCACACTTTGAAAACTTAGCGTACAATTTTTCCTTCCTCAATACTTCTAACACCTTTCTCAAATGTTCACCGTGTTCTTGGTCATTCTTTGAGTAAATAAGTATGTCATCAATGAAAACAATGACAAACTTGTCAAGGTATGGTCCACACACTCGGTTCATAAGGTCCATGAACACAGCTGGTGCATTAGTTAAACCAAACGGCATGACCATAAACTCGTAATGACCGTAACATGTTCTGAAAGCAGTCTTTGGAATATCTTCTTCTTTCACCCGCATTTGATGATACCCGGAACGTAAGTCAATCTTTGAATAAACAGACGAGCCTTGTAGTTGATCAAATAAGTCGTCGATTCTCGATAGTGGGTAGCGGTTCTTGATGGTAAGTTTGTTCAACTCTCGGTAGTCGATACACAACCTGAATGTACCATCTTTCTTCTTGACAAACAAAACAGGAGCTGTAACGACCCGTCCTTATCCACCTGGACGAAGTCGTCAACATTTGGTCCCATTGCGATGATCGACTCCAAGTAATGTCCTTAAATTGAGCAAATGCACAGCGGAAGACTTAATTTGTACCTGAGAATAAACATGCTTTAAAGTGTCAACCAAAAGGTTGGTGAGTTCATAGGTTTATCATAACATTCATTTCAATATTTTAATAGACCACAAGATTTCATCATCATAAACATGATACACTCGCAAGTGTATGTAAAGCATTCTAAGTAGTTGAGCACCTGGTAACCATACTTAACATTTAATCACGTCGCATATTCCCTTTATTATGAAATCTCACTACACCGTACCAAGTGTAGTCACCGAAACGAAGTACTGTGCAACCGTTGAATACTGGTCGTCCAGTCCGGTTGGGGTTGTCAGGCCCGATAGATCTATCAACAGGATTCGCGTTTACAAAACCCATGTAAATAGCAGTTACCAAGCTACAGGGAAGTATGCCAGTGGTACAACTCAACGTAGAATGTATTTTTAAGTACTTGTGTCTATTTTGTAAACATTTATAAAAGCAACGCATGTATTCTCAGCCCAAAAATATATATTGCAAAAGCAATTAAAAAGGGAGCAAATGAAACTCACCATACTATATTTTGTAGTAAAAATACATAGGACGACACTGAACAAGTATAGGGTTGACCTCGGATTCATGAACCTATATCATTTGTATATATATTAATACATAAAATGGTAATCGAACAAATTTATATATTATTAGTGATTTAATTGTTATTTTAATTGGATTTTTCATTAATAACCTAATTAATATAAAATATTACTATAGTTATGTTAGATGTATTAATTATAGTTTTATATAGCTAATAGTTATTGTTAAAATAATATTGATAATAATAAATAAATATCTGTTTTTGGTTTTATAATAATAATAGTAATAATAACAAAAAGATAATTCTTATAAAATGATACTTTTAATGATAATAGTAAAAATGATAATTTTTATAAAAATTATGCTTTTAAAAATGTTACTTTTAATAATAATGAATATTAATAATAATAATAATAATAATAATAATAATAAAATATTGATTTTACTAATAATAATGATACTAATATTTATTAATAATAATAATGATAATAATAATAATAATAATAACAATAATAATAGTTTTACTACCTCAAAGGAGTAGCCCTTAAGAAAATGCACAAGTCCGGATTTGAACCCGTGACGTCCCGCTAACCCGATATTATCCTTAAACTCATGATCACCACATCATAACATTATCATCATGATCATTATCATTACACTAATCATCATCATTCACGTTTCATTTTAGCATCACCATCAACTTAACTATACTTATCATAATCACCATCTTAATCTCTACTCACCATCATTCATTAAGGAATGTGTTGGTTTATAATTGTGGATCGACAGAAACAATTTATGACAGAAACAAACGAGGACAGCAGCCCCAACTGAAATATTTGGTTAACGGCCCAACAGACATATATTATATCGGCCCAACTGGAAATTTGTCACAGCCCATCTATGGAAACAGAATACGTGACCCAACTATAGAAACACAAGTCCACGGCCCACAAAAAAATTTGAAATAGACCTCAAACAGAAGTCGATTTCTTTTTTTTTTCTTCTTTTTATTCAGCAGCATACAGCTGGATGTCACAAGTCTTTGTGGGGTTCGGTTTTTAAAGATAATATAAGAAACAACAACTTGTAGCGATAGGAAAAATAATTGAGGGGTCTTTTAAGGTCGTTTCATCATTATCTACAAATCACCATCATCTTCGAAAAGTAGCAACAGGTGTTGTGGTGTGTGGGTTTCGTCTTGATCAGCAAAACAGAAGCAGATGTAGCAGGTACAAATTAGAAGCATAAACAGACACAAAACGAGTAGCAAGGAATTGAATAACAATAATTAACAAGATAATGTTAGATGCATTATGTCGGGTGTGGTTGATTGTGAAAACAGAAAGAGAATAAAGAGAAACAGGTAGTGATAGCAGTTTAACGGGGTGTTCGAAATTAGGGTTGTTCTTGGTGGTGTTGTCATGATCATGATGATTGTGGTTTCAACCAAGAAGAGATCAAAGAGAAGAAGGAGAGAGAAAAGTGAGGTGATCGAATCGAAAACAGAAGGATGAGATGGGTGTTGATAGTATACGCAAGTGTGGTCTTGGATATAGTCGATAATGGTTGTTATAAAGTGGTGTGAAGGTAGAAGATGAGGCAAGGTGGTCTCGGTGGTTTATGTGATTGACGATTTGAAAGGAAACAAAAATAAAATAAAAGCAGGTTAAGAAATTTTACAGAATCTTACCACTGATAAGGATATAAAATAGATTTTGAAGAAAGAAACAAGAATTCATCACAGTATGATAGTTATGTATAACCTAATTCGTACCCTGATGTCGGTATAGCCGTTTTTGTGCATATTCTGAATTCAATTAATTATCTGATATTATATACATCAGAATTTATATATCTGTTATAATTATATCCGGATCTTTAAATCTATTTATATATCTATTTATATATATATCTATCTATTATATAGTTATATAGTTTCATTTATATAATGGTAGTTATATATATGTATCTGTTTATACATATATATTTTATAAACTTTTATAATATTAATATTATAACTTTACTAATAATTATAATAAAAATACTGATAATAATAATAATAGAATTAATAATAATATTAATAATAACTTTATCAAAATCATACTAATATTAATAAGAAATAAAGTATTTATAAAAGTGATAATAATGATATTATTAATGATACTAATAATAATACAAATTACAATATTTAGAATCATATATAGTTATGATAATACCATACATATATTTCTTTTAACAGTAAATTAGTTTCTCCAATTATTATTATTTTTAATTCTAATTGATTAAATGTATTTTATTATTTCAAATTATTATATATATGTACCTTTGTTTATATATATATATATATATATATTTATTTATTTGTAATTAATTATTGGTGAATCATCGAGAATGGTCGAAGGTCAATTGAACATAGGGAAAAGTTCAAAATTTTTGAGATCCAACCTAACAGACTTTGCCTATTGTGTCAAAAATATTAAATCGTATCGAGAGTTTGGTTTAAAATTAGTCGGAATTTTTCGGGTCATGACAGTACCTACCCGTTAAAGAAATTTCGTCCCGAAATTTGGATCGAGGTCGTCATGGCTAACAATAAGAATGTTTTTCATGACGAATATGAGTTGTTAAATAGAGTTTTATCATTATTAAGTAATATAGATAAAACAATTCGATTATTCAAAGAGTACGAATGAAACTTTCACAAAAAAATGAGATAGAGATTCAACGTTTGACGTAGTCACGTTTGAATTTCCGGAATTCAAGGGATTTAAAAGAAAATCTTGGAAATCTATAGGATTTGATTCTTCGAGATTTATGTAAAATTAGGATCCTCTTTAATTTAATGCCATTATCTGTCTCGATTGCTTTGTCTGGTATCTTCTCTATAAATGAGCTTCTTTCGTTCCATTATTTTCACCACTCAAATTCTTCCTTTCTTAATCCACATTTTCAAACAATTGTGAAAATGCTTAATCCAGTTCTGCTCCTCGTCCTCATCCTTACTATCGCAACATTCATTCTCATTTTCCAACTTCCACCAGAGGAATCTACTTTCTTCTACTTCGCCTTTGGGGTTATAGTGTTTTTAATTCTCCCGTGTCTTTATGTTGCGATAAACATTGACATACACGGTTTGTAATTTATGCGTTGTTATCGGGCTTTATATTCTCCCTTATACTTCGAAGCTCTATGCTTTTGTTTTCTCTTCCCGACTTCAAGTCAAGCGAATAATGGTCCAGAATTCATAGATATAGAGTTTCAGATGATCATAATGTTCTAAGCAGGAAGGATCGTAGTAGCACGATTTGATTTGGTAAATTACCAGAATCACCGAGGATAGAACTATCAAGAATATATTTTCTTGATATGTTCGGAGGTTAAGTAGAATGGTAGAGTTATGTAACATGACACATGATGATGGTATAATCTATTGTGAACCATCATCACATTTCATTAGAAACTCAGCATGATTTACTTTAATATAATCAAGTTGGCCAAGCGCATTATATTATACTAACTCATGCTTCAGTTCCCAACATTTCTCCACAATTCATTCATAATTTATACTTGGATTTTACCGAAATTTCCAATATAATGGGATACTGGAAACACGAAGAGGTAGATAATTTCGGACAAGAATATTTATGTAAATATCCTCAGAAATATCGAAGATATTTATGATGATATTTTGAAATTTCTAAGTTCGAAGGTGAATGAAGAAAGATTTTCCGCAAGATTTTAACACGACTTTGGAGCAAGATATTCTCTAAAGATTTCATCGGATCCAGAATTACCTGGATTCTTTGAATATAGGGTTTGGTATTTGTATTTGTTCTTTGTTTCCTTCACGGTGTGCTCAATCCGATTTTTAGTACCAAATTTTCTATCGAGCGTTCCTAACACTTCCTTCTTTATCATCAACTATTGGCCATTAAGACCATCTACAACATGCTACTTTATCAGCATTTTCAAAGTTAACGGATCTGGGTCATCGGGTATCAAACTGAGGTGGTTTCAGGAGAATTGTGTTTTTAGATGATTAAACGCTGATGGTAATATGGTGAAATATAAAAGGTTCCCCAGTATCAATAAAGAGTACGCATATATATCAAGGTTATCATAAGGTTGTTTCGGATGAAAAGTCGGAATTGACTTGCTGGAGCTGTGACAAAATTGGCTAATTTGAAGAAGAATTGCAAAGTTATTTTGGGTAATAATAACACTAAAGAAATTAACACAGCTATGTGTTAAACGTTTATTCAGTTTCCGAGGGTTTTTCAGGTGCATAACTATATGCATCAACCTTTTCTTCCGTAGATGAAATGCGGCTGGTTCATCCTCTCGATCGAGGTATTTTCAAGAATCATGAAAGATTTGAACGCAGATTGTAATCGTCAAGATACAAATGAGGTTTAAAATGAGATCAAGTGGCAAACTTGAAGAAATGTTTAGTTTCATATGTTACAATCAATATTTTAATTCATTTTAATTGTCCAATATTATTAGTCCACAGTCGATAGTCCACAGTTAACAATCCAATAATTCATATATAGTTTAATATATACTATTCGAATTAATTAATACATTTCGTGACCCGTATACGTCTCAGACTCGATCACAACTCAAACTATATATATTATTGTAGAATCAACCTCAACCGTGTATAGCTAACTCCCGCATTACTGCATATAGAGTGTCTATGGTTATTCCAAATAATATATATAGATGCGTCGATATGATATGTCAAAACCTTGTATACGTGTCCCGATATTAAAAATGCGTAAAATAAATAACAGAAATTAAATGACGATAAATAAAGTGCGTAAAGTAAATAACAGAAATTAAATGACAATAAGTAAAATTGCGAGAATGTAAATTGCGATAAATAAAATGTAACCAGTTAGCTAGGAACAGTTAGTTAGGAACAGTTAGCGTGGATTCTTAACAATATTTCAATTAGTTAGTTCGTTTGTTTCTAACAAATTTTACTTTGTCCGATGTTTTCTTCATTATGCCACTTGTTGGATTCTGATAGATCAAAATCCAAATATGAAATTGAATGAAAATGGTTATTCTGTGGTGAACGGATACGTATATCGGTGGATGTAAGTAGGATAGTAAATGACTGTTGAATCAGCTTCGAAGAATGTACATTGTAACCTACCCGTTAAAATATTTTCACAATTAACACTTTGTACTAAAGAATTTTTAATTAAAATCTTTATGAAAACATATATACATATATATTTTCTTCAGATACAATCATGGATTTAATGAGTTAATATGATATTAACTCATCTGATTTACCGTTAGAACAAGAATATATAATCTCTAATACATTAGAGGTTACATAATCACCATGTCGAACTAATATAAATGATGTAGAACGTCATGTAGAACGATGATTATACTCGAGGTACACAATGAAATGTCGAAGCTGGTGACACGGATGTTGTTCTTGGTGGTACTAGTGCTATTGGTGCTGAGGCTGGTGATCTTACTGGTGTTGATGATACTGCTAGTGCTTGCAAATTGTGTACCGTGCTCTCTAAAGTTAACACCCGAGCTCGGAGTTTTTTTAACTTCTTCTACTAACCCTAGTTGGTTATCAGTGTGAGGTAGAGGTTGGATATCTTCTCTAGTTCCGTTAATGGTAGCCTCAAGACGAAAAATTCTTGCAAAAAGGGTATAAACGGTGTTGCGAACAGGTTCGCCGGTGAGCGGGTCGAGCACTCCAACGTTAGGTGGTAAGTTCGGCTCGTGATATGGAGTACCTTCTTCATTTCTCCATAGGGTGAGTATTTCGCGAACCCATCCCCACTTTCTAAAGAAATCACGGTAGTTGATCGGTTGATGCGCTCCCGTCACGCTATCTTCAGAGTCAGAAGAACTTGGTCGATTCGTAGAGGCCATCGTACGCGATCACAGAAAAGATTTTTGGTATGAAAAGCTTAGTGACAGCAAATGATAGTTGGATGGTATTCTCAATGCATAATATGCCTAGATATATATAGTACCAGGATCCCTTAAATTACGGAGAAATTTACGGAAGATATCAGGCAAAGTTTACCGTAATAGATACGCTAAGATATAAATTTGTCTATACACTATCTATGCAATAAAGGCAGTAAGGCATGTCTAGACTTAGGAATGATTAGCAAGAAATTTTCCACTAGGAATGATATACAATACTTATAATATGCAGCTAAGGTCGAAGTCCAGACTCGCTAATGCATCCTAACAACTATCAGTTAGACACACTAATGCAAGACCTGGTTCGCTAGGACCAACGCTCTGATACCACCTGTAACGACCCGTCCTTATCCACCTGGACGAAGTCGTCAACATTTGGTCCCATTGCGATGATCGACTCCAAGTAATGTCCTTAAATTGAGCAAATGCACAGCGGAAGACTTAATTCGTACCTGAGAATAAACATGCTTTAAAGTGTCAACCAAAAGGTTGGTGAGTTCATAGGTTTATCATAACAATCATTTCAATATTTTAATAGACCATAAGATTTCATCATCATAAACATGATACACTCGCAAGTGTATGTAAAGCATTCTAATTAGTTGAGCACCTGGTAACCATACTTAACATTTAATCACGTCGCATATTCCCTTTATTATGAAATCTCACTACACCGTACCAAGTGTAGTCACCGAAACGAAGTACTGTGCAACCGTTGAATACTGGTCGTCCAGTCCGGTTGGGGTTGTCAGGCCCGATAGATCTATCAACAGGATTCGCGTTTACAATACCCATGTAAATAGCAGTTACCAAGCTACGGGGAAGTATGCCAGTGGTACAACTCAATGTAGAATGTATTTTTAAGTACTTGTGTCTATTTTGTAAACATTTATAAAAGCAACTCATGTATTCTCAGCCCAAAAATATATATTGCAAAAGCAATTAAAAAGGGAGCAAATGAAACTCACCATACTATATTTTGTAGTAAAAATACATAGGACGACACTGAACAAGTATAGGGTTGACCTCGGATTCATGAACCTATATCATTTGTATATATATTAATACATAAAATGGTAATCGAACAAATTTATATATTATTAGTGATTTAATTGTTATTTTAATTGGATTTTTCATTAATAACCTAATTAATATAAAATATTACTATAGTTATGTTAGATGTATTAATTATAGTTTTATATAGCTAATAGTTATTGTTAAAATAATATTGATAATAATAAATAAATATCTGTTTTTGGTTTTATAATAATAATAATAATAGTAATAATAACAAAAAGATAATTCTTATAAAATGATACTTTTAATGATAATAGTAAAAATGATAATTTTTATAAAAATTATGCTTTTAAAAATGTTACTTTTAATAATAATGAATATTAATAATAATAATAATAATAATAAAATATTGATTTTACTAATAATAATGATACTAATATTTATTAATAATAATAATGATAATAATAATAATAATAATAATAATAATAACAATAATAATAGTTTTACTACCTCAAAGGAGTAGCCCTTAAGAAAATGCACAAGTCCGGATTTGAACCCGTGACGTCCCGCTAACCCGATATTATCCTTAAACTCATGATCACCACATCATAACGTTATCATCATGATCATTATCATTACACTAATCATCATCATTCACGTTTCATTTTAGCATCACCATCAACTTAACTATACTTATCATAATCGCCATCTTAATCTCTACTCACCATCATTCATTAAGGAATGTGTTGGTTTATAATTGTGGATCGACAGAAAAAATTTATGACAGAAACAAACGAGGACAGCAGCTCCAACTGAAATATTTGGTTAACGGCCCAACAGACATATATTATATCGGCCCAACTGGAAATTTGTCACAGCCCATCTATGGAAACAGAATACGTGACCCAACTATAGAAACACAAGTCCACGGCCCACAAAAAAATTTGAAATAGACCTCAAACAGAAGTCGATTTCTTTTTTTTTCTTCTTTTTATTCAGCAGCATACAGCTGGATGTCACAAGTCTTTGTGGGGTTCGGTTTTTAAAGATAATATAAGAAACAACAACTTGTAGCGATAGGAAAAATAATTGAGGGGTCTTTTAAGGTCGTTTCATCATTATCTACAAATCACCATCATCTTCGAAAAGTAGCAACAGGTGTTGTGGTGTGTGGGTTTCGTCTTGATCAGCAAAACAGAAGCAGATGTAGCAGGTACAAATTAGAAGCATAAACAGACACAAAACGAGTAGCAGGGAATTGAATAACAATAATTAACAAGATAATGTTAGATGCATTATGTCGGGTGTGGTTGATTGTGAAAACAGAAAGAGAATAAAGAGAAACAGGTAGTGATAGCAGTTTAACGGGGTGTTCGAAATTAGGGTTGTTCTTGGTGGTGTTGTCGTGATCATGATGATTGTGGTTTCAACCAAGAAGAGATCAAAGAGACGAAGGAGAGAGAAAAGTGAGGTGATCGAATCAAAAACAGAAGGATGAGATGGGTGTTGATAGTATACGCAAGTGTGGTCTTGGATATAGTCGATAATGGTTGTTATAAGGTGGTGTGAAGGTAGAAGATGAGGCAAGGTGGTCTCGGTGGTTTATGTGATTGACGATTTGAAAGGAAACAAAAATAAAATAAAAGCAGGTTAAGAAATTTTACAGAATCTTACCACTGATAAGGATATAAAATAGATTTTGAAGAAAGAAACAAGAATTCATCACAGTATGATAGTTATGTATAACCTAATTCGTACCCTGATGTCGGTATAGCCGTTTTTGTGCATATTCTGAATTCAATTAATTATCTGATATTATATACATCAGAATTTATATATCTGTTATAATTATATCCGGATCTTTAAATCTATTTATATATCTATTTATATATATAACTATCTATTATATAGTTATATAGTTTCATTTATATAATGGTAGTTATATATATGTATCTGTTTATACATATATATTTTATAAACTTTTATAATATTAATATTATAACTTTACTAATAATTATAATAAAAATACTGATAATAATAATAATAGAATTAATAATAATATTAATAATAACTTTATCAAAATCATACTAATATTAATAAGAAATAAAGTATTTATAAAAGTGATAATAATGATATTATTAATGATACTAATAATAATACAAATTACAATATTTAGAATCATATATAGTTATGATAATACCATACATATATTTCTTTTAACAGTAAATTAGTTTCTCCAATTATTATTATTTTTAATTCTAATTGATTAAATGTATTTTATTATTTCAAATTATTATATATATTTACCTTTGTTTATATATATATATATATATATATATATATATATATATATATATATATATATATATATATATATATATATATATATATATATATATATATATATATATATATATATATATATATATATATATTTATTTATTTGTAATTAATTATTGGTGAATCATCGAGAATGGTCGAAGGTCAATTGAACATAGGGAACAGTTCAAAATTTTTGAGATCCAACCTAACAGACTTTGCCTATTGTGTCAAAAATATTAAATCGTATCGAGAGTTTGGTTTAAAATTAGTCGGAATTTTTCGGGTCATGACAGGAGCTCCCCACGGTGATGTGCTTGGTCGAATGAAACCACGCTCTAAAAGTTCTTGTAATTGGCTTTGCAGTTCTTTCATATCGCTGGGTGCGAGTCTGTAAGGAGCACGAGCTATTGGTGCAGCTCCTGGTACAAGATCTATTTGAAATTCAACGGATCGATGTGGGGGTAATCCTGGTAATTCTTTCGGAAATACATCGGGAAATTTTTTTGCAATGGGAACATCATTGATGCTCTTTTCTTCAGTTTGTACTTTCTCGACGTGTGCTAGAACAGCATAGCAACCTTTTCTTATTAGTTTTTGTGCCTTCAAATTACTAATAAGATGTAGCTTCGTGTTGCCCTTTTCTCCGTACACCATTAAGGGTTTTCCTTTTTCTCGTATAATGCGAATTGCATTTTTGTAACAAACGATCTCTGCTTTCACTTCTTTCAACCAGTCCATACCGATTATCACATCAAAACTCCCTAACTCTACTGGTATCAAATCAATCTTAAATGTTTCGCTAACCAGTTTAATTTCTCGATTCCGACATATATTATCTGCTGAAATTAATTTACCATTTGCTAATTCGAGTAAAAATTTACTATCCAAAGGCGTCAATGGACAACTTAATTTAGCACAAAAATCTCTACTCAAATAGCTTCTATCCGCACCCGAATCAAATAAAACGTAAGCAGATTTATTGTCAATAAGAAACGTACCCGTAACAAGCTCCGGGTCTTCCTGTGCCTCTACCACATTAATATTGAAAACTCTTCCGCGGCCTTGTCCATTCGTGTTCTCCTGGTTCGGGAAATTTCTAATAATGTGGCCCGGTTTTCCACATTTATAACAAACTACATTGGCATAACTTGCTCCGACACTACTTGCTCCACCATTAATCGTTCTGACACCATTTGTTCCTTTCGTTCTATTAACCCCTGGTCCGTAGACCTCACACTTCGCCGCGCTATGACCATTTCTTTTACACTTGTTTCAAAATTTGGTGCAGAACCCCGAGTGATACTTTTCACACCTTTGGCATAGCTGCTTCTGATTGTTGTTGTTGTTACGGTTATTATTGTTGTTGGAATGATTGTTGTAGTTGCTGTTGTTGTTGTTGTTGTTGTTGTTGTTGGGCCATTTGTTGTAGTTGCGATTGATGTTGCGATTGTTGGGATAATTGTTGCGATTATTGTTGTAATTGCTGTTGTTGTTGTATTGGTGATTCTTATCACCGTTTTCCTCCCACTTTCTTTTGACTTGCTTCACATTGGCCTCTTCAGCAGTCTGTTCTTTAATTCTTTCTTCAATCTGGTTCACTAGTTTGTAAGCCATTCTACATGCCTGTTGTATGGAGGCGGGCTCGTGTGAACTTATATCTTCTTGGATTCTTTTCGGTAATCCTTTCACAAACGCGTCGATCTTCTCTTCCTCATCTTCGAATGCTCCCGGACACAATAGGCACAATTCTGTGAATCGTCTTTCGTACGTGGTAATATCAAATCCTTAGGTTTGTAACCCTCTAAGTTCTGTCTTGAGCTTATTGACCTCGGTTCTGGGACGGTACTTCTCGTTCATCAAGTGCTTGAATGCTGATCACGGTAGTGCGTACGCATCGTCTTGTCCCACTTGCTCTAGATAGGTATTCCACCATGTTAACGCAGAACCTGTGAAGGTATGCGTAGCGTACTTCACTTTGTCCTCTTCAGTACACTTACTTATGGCAAACACCGATTTGACCTTCTCGGTCCACCGTTTCAATCCGATCGGTCCTTCGATTCCATCAAATTCCAAAGGTTTGCAGGCAGTGAATTCTTTGTAGGTGCATCCTACACGATTTCCTGTACTGCTAGATCCAAGGTTATTGTTGGTATGTAGTGCAGCCTGTACTGCGGCTATGTTTGAAGCTAGAAAAGTACGGAATTCCTCTTCATTCATATTCACGGTGTGTCGAGTAGTCGGTGCCATTCCTTCAAAATAGTCAAATGGAACAAGTTAATCATACAGAATATTAAGAGTAGTTAATAGTATTTCGTAGCATAATATGAACTCATTTATAAAAGCTTTTTCTTCATATTAGCGTTTTATAAGTTTAAATTCGGGTAGTACCTACCCGTTAAGTTCATACTTAGTAGCTAATATACAATTCAACTACTACAATTCTATATGAAAAACTGATTATAATAATATTTCGCGTTCAAACTTTTACACAATATTTTACAAACTTACAATACCGCTTATTTTACATATAGCATGAAATATAGCACACAATAAATTTGATACAATATGGTTGTGAAGATAATTCTAGCTAGTACACAAGTCGTTCAGCAAAGGCAATAAAGACACGTAATTCATACGTCCAGAAACAAGTCATGCATTCTGGTTTTACTAGGATTACTTCCCATCCTTGGTCTTGTGGAACATAACCGTTATGGCCGTTGATAAGACAGCGTGTTGTAACGTCGTCAAAGGGACGAGGGTTACGTAATGTCCAACAGTCCCGTAACAATCTAAAAACCTCATTTCTTACCCCAATTACCGACTCCGTCACTTGTGGAAACGTTTTGTTTAATAGTTGTAGCCCGATGTTCTTGTTCTCACTTTGGTGAGAAGCGAACATTACTAATCCGTAATCATAACATGCTTCTTTATGTTGCATGTTAGCCACTTTTTCTAAATCACGAAGTCCAATATTCGGATATATTGAGTCAAAATAATTTCTTAACCCATTGCGTAAAATAGCATTTGGGTTCCCCGCAATATATGCGTCAAAGTAAACACATCGTAACTTATGGATTTCCCAATGTGATATCTGAAATGTCCCGTTCTTATTGATTAAAAACGTTCCATATTAATTGATTTCGTTGCGAGGTTTTGACTTCTATATGAGACGTTTTTCAAAGACTGCATTCATTTTTAAAACAAACCATAACCTTTATTTCATAAATAAAGGTTTAAAAAGCTTTACGTAGATTATCAAATAATGATAATCTAAAATATCCTGTTTACACACGACCATTACATAATGGTTTACAATACAAATATGTTACATCGAAATCAGTTTCTTGAATGCAGTTTTTACACAATATCATACAAACATGGACTCCAAATCTTGTCCTTATTTTAGTATGCAACAGCAGAAGCTCTTAGTATTCACCTGAGAATAAACATGCTTTAAACGTCAACAAAAATGTTGGTGAGTTATAGGTTTAACCTATATATATCAAATCGTAACAATAGACCACAAGATTTCATATTTCAATACACATCCCATACATAGAGATAAAAATCATTCATATGGTGAACACCTGGTAACCGACATTAACAAGATGCATATATATAAGAATATCCCCATCATTCCGGGACACCCTTCGGATATGATATAAATTTCGAAGTACTAAAGCATCCGGTACTTTGGATGGGGTTTGTTAGGCCCAATAGATCTATCTTTAGGATTCGCGTCAATTAGGGTGTCTGTTCCCTAATTCTTAGATTACCAGACTTAATAAAAAGGGGCATATTCGATTTCGATAATTCAACCATAGAATGTAGTTTCACGTACTTGTGTCTATTTTGTAAATCATTTATAAAACCTGCATGTATTCTCATCCCAAAAATATTAGATTTTAAAAGTGGGACTATAACTCACTTTCACAGATTTTTACTTCGTCGGGAAGTAAGACTTGGCCACTGGTTGATTCACGAACCTATAACAATATATACATATATATCAAAGTATGTTTAAAATATATTTACAACACTTTTAATATATTTTGATGTTTTAAGTTTATTAAGTCAGCTGTCCTCGTTAGTAACCTACAACTAGTTGTCCACAGTTAGATGTACAGAAATAAATCGATAAATATTATCTTGAATCAATCCACGACCCAGTGTATACGTATCTCAGTATTGATCACAACTCAAACTATATATATTTTGGAATCAACCTCAACCCTGTATAGCTAACTCCAACATTCACATATAGAGTGTCTATGGTTGTTCCGAAATATATATAGATGTGTCGACATGATAGGTCGAAACATTGTATACGTGTCTATGGTATCTCAAGATTACATAATATACAATACAAGTTGATTAAGTTATGGTTGGAATAGATTTGTTACCAATTTTCACGTAGCTAAAATGAGAAAAATTATCCAATCTTGTTTTGCCCATAACTTCTTCATTTTAAATCCGTTTTGAGTGAATCAAATTGCTATGGTTTCATATTGAACTCTATTTTATGAATCTAAACAGAAAAGTATAGGTTTATTGTCGAAAAAATAAGTTACAAGTAATTTTTGTAAAGGTAGTCATTTCAGTCGAAAGAACGACGTCTAGATGACCATTTTAGAAAACATACTTCCACTTTGAGTTTAACCATAATTTTTGGATATAGTTTCATGTTCATAATAAAAATCATTTTCTCAGAATAACAACTTTTAAATCAAAGTTTATCATAGTTTTTAATTAACTAACCCAAAACAGCCCGCGGTGTTACTACGACGGCGTAAATCCGGTTTTACGGTGTTTTTCGTGTTTCCAGGTTTTAAATCATTAAGTTAGCATATCATATAGATATAGAACATGTGTGTAGTTAATTTTAAAAGTCAAGTTAGAAGGATTAACTTTTGTTTGCGAACAAGTTTAGAATTAACTAAACTATGTTCTAGTGATTACGAGTTTAAACCTTCGAATAAGATAGTTTTATATATATGAATCGAATGATGTTATGAACATCATTACTACCTCAAGTTTAGTAGGTAAACCTACTGGAAGTGACAAGAAATGATCTAGCTTCAAAGGATCTTGGATGGCTTGAAAGTTCTTGAAGTAGGATCATGACACAAAAACAAGTTCAAGTAAGATTTTTACTCGAATTAAGATAGTTTATAGTTATAGAAATTGAATCATAGTTTGAATATGAATATTACCTTGAATAAGAAAGATAACCTACTGTATTAAACAAAGGTTTCTTGATCTTAGATGATTACTTGGAATGGATTAGAAAGCTTGGAAGTAAATTAGTAAACTTGAAGGGATTTTTGAAGTGTTCTTGAAGTGTTCTTCCTATGATGATTATAGCTTGATTCTTGAAGTGATTTTTGATGAAGATGATGATTAACTACTGGAAAAATACGTTCATAATAGTGTGTGTGTGTTGAAAGGGAATTAGAAAGAGAATTGGAAGTGAAATGGAGTGAATGATGAGTGGTAATTAGTGAGTGGTGAGTGGGGTTAAAAGGAGTTCTAGTTAGTTGACTAGCTCATGGTAGAAGTTAAAATTGATTAGTCATACATGACATAATCAAGAGTGGAATCCCATGCTAGTTCCTATTGGTATATACTCATAGTAAGTACGTTTTGAAGCTGTGTATAATACGGGTAAGAATACGACTAGAATTCTTGATGAAAGAAAAGAATGGAAAAGTAACTGTAACCATTTTCGTTAAGTATGAGTGTTTTGATATATGTCTTGAAGTCTTCCAAAAGTATTTTAATACATCTAAATACACTACATGTATATACATTTTAACTGCGTCGTTAAGTCATCGTTAGTCGTTACATGTAAGTGTTGTTTTGAAACCTTTAAGTTAACGATCTCAATTAATATTTTAACCCATTGTTTATTATATCTAATGAGATGTTAAATTATTATATTATCATGATATTATGATATATTAATATATCTTAATATGATATATATACATTTAAATATCGTTACAACGATAATCGTTACATATATGTCTCGTTTCGAAATCCTTAAGTTAGTAGTCTTGTTTATATGTATATAACTCATTGTTAATATACTTATGGAGATACTTACTTATCATAATCTCATGTTAAACATATGTATATCCATATATATATCGTCATGTCGTTTTTACAAGTTTTAACGTTCGTGAATCGCCGGTCAACTTGGGTGGTCAATTGTCTATATGAAACATATTTCAATTAATCAAGTCTTAACAAGTTTGATTGCTTAACATGTTGGAAAAATTTAATCATGTAAATATCAATCTCAATTAATATATATAAACTTGGAAAAGTTCGGGTCACTACAGTACCTACCCGTTAAATAAATTTCGTCCCGAAATTTTAAGCTGTTGAAGGTGTTGACGAATCTTCTAGAAATAAATGCGGGTATTTCTTCTTCATCTGATCTTCACGCTCCCAGGTGAACTCGGGTCCTCTACGAGCATTCCATCAAACCTTAACAATTGGTATCTTGTTTTGCTTAAGTCTTTTAACCTCAGGATCCATTATTTCGACGGGTTCTTCGATGAATTGGAGTTTTTCGTTGATTTGGATTTCATCTAATGGAATAGTGAGATCTTCTTTAGCAAAACATTTCTTCAAATTCGAGACGTGGAAAGTGTTATGTACAGCCGCGAGTTGTTGAGGTAACTCAAGTCGGTAAGCTCCTGGTCCGACACGATCAATAATCTTGAATGGTCCAATATACCTTGGATTTAATTTCCCTCGTTTACCAAATCGAACAACGACTTTCCAAGGTGCAACTTTAAGCATGACCATCTCTCCAATTTCAAATTCTATATCTTTTCTTTTAATTTCAGCGTAGCTCTTTTGTCGACTTTGGGCGGTTTTCAACCGTTGTTGAATTTGGATGATCTTCTCGGTAGTTTCTTGTATAATCTCCGGACCCGTAATCTGTCTATCCCCCACTTCACTCTAACAAATCGGAGACCTGCACTTGCTACCATAAAGTGCTTCAAACGGCGCCATCTCAATGCTTGAATGGTAGCTGTTGTTGTAGGAAAATTCTGCTAATGGTAGATGTCGATCCCAACTATTTCCGAAATCAATAACACATGCTCGTAGCATGTCTTCAAGCGTTTGTATCGTCCTTTTGCTCTGCCCATCAGTTTGTGGATGATAGGCAGTACTCATGTCTAGACGAGTTCCTAATGCTTGCTGTAATGTCTGCCAGAATCTTGAAATAAATTTGCCATCCCTATCAGAGATAATAGAGATTGGTATTCCATGTCTGGAGACGACTTCCTTCAAATACAGTCGTGCTAACTTCTCCATCTTGTCATCTTCTCTTATTGGCAGGAAATGTGCTGATTTGGTGAGACGATCAACTATTACCCAAATAGTATCAAAACCACTTGCAGTCCTTGGCAATTTAGTGATGAAATCCATGGTAATGTTTTCCCATTTCCATTCCGGGATTTCGGGTTGTTGAAGTAGACCTGATGGTTTCTGATGCTCAGCTTTGACCTTAGAACACGTCAAACATTCTCCTACGTATTTAGCAACATCGGCTTTCATACCAGGCCACCAAAAATAAGGATGTATTGAGTATCTGGTTTTATGAGCTTCTCTAAGTACCATTTCTCTCATATCTCCAAATTTTGGTACCCAAATCCTTTCAGCCCTATATCGGGTTCCGTCTTCCCGAATATTAAGATGTTTCTCCGATCCTTTGGGTATTTCATCCTTTAAATTTCCCTCTTTTAAAACTCCTTGTTGCGCCTCCTTTATTTGAGTAGTAAGGTTATTATGAATCATTATATTCATAGATTTTACTCGAATGGGTTCTCTGTCCTTCCTGCTCAAGGCATCGGCTACCACATTTGCCTTCCCCGAGTGGTAACGAATCTCAAATTCGTAATCATTCAATAATTCAATCCACCTACGCTGCCTCATATTCAGTTATTTCTGATTAAATATGTGTTGAAGACTTTTGTGGTCAGTATATATAATACTTTTGACCCCATATAAGTAGTGCCTCCAAGTCTTTAATGCAAAAACAACAGCGCCTAATTCCAAATCATGCGTCGTATAATTTTGTTCGTGAATCTTCAATTGTCTAGACGCATAAGCAATCACCTTCGTTCGTTGCATTAATACACAACCGAGACCTTGCTTTGATGCGTCACAATAAATCACAAAATCATCATTCCCTTCAGGCAATGACAATATAGGTGCCGTAGTTAGCTTTTTCTTCAATAACTGAAACGCTTTCTCTTGTTCATCATTCCATTCAAATTTCTTCCCTTTATGCGTTAATGCAGTCAAGGGTTTTGCTATTCTGGAAAAGTCTTGGATGAACCTTCTGTAGTAACCAGCTAGTCCTAAAAACTGGCGTATGTGTTTCGGAGTTTTCGGGGTTTCCCACTTTTCAACAGTTTCTATCTTTGCCGGATCCACCTTAATACCTTCTTTGTTCACTATGTGACCGAGGAATTGAACTTCTTCCAACCAAAATGCACACTTTGAAAACTTAGCGTACAATTCTTCCTTCCTCAATACTTCTAACACCTTTCTCAAATGTTCACCGTGTTCTTGGTCATTCTTTGAGTAAATAAGTATGTCATCAATGAAAAAAACAATGACAAACTTGTCAAGGTATGGTCCACACACTCGGTTCATAAGGTCCATGAACACAGCTGGTGCATTAGTTAAACCAAACGGCATGACCATAAACTCGTAATGACCGTAACGTGTTCTGAAAGCAGTCTTTGGAATATCATCTTCTTTCACCCGCATTTGATGATACCCAGAACGTAAGTCAATCTTTGAATAAACAGACGAGCCTTGTAGTTGATCAAATAAGTCGTCGATTTTCGGTAGTGGGTAGCGGTTCTTGATGGTAAGTTTGTTCAACTCTCGGTAGTCGATACACAACCTGAATGTACCATCTTTCTTCTTGACAAACAAAACAGGAGCTCCCCACGGTGATGTGCTTGGTCGAATGAAACCACGCCCTAAAAGTTCTTGTAATTGGCTTTGCAGTTCTTTCATCTCGCTGGGTGCGAGTCTGTAAGGAGCACGAGCTATTGGTGCAGCTCCTGGTACAAGATCTATTTGAAATTCAACAGATCGCTGTGGGGGTAATCCCGGTAATTCTTTCGGAAATACATCGGGAAATTCTTTTGCAATGGGAACATCATTGATGCTCTTTTCTTCAGTTTGTACTTTCTCGACGTGTGCTAGAACAGCATAGCAACCTTTTCTTATTAGTTTTTGTGCCTTCAAATTACTAATAATATGTAGCTTCGTGTTGCCCTTTTCTCCGTACACCATTAAGGGTTTTCCTTTTTCTCGTATAATGCGAATTGCATTTTTGTAACAAACGATCTCTGCTTTCACTTCTTTCAACCAGTCCATACCGATTATCACATCAAAACTCCCTAACTCTACTGGTATCAAATCAATCTTAAATGTTTCGCTAACCAGTTTAATTTCTCGATTCCGACATATATTATCTGCTGAAATTAATTTACCATTTGCTAATTCGAGTAAAAATTTACTATCCAAAGGCGTCAATGGACAACTTAATTTAGCACAAAAATCTCTACTCATATAGCTTCTATCCGCACCCGAATCAAATAAAACGTAAGCAGATTTATTGTCAATAAGAAACGTACCCGTAACAAGCTCCGGGTCTTCCTGTGCCTCTGCCGCATTAATATTGAAAACTCTTCCGCGGCCTTGTCCATTCGTGTTCTCCTGGTTCGGGCAATTTCTAATAATGTGGCCCGGTTTTCCACATTTATAACAAACTACATTGGCATAACTTGCTCCGTCACTACTTGCTCCGCCATTACTCATTCCGACACCATTTGTTCCTTTCGTTCTATTAACCCCTGGTCCGTAGACCTCACACTTTGCCGTGCTATGACCATTTCTTTTACACTTGTTGCAAAATTTGGTGCAGAACCCCGAGTGATACTTTTCACACCTTTGGCATAGCTGCTTCTGATTGTTGTTGTTGTTGCAGTTATTATTGTTGTTGGGATGATTGTTGTAGTTGCTGTTGTTGTTGTTGTTGTTGTTGTTTTTGTTGTTGTTGTTGGGCCGTTTGTTGTAGTTGCGATTGATGTTGCGATTGTTGGGATAATTGTTGCGATTATTGTTGTAATTGCTGTTGTTGTTGTATTGGTGATTCTTATCACCGTTTTCCTCCCACTTTCTTTTGACTTGCTTCACATTGGCCTCTTCAGCAGTCTGTTCTTTAATTCTTTCTTCAATCTGGTTCACTAGTTTGTGAGCCATTCTACATGAATGTTGTATGGAGGAGGGCTCGTGTGAACTTATATCTTCTTGGATTCATTCCGGTAATCCTTTCACAAACGCGTCGATCTTCTCTTCCTCATCTTCGAATGCTCCCGGACACAATAGGCACAATTCTGTAAATTGTCTTTCGTACGTGGTAATATCAAATCCTTGGGTTCGTAACCCTCTAAGTTCTGTCTTGAGCTTATTGACCTCGGTTCTGGGACGGTACTTCTCGTTCATCAAGTGCTTGAATGCTGACCACGGTAGCGCGTACGCATCATCTTGTCCCACTTGCTCTAGATAGGTATTCCACCATGTTAACGCAGAACCTGTGAAGGTATGCGTAGCGTACTTCACTTTGTCCTCTTCAGTACACTTACTTATGGCAAACACCGATTCGACCTTCTCGGTCCACCGTTTCAATCCGATCGGTCCTTCGGTTCCATCAAATTCCAAAGGTTTGCAGGCAGTGAATTCTTTGTAGGTGCATCCTACACGATTTCCTGTACTGCCAGATCCAAGGTTATTGTTGGTATGTAGCGCAGCCTGTACTACGGCTATGTTTGAAGCTAGAAAAGTACGGAATTCCTCTTCATTCATATTCACGGTGTGTCGAGTAGTCGGTGCCATTTCCTTCAAAATAGTCAAATGGAACAAGTAAATCATACAGAATATTAAGAGTAGTTAATAGTATTTTGTAGCATAATATGAACTCATTTATAAAAGGTTTTTCTTCATATTAGCGATTTATAAGTTTAAATTCGGGTAGTACCTACCCGTTAAGTTCATACTTAGTAGCTAATATACAATTCAACTACTACAATTCTATATGAAAAACTGATTGTAATAATATTTCGCGTTCAAACTTTTATACAATATTTTATAAACTTACAATACCGCTTATTTTACATAAAGCATGAAATATAGCACACAATAACTTTGATACAAGATAGTTGTGAAGATAATTCTAGCTAGTACACAAGTCGTTCAGCAAAGGCAATAAAGACACGTAATTCATACGTCCAGAAACAAGTCATGCATTCTGGTTTTACTAGGACTACTTCCCATCCTTGGTCTTGTGAAACATATCCATTATGGCCGTTGATAAGACAGCGTGTTGTAACTTCGTCAAAGGGACGAGGGTTACGTAATGACCAACAGTCTCGTAATAACCTAAAAACCTCATTTCTTACCCCAATTACCGACTCCGTCACTTGTGGGAACGTTTTGTTTAATAGTTGTAGCCCGATGTTCTTGATCTCACTTTGGTGAGAAGCGAACATTACTAACCCGTAAGCATAACATGCTTCTTTATGTTGCATGTTAGCCGCTTTTTCTAAATCACGAAGTCCTATATTCGGATATACTGAGTCAAAATAATTTCTTAACCCGTTGCGTAAAATAGCATTTGGGTTCCCCGCAATATATGCGTCAAAGTAAACACATCGTAACTTATGGATTTCCCAATGTGATATCCCCCATCTTTCGAATGAAAGCCTTTTATAAACCAAGGCATTCTTGGAACGTTCTTCGAATGTCTTACAAACTGATCTCGCCTTAAATAGTTGTGCCGAGGAATTCTGACCGACTCTAGACAAGATTTCATCAATCATGTCTCCGGGTAGGTCTCTTAAAATATTGGGTTGTCTATCCATTTTGTGTTTTTATACTGTAAAATAGACAAGAGTTAGATTCATAAAAAAAAATACTTATTAATACAAGCAATTTTTACATATATCATAAAGCATAAGCACACTATATTACATTTATTACACCACACGAATACAACTATCTTATTCCGACTCGCTCGTTTCTTCTTGTTCGGTTTTGGTTCGTTTTGCCAAGTTTCTAGGGATATATGATGTTCCCCTAATACGAGCCGTCGTTGTCCACATTGGTTTAGAAAAACCTGGTGGTTTAGAGGTTCCCGGGTCATTGTTACAACTTAAGGACTTCGGGGGTTAACGATACATATAAAGTTCATCGGGGTTGGAATTAGATTTCTCTATTTTTATGCCCTTTCCCTTATTATTTTCTTTTGCCTTTTTAAATTCAGTTGGGGTAATTTCTATAACATCATCGGAATTCTCGTCGGAATCCGATTCATCGGAGAATTGGTAATCCTCCCAATATTTTGCTTCCTTGGCGGAAACACCATTGACCATAATTAACCTTGGTCGGTTGGTTGAGGATTCTCTTTTACTTAACCGTTTTATTATTTCCCCCACCGGTTCTATTTCTTCTTCCGGTTCCGATTCTTCTTCCGGTTCCGATTCTTCTTCCGGTTCCGACTCTTCTTCCGGTTCCTCTTCGGGAACTTGTGAATCAGTTCACGAATCATTCCAATTTACATTTGACTCTTCATTATTATTAGGTGAGTCAATGGGACTTGTTCTAGAGGTAGACATCTATCACATAATATCAAACACGTTAAGAGATTAATATATCACATAATATTCATATGTTAAAAATATATAGTTTCCAACAAAAATGTTAAGCAATCATTTTTAAAAAAAACACGGTCGAAGTCCAGACTCACTAATGCATCCTAACAAACTCGATAAGACACACTAATGCAAATTTTCTGGTTCTCTAAGACCAACGCTCGGATACCAACTGAAATGTCCCGTTCTTATTGATTAAAAACGTTCCATATTAACTGATTTCGTTGCGAGGTTTTGACTTCTATATGAGACGTTTTTCAAAGACTGCATTCATTTTTAAAACAAACCATAACCTTTATTTCATAAATAAAGGTTTAAAAAGCTTTACGTAGATTATCAAATAATGATAATCTAAAATATCCTGTTTACACACGACCATTACATAATGGTTTACAATACAAATATGTTACATCGAAATCAGTTTCTTGAATGCAGTTTTTACACAATATCATACAAACATGGACTCCAAATCTTGTCCTTATTTTAGTATGCAACAGCGAAATCTCTTAGTATTCACCTGAGAATAAACATGCTTTAAACGTCAACAAAAATGTTGGTGAGTTATAGGTTTAACCTATATATATCAAATCGTAACAATAGACCACAAGATTTCATATTTCAATACACATCCCATACATAGAGATAAAAATCATTCATATGGTGAACACCTGGTAACCGACATTAACAAGATGCATATATATAAGAATATCCCCATCATTCCGGGACACCCTTCGGATATGATATAAATTTCGAAGTACTAAAGCATCCGGTACTTTGGATGGGGTTTGTTAGGCCCAATAGATCTATCTTTAGGATTCGCGTCAATTAGGGTGTCTGTTCCCTAATTCTTAGATTACCAGACTTAATAAAAAGGGGCATATTCGATTTCGATAATTCAACCATAGAATGTAGTTTCACGTACTTGTGTCTATTTTGTAAATCATTTATAAAACCTGCATGTATTCTCATCCCAAAAATATTAGATTTTAAAAGTGGGACTATAACTCACTTTCACAGATTTTTACTTCGTCGGGAAGTAAGACTTGGCCACTGGTTGATTCACGAACCTATAACAATAAATACATATATATCAAAGTATGTTTAAAATATATTTACAACACTTTTAATATATTTTGATGTTTTAAGTTTATTAAGTCAGCTGTCCTCGTTAGTAACCTACAACTAGTTGTCCACAGTTAGATGTACATAAATAAATCGATAAATATTATCTTGAATCAATCCACGACCCAGTGTATACGTATCTCAGTATTGATCATAACTCAAACTATATATATTTTGGAATCAACCTCAACCCTGTATAGCTAACTCCAACATTCACATATAGAGTGTCTATGGTTGTTCCGAAATATATATAGATGTGTCGACATGATAGGTCGAAACATTGTATACGTGTCTATAGTATCTCAAGATTACATAATATACAATACAAGTTGATTAAGTTATGGTTGGAATAGATTTGTTACCAATTTTCACGTAGCCAAAATGAGAAAAATTATTCAATCTTGTTTTACCCATAACTTCTTCATTTTAAATCTGTTTTGAGTGAATCAAATTGCTATGGTTTCATATTGAACTCTATTTTATGAATCTAAACAGAAAAGTACAGGTTTATAGTCGGAAAAATAAGTTACATGTCATTTTTGTAAAGGTAGTCATTTCAGTCGAAAGAACGACGTCTAGATGACCATTTTAGAAAACATACTTCCACTTTGAGTTAAACCATAATTTTTGGACATAGTTTTATGTTCATAATAAAAATCATTTTCTCAGAATAACAACTTTTAAATCAAAGTTTATCATAGTTTTTAATTAACTAACCCAAAACAGCCCGCGGTGTTACTACGACGGCGTAAATTCGGTTTTACGGTGTTTTTCGTGTTTCCAGGTTTTAAATCATTAAGTTAGCATATCATATAGATATAGAACATGTGTGTAGTTAATTTTAAAAGTCAAGTTAGAAGGATTAACTTTTGTTTGCGAACAAGTTTAGAATTAACTAAACTATGTTCTAGTGATTACTAGTTTAAACCTTCGAATAAGATAGTTTTATATATATGAATCGAATGATGTTATGAACATCATTACTACCTCAAGTTTAGTAGGTAAACCTACTGAAAGTGACAAGAAATGATCTAGCTTCAAAGGATCTTGGATGGCTTGAAAGTTCTTGAAGTAGGATCATGACACAAAAACAAGTTCAAGTAAGATTTTTACTCGAATTAAGATAGTTTATAGTTATAGAAATTGAATCATAGTTTGAATATGAATATTACCTTGAATAAGAAAGATAACCTACTGTATATAAAAAAGGTTTCTTGATCTTAGATGATTACTTGGAATAGATTAGAAAGCTTGGAAGTAAATTAGTAAACTTGAAGGGATTTTTGAAGTGTTCTTGAAGTGTTCTTCCTATGATGATTATAGCTTGATTCTTGAAGTGATTTTTGATGAAGATGATGATTAACTACTGGAAAAATACGTTCATAATAGTGTGTGTGTGTGTGTTGAGAGAGAATTAGAAAGAGAATTGGAAGTGAAATGGAGTGAATGATGAGTGGTAATTGGTGAGTGGTGAGTGGGGTTAAAAGGAGTTCTAGTTAGTTGACTAGCTCATGGTAGAAGTTAAAATTGATTAGTCATACATGACATAATCAAGAGTGGAATCCCATACTAGTTCCTATTGGTATATACTCATAGTAAGTACGTTTTGAAGCTGTGTATAATACGGGTAAGAATATGACTAGAATTCTTGATGAAAGAAAAGAATGGAAAAGTAACTGTAACCATTTTCATTAAGTATGAGTGTTTTGATATATGTCTTGAAGTCTTCCAAAAGTATTTTAATACATCTAAATACACTACATGTATATACATTTTAACTGCGTCATTAAGTCATCGTTAGTCGTTACATGTAAGTGTTGTTTTGAAACCTTTAAGTTAACGATCTCAATTAATGTTGTTAACCCATTGATTATTATATCTAATGAGATGTTAAATTATTATATTATCATGATATTATGATATATTAATATATCTTAATATGATATATATACATTTAAATGTCGTTACAACGATAATCGTTACATATATGTCTCGTTTCGAAATCCTTAAGTTAGTAGTCTTGTTTATATGTATATAACTCATTGTTAATATACTTATGGAGATACTTACTTATCATAATCTCATGTTAACCATATGTATATCCATATATATATCGTCATGTCGTTTTTACAAGTTTTAACGTTCGTGAATCGCCGGTCAACTTGGGTGGTCAATTGTCTATATGAAACATATTTCAATTAATCAAGTCTTAACAAGTTTGATTGCTTAACATGTTGGAAACATTTAATCATGTAAATATCAATCTCAATTAATATATATAAACATGGAAAAGTTCGGGTCACTACAATATCCCCCATCTTTCGAACGAAAGCCTTTTATAAACCAAGGCATTCTTGGAACGTTCTTCGAATGTCTTACAAACTGATCTCGCCTTAAATAGTTGTGCTGAAGAATTCTGACCGACTCTAGACAAGATTTCATCAATCATGTCTCCGGGTAGGTCTCTTAAAATATTGGGTTGTCTATCCATTTTGTGTTTTTATACTGTAAAATAGACAAGAGTTAGATTCATAAAAAAAAATACTTATTAATACAAGCAATTTTTACATATATCATAAAGAATAAGCACACTATATTACATATATTACACCACACGAATACAACTATCTTATTCCGACTCGCTTGTTTCTTCTTCTTCGGTTTTTATTCGTTTTGCCAAGTTTCTAGGGATATATGATGTTCCCCTAATACGAGCCGTCGTTTTCCACATTGGTTTAGAAAACCTGGTGGTTTAGAGGTTCCTGGATCATTGTTACAACTTAAGGACTTCGGGGGTTGACGATACATATAAAGTTCATCGGGGTTGGAATTAGATTTCTCTATTTTTATGCCCTTTCCCTTATTATTTTCTTTTGCCTTTTTAAATTCAGTTGGGGTAATTTCTATAACATCATCGGAATTCTCGTCGGAATCCGATTCATCGGAGAATTGGTAATCCTCCCAATATTTTGCTTCCTTGGAGGAAACACCATTGACCATAATTAACCTTGGTCGGTTGGTTGAGGATTTTCTTTTCCTTAACCGTTTTATTATTTCCTCCACCGGTTCTATTTCTTCATCCGGTTCCGATTCTTCTTCCGGTTCCGATTCTTCTTCCGGTTCCGACTCTTCTTCCGGTTCCTCTTCGGGAACTTGTGAATCAGTCCACGAATCATTCCAATTTACATTTGACTCTTCATTATTATTAGGTGAGTCAATGGGACTTGTTCTAGAGGTAGACATCTATCACATAATATCAAACGCGTTAAGAGATTAATATATCACATAATATTCACATGTTAAAAAAAAAAATATAGTTTCCAACAAAATTTGTTAAGCAATCATTTTTCAAGTAAACACGGTCGAAGTCCAGACTCACTAATGCATCCTAACAAACTCGATAAGACACACTAACGCAAAATTCTGGTTCTCTAAGACCAATGCTCGGATACCAACTGAAATGTCCCGTTCTTATTGATTAAAAACGTTCCATATTAATTGATTTCGTTGAGAGGTTTTGACCTCTATATGAGACGTTTTTCAAAGACTGCATTCATTTTAAAACAAACCATAACCTTTATTTCATCAATAAAGGTTTAAAAAGCTTTACGTAGATTATCAAATAATGATAATCTAAAATATCCTGTTTACACACGACCATTACATAATGGTTTACAATACAAATATGTTACAACAAAATAAGTTTCTTGAATGCAGTTTTTACACAATATCATACAAGCATGGACTCCAAATCTCGTCCTTATTTAAGTATGCGACAGCGGAAGCTCTTAATAATCACCTGAGAATAAACATACTTAAAACGTCAACAAAAATGTTGGTGAGTTATATGTTTAACCTATATATATCAAATCATAATAATAGACCACAAGATTTCATATTTCAATACACATCCCATACATAGAGATAAAAGTCATTCATATGGTGAACACCTGGTAACCGACATTAACAAGATGCATATATAAGAATATCCACATCATTCCAGGACACCCTTCGGATATGATATAAATTTCGAAGTACTAAAGCATCCGGTACTTTGGATGGGGTTTGTTAGGCCCAATAGATCTATCTTTAGGATTCGCGTCAATTAGGGTGTCTGTTCCCTAATTCTTAGATTACCATAGTTAATAAAAAGGGGCATATTCGATTTCGATAATTCAACCATAGAATGTAGTTTCACGTACTTGTGTCTATTTTGTAAATCATTTATAAAACCTGCATGTATTCTCATTCCAAAAATATTAGATTTTAAAAGTGGGACTATAACTCACTTTCACAGATTTTTACTTCGTCGGGAAGTAAGACTTGGCCACTGGTTGATTCACGAACCTATAACAATATATACATATATATCAAAGTATGTTCAAAATATATTTACAACACTTTTAATATATTTTGATGTTTTAAGTTTATTAAGTCAGCTGTCCTCGTTAGTAACCTACAACTAGTTGTCCACAGTTAGATGTACAGAAATAAATCGATAAATATTATCTTGAATCAATCCACGACCCAGTGTATACGTATCTCAGTATTGATCACAACTCAAACTATATATATTTTGGAATCAACCTCAACCCTGTATAGCTAACTCCAACATTCACATATAGAGTGTCTATGGTTGTTCCGAAATATATATAGATGTGTCGACATGATAGGTCGAAACATTGTATACGTGTCTATGGTATCTCAAGATTACATAATATACAATACAAGTTGATTAAGTTATGGTTGGAATAGATTTGTTACCAATTTTCACGTAGCTAAAATGAGAAAAATTATCCAATCTTGTTTTACCCATAACTTCTTCATTTTAAATCCGTTTTGAGTGAATCAAATTGCTATGGTTTCATATTGAACTCTATTTTATGAATCTAAACAGAAAAAAGTATAATTTTATAGTCGGAAAAATAAGTTACAAGTCATTTTTGTAAAGGTAGTCATTTTAGTCGAAAGAACGACGTCTAGATGACCATTTTAGAAAACATACTTCCACTTTGAGTTTAACCATAATTTTTGGATATAGTTTCATGTTCATAATAAAAATCATTTTCTCAGAATAACAACTTTTAAATCAAAGTTTATCATAGTTTTTAATTAACTAACACAAAACAGCCCGCGGTGTTACTACGACGGCGTAAATCCGGTTTTACGGTGTTTTTCGTGTTTCCAGGTTTTAAATCATTAAGTTAGCATATCATATAGATATAGAACATGTGTTTAGTTGATTTTAAAATTCAATTTAGAAGGATTAACTTTTGTTTGCGAATAAGTTTAGAATTAACTAAACTATGTTCTAGTGATTACAAGTTTAAACCTTCGAATAAGATAGCTTTATATGTATGAATCGAATGATGTTATGAATATCATTACTACCTTAAGTTCCTTGGATAAACCTACTGGAAAAGAGAAAAATGGATCTAGCTTCAACGGATCCTTGGATGGCTCGAAGTTCTTGAAGCAGAATCATGACATGAAAACAAGTTCAAGTAAGATCATCACTTGAAATAAGATTATTATAGTTATAGAAATTGAACCAAAGTTTTAATATGATTATTACCTTGTATTAGAATGATAACCTACTGTAAGAAATAAAGATTTCTTGAGGTTGGATGATCACCTTACAAGATTGGAAGTGAGCTAGCAAACTTGAAAGTATTCTTGATTTTATGTAACTAGAACTTGTAGAATTTATGAAGAACACTTAGAACTTGAAGATAGAACTTGAGAGAGATCAATTAGATGAAGAAAATTGAAGAATGAAAGTGTTTGTAGGTGTTTTTGGTCGTTGGTGTATGGATTAGATATAAAGGATATGTAATTTTGTTTTCATGTAAATAAGTCATGAATGATTACTCATATTTTTGTAATTTTATGAGATATTTCATGCTAGTTTCCAAATGATGGTTCCCACATGTGTTAGGTGACTCACATGGGCTGCTAAGAGCTAATCATTGGAGTGTATATACCACTAGTACATACATCTAAAAGCTGTGTATTGTACGAGTACGAATACGGGTGCATACGAGTAGAATTGTTGATGAAACTGAACGAGGATGTAATTGTAAGCATTTTTGTTAAGTAGAAGTATTTTGATAAGTGTATTGAAGTCTTTCAAAAGTGTATAAATACATATTAAAACACTACATGTATATACATTTTAACTGAGTCGTTAAGTCATCGTTAGTCGTTACATGTAAGTGTTGTTTTGAAACCTTTAGGTTAACGATCTTGTTAAATGTTGTTAACCCAATGTTTATAATATCAAATGAGATTTTAAATTATTATATTATCATGATATTATCATGTATGAATATCTCTTAATATGATATATATATATATATATATATATACATTAAATGTCTTTACAACAATAATCGTTACATATATGTCTCGTTTAAAAATCATTAAGTTAGTAGTCTTGTTTTTACATATGTAGTTCATTGTTAATATACTTAATGATATGTTTACTTATCATAGTATCATGTTAACTATATATATATATCCATATATATGTCATCATATAGTTTTTACAAGTTTTAACGTTCGTGAATCACCGGTCAACTTGGGTGGTCAATTGTCTATATGAAACATATTTCAATTAATCAAGTCTTAACAATTTTGATTGCTTAACATGTTGGAAACATTTAATCATGTAAATATCAATCTCAATTAATATATATAAACATGGAAAAGTTCGAGTCACTACAAATGGTCACATAGTTCAACATTACATAGATAATCTAATGGAAGTTGAAGATGAAGTTAATCACAATTTCGACACCACAGCTAACAAAGTGTGGGAAGGTTCGAATCTTTTTAGGGTAATATGTATTTCTGTTAGAGTTAGATATTCTATTTTCGTGTAGTTTCCGAATATGGAATCCGAATGGACTTTCCCTAGCAGACCCTAAAGAACTAGTCTTCTCCCCCTATTCTGAATTTTCATTTTTTTAGGTTTTACGGGATGAAGAATCCCTTTGATCTGAACCATGGTCTAATGCTACATGCTATGATTACTAAACATAATAATGACACACTTCCGAGTGAACTGGTATCATTCATAAGAGGCAAAATGGAAGGAGTAAGAAAAGAACTTAGAAAAGATCATCATAAGATACATTTTGGTAAAGGAAAATCAAAATTCGTAACAAAAAGAAGAGCACGACACCTTGAAAGATGTTATAAATGCGGAAAATGGTCACACGAAGGTAAATGTTCAAATAATCAAACATATTCAAATACCAAATTTGTTACTCTATGCAGAGAAGGACCGTTCATATGTTTAGAAGAAAAGATATTGAAGAATCGAGGTTATGCTTATGTAGCTATGGAAAATCAAATCACACGACTCTCCTATGAGTCGGCTAAAGCAGGTCTCTGAGAATTATTTCTCATAGGTAAGTATGTACAGTTTTTATTTTTTATTTATTGCTTTTACCCTTTTGATAATAAACGTTGAATCGTTCGCTATAAAGTATTAAATTGGTATTCAATAAAATTAGGTATGCGTAACCGAAATTATTGATATCATACAAAAATTTATTACATCACTGCGAAATTTACCGCTTATTCTTAAGGTATAAATATCTTTAATCAATCAACCCAAAATATTTCAGAAATTCGTCAGGAGTAAAACTAGGTAATATAGCCAAAATTACTTTACCAAAAAGAGGGGCGTATATTTTTGATAATATTTGATTGATTAAAGTGGGATAAAAGACCAAAAAGATTTTTAATTTTAATTTTTACCATGTTTTTAAAATTAATATATAAATATTAAATTAATATTGTAAACTTTTTAAAATCAATATATTTAAGTTTGTAAATATTTAAAAAATTAATATTTTTAATATAAGTTTGTATGTATAAAAACAAAAATATAATATGAGTTTGGTGTGAATTTTTAATTCTAATAATATGAATTTTTAATTTTATGCATTTTAAATTTAAGGTTGGTGTGAATTTAAAAACAAAAATTTACTTTATTTCACTAAGTTAAAAAATGTGATTTCTAAAAATTCGTCGTGAGTTGAAAACTAGGTCGTTGAACCGAAATTGCTTTACTCGAGGGTGGGACGAGAAATTTTATTATCATTATTTTTAATCTTATTGAATTAAAGTATGCGAAAAACATTAAAAAACTAAAAAATCTTTGCTTTTAAAACAACGCTTAAAACGTGACAAATTTTTAAAATTTTGTCGAGGGACGAACTAGGACAACGATCCGAAACGCCCTCATCCTAAAAAGAAACAAAATTTTAATTTTTAATTAATTATATGTTTTATTAGTAAAGGTTTTTAAAAAAAAAATTAGCAGACCCCATGCGATCGCATGGGGTTTCCCCTTCAAATCCATGCGATCGCATGGAGAGAGAAATCTGGCCAGAAACAAATAGACAGACGAGTTCTGTCTTCAATACAAAACACACACACATACTCGAAAATTCTCCCAAACACACTCAAAAAATTTGAATTTTTCACCAAAATTCTTCAAATTTCTTGCTCTAATCATGAAATTGTTCCGAAGCTTTTCAAAGAAGGTAAAGATTACACCCCTAAACCTCTTTAAATTTGATTTTTAGTGTTCTTGAGCTATAATTTACCTAATTTGATTTTGTTAATTTCTAGTGTAATTAGAGTTAAATTGTTAGTATATTATGCATGTATAACCTAGATTGATGCTATTTAACATGATTTGAATTCAAAAACTTAAAAAAATTTAGGAATCTAGGGATTGTGTTCTTGAGCAATTTGGGGCTTTTTGATATAAACAGGTTATGCCCGATTTTTGTCATGAATTATTGCTAAATTAAGTAGTGTAACATGTTTAGGTAGCTAAATGATCCAAACTTTGATCCTAAACATGATTTTTGAGAATTAAAGTGGACTTTTTAGGTCTAAAATTCATGAACTTGATTAAATTGATGTAAATGCCATTTGAAACTTGTTTAATTGCTAGTAATGGTTATTTTAACATGTTATTTGAGTTAAATGCTTATAAACTTTGTAAACATTTTCATAAATGCTTATTTGAAAAAGTGTAGAATTGTTAAAATTGTGAAAATGTGTATAAGTTTAATTTTGATTGAACATGTTATGGTAATTGTTTCAAGTTGTTATTTTGCTAACACTAATGCATATTTGGATGCACAAATTTTGAGTTTAATGTGTTTTACAGAAAAATACCGATACTGATGGTGCATCATCATCATCTAGGCAACCTGCTCCAGAACTTGAACCAGAAATGCAATATGAACCGGAGCAACAACAGGAACAACAACAACAACCTGATCAACACGTACCATATTATGATCCGTAACGAGAATATATTAATGCCTACGTAATATTTCCGATTCATCCGATAGTAGCACACCCGACGATTCATGAAGAACAGTTGCATCCCAATTTGAGATTTGATCGAAGTTGGAGAGATTACCCGACATATCAAAGTAACAAATTTAAACTGGTAACGAAAAATGTAGAAGTGCCGAGGGTAATCGATTGGGAGCCTTTGGAAAGGGTCCACCTAGTTAACTCAGTTAGACTGCATCTGATCTAAAGGTATGGCAGCTCTTCTTTTCCCGATTGAGAACGTTTATTCACCATTCGTAGGCCTGTATATAAGGAATGGTGTGTTGAGCTTATGAGTACTATAGCGTTAAATGCGGATGTAGATAGGTTAGATGATAGAAGTTTTCTTAGATTTATACTTGGCCGTAGGATGTACAGGATGTCCATGCTGGACATGGCCAGGGCTTTACAGATTTACACTCCTGGTGAATTACTACTACCCGATTGTACAAATTTGATTTATCATGGGGAGCGGGTAGATAGGAATTTTGACGCGAACCCCGTCTGGAGGCGTATGTCAGATTATAATGTTTTTTCACTGGGAGGAAGACACTCCTACTTAGATATTAACAAAGCAGAGCTACGTATTATACATAGATTTTTAGCTAATTCGATTACACAAAGAGGTTTAAACATGGAAAAAATGACCTTACACAACTTATTTTACCTTAAGTGTTTTCGAAACAATAGAAGCTTTGTTAATATCCCCTACAGTGTTGGTTTTTATCTGTCCAAAGTGGTAGCCGGAATACAGGACGGGGGAATAATAGGAGGAGGTATTTTTGTTACTCTCATTGGAGAGTATTTGTGTGTAGATAGGGATCAAGGGGGTCTACTTATGGTATGTAGGGAACAGGATGATACTTTAAGATTGAAGGTCTATCAGGGTGCTAAGGTATTAAAGAGCAGACTCAACCAGGCAGTACCATATGATGGTAATCATCCACAGGTAGAGAGAGGTTCTGATGAGGAAATGGAGGAAGTAGATGACATTAGGGATGTCATTAGGGAGGCTATGACTGACGTCTACCAACGTATAGATGAGATATAAATGACAAACCAGGATAGACATAGTCGATACGAGCAGTGGCACGCCCAGGATGTGTACGAGCATTCTAGGCAACGACAGCATGATAGATGGCACTATCATCAGCATCAGATCATGAGCCCGCTATTACCTCAGGATCACTACGTACCGACCCGACCTGCTTACTATCCTCCACACCAGCCCGATATACGACCACCATTTACTCTCTACGACCCTAACCAGGCCTATCAGTACACCTATAACTAACCATGGAACCCGCCCGACGACATGAACTGGAACCCCTATCCAGATTGATATAGTTCCGTTGGTGATTTTTTTATGATTTTTATCTTTTTATGATTTTTATTTACTTATGTTTAAAACATATTATATTGTGATACTTTTATGTAAGTTTTAACATTTTTATTATGTTGTACTAATATTTCATATTTGATTTGAAAGTGGGATTTTAAGTCCCATTTCAAATTACCATGCATTTTATTATTTGTATGTATGTATATTGTCAATTGTACACAACAGGGTAAAACAGTGCATTTTCAAATATTGGCATTAAGTTCAGCAAAAGCTACTAATTTTGACGACAAAACGAAAAACAAATGTGATGTAACAACAACACGGAATGAACAAATGATGTGCACCATTTATCATTCAGCAAACAAACGCCAATATGTTTGGAAACTTTGGTAAAATTTAATCATTTTTCTAAGCTAATCACCCTCAATAATTTAAATTGTTACTGATTTCTTGCAAATGAGGGCATTACAAGATCTTAAGTGTGGGAAGGGGTTAAATTCTTTCGAATTTTTAAAAATTTTTGACTTATACACTTGGTTACCATTAAAAATACTAGTAACGCAGTAGTTGTATTAGAATCTAGTGCTATCTGATAATAAAGAACAGCCCTAGTCTTATATACTGACTACCCAATTCTAGTAAAATTTTTTAAAATTTTCAATTAAATGAACTCAAAATCATGTCTATACAAATTTATGAGCGATAAAACTAGGTGTTAACACCGAAATTATTGTTACCTCGGAAATGACATAAATTGAGAAACAACCCAAAATGTTAGAATTAATTTAAAATGGAATAGAGGACAATAAAAAAGCAAAGAAAGGAAAATAAAAGCCAAGTGTGGGAAAAATTTACCAAGTTCTTTAGAACATATATCACATATTTTTGTACAAATAATTGAAGATACTTTTGTTTTGGACAAAATTAACCGTTTTACCCGGTAAATTTTAATATATTTGAAAGAAAGATGGATCTACACGATGAATCAATTCCATCATTAAAAGGAAGTAAAGTCTTCCGAAAAAGACACGCGCTTCTTGATTTAGGTCAGGAAGTTGTCGTCCAGACCAGTTGTAGAGTCTATGAAAAACCTTGAAAAGTTTTCTCGAAAATCAGCTGGAAATCCACGGACCTCAGCATCATACAGGGTCGCCATGTGGTCAGACTTATCCTAACCATGAGAGGATCTGTCTCGTAAAATGGGGAGGGCGCCGTGCAAATTAGCTTGATAAGACTAATGAATCAGATCCCCAGAAAGGATAATCTCCTTAAAGATCAAAAATCAGCTTTTAAGCCTGATATTACTCAATCCTTGAGATTGACCTTAAAGATTGAGAATTCAAACTCATGGAATTCGATGATATCTAAACTCGAGCTTGAACGAGAAAATATTTTGATCAAAATTACAAACTGATTTGTTTTCTGAAAATCCATTTTCAATGCATTCATTACCATTGAACGTAAAATCCTAGGAATTCACCTGGAATTCATTAGGTCACCTGAACCAAATCAGGTGTCAACCGTAAGAACGGTGGTTGCATAGCATGGTTGAAGATAGGACCTTATGCCAGACCGAAATATTATAGGGTGATCTTTACTATTGCTCCTACAAAGGATAGTAATTGCATCCGACACGATATAGACCATAATCAAAAGCATGTCACGGGACATTGCCTTAACAGTTGCTTGTTCAACGCTTTCCTTTACAACCGGACGGTAGTTTATCGAAAGGTAATATACAGAACAAGTATACTGGACGTGTTTCTTTCCTAATACAAGGTTAGCAATTAGGTGACACAAAACCGCAAGTTTTGAGCTAAAATTTTCAAATCTGAAACCCACAAAAACAATTTGCAAACACCGGTGAAGGGTTATTCTGGAAAACTTATCTAGGGTAAAAGCTAGATTTAATTTTCAAAAGATCAAGTGTTTTCATAAAGATCCAATTTCCTTAAGGATCTAAATTTTCATAGTCATGTGGGACTGTAAACCACAACGTTACTATCATTGTTCATACTGCCATATAGAAATCACTGATGTAAAAAGTGTGAAGAATAAAGAAGTGATTCTAGTAAAGTTTTATTTCAAGACTATATTGCTTGAGGACAAGCAACGCTCAAGTGTGGGAATATTTGATAATGCTAAAAACGAACATATATTTCATAGCATTATCCTTCAAGAAAGACAAGCTTTTAGTTGCAATTTTTCTATTTACAAGTGATATTCGTTTAAATAATAAAAGGTGAAGATGAAAGACAGATTCGATGAATTGAAGACGCAAACGACTAAAAAGCTCAAAAGTACAAAGTACAATCAAAATGGTTCAAATTATTGATGAGAAACGACTCAAAATTACAAGAGTACAAGACGCGAAACGCAAAATACAAGATATTAAATTGTACGCAAGGACGTTCAAAAATCCGAAACCGGGACCAGAGTCAACTCTCAACGCTCAACGCAACAGACTAAAAATTACAAGTCAACTATGCATATAAATATAATATAATATATAAATAATTCTTAAAATTATTTATATATTATATATATTTAATTAAACCGTCGGCAAGAAGAAAACAATCAAATGTGAGCTGTCCCAGCTGGCAATGCGATCGCATGTCAGGAAGAAGGAATTTCATGCGGTCGCATGACCCAAAATGTCAGGCCACATCTATAAATTTCGCAGTTTTTAGCCGAATAAAACACATCCTTTTTCTATCTCTCACTCTACGATATATATATATATATATATATATATATATATATATATATATATATATATATATATATATATATATATATATATATATATATATATATTATAATTTTAATTTTAATTTTAATAATAATAAGGGTATGTTAGCGAATGTTGTAAGGGTGTAAGTCGAAATTCTGTCCGTGTAACGCTACGCTATTATTAACCATTGTAAGTTATGTTCAACCTTTTTAAATTAATGTCTCATAGCTAAGTTATTATTATGCTTATTTAAGCCGAAGTAATCATGATGTTGGGCTAAATATTAAAGACGGGGTTATTGGGCTTTGTACCATAATTGGGGTTTGGACAAAAGAACGACACTTGTGGAAATTAGACGATGGGCTATTAATGGGCTTTATATTTGTTTAATTAAATGATAGTTTGTTAATTTAATATAAAGATTTACAATTAGACGTACCTATAAATAACCATATACACTCGATCGGACACGATAGGCGGGATATTTATAAGTACTAATAATCGTTCATTTAACTGGACACGGGAATGGATTAATAGTCTATGGACTTATTAAAATAGGGGTGAATTATACACAAGAAAAATTGGTGTAATTATAGTTTAAGTCCCCAATTAGTTGGAATATTTGACTTCGGATATAAGGATAATTTAACGAGGACACTCGCACTTTATATTTATGACTGATGGACTGTTATGGACAAAAACCAGATGGACATATTGAATAATCCAGGATAAAGGACAATTAACCCATGGTAATAAACTAAAATCAACACGTCAAACATCATGATTACGGAAGTTTAAATAAGCATAATTCCTTTATTTCATATTTAATTGCACCCATAATTATCGCACTTTAATTTATTGTCATTTTAATTATCGTACTTTTTAATTATCGTACTTTTTAATTATCGCAATTTCATTTATCGTCATTTCATTTTTCGCACTTTTATTTATCGTAATTTCATTATCGTTATTTATTTTACGCTTAAAATTAAGTTATATTTATTTTTAATATTTTACATTAGGTTGTAACTGCGACTAAAGTTTTAAAATCGACAAACCGGTCATTAAACGGTAAAAACCCCCTTTTATAATAATAATACTACTTATATATATATATATATTGATAGTATTTTATATGCCCGAGAGACATAATAAATTAATGTGGCTAATATGTTATGATCCAAGTCGGGTCATACCCAATAACAAGTTTATCAACACCTTTATGTATTTGTTTAATGATTGGATTATTAAAACTAATACTTGACACTTAAACTTTAGAAAATTGGTTCTCTAAAGTAAAATACTTGAGATTAAATTATTTGGATAATTTTAAGTATAAGTTTAATTGGTTGATTAAACTTATTTGTGTGTTATAATTTTATAAAATGGTTATGAAATAGAATAGATGTGCAAGTAACTTATATGTATATATTTATAAGTGGCTTATAAATAATATACATGTACATGTAACATATGTATATTTATATGTTTATAAAAGGTTTATAACATATATAAATGTACATGCATAATAAAGTGTATGTAACTAGTTTCAAGCATGCTTTAATCATTAATTAAAAAAAAAAAAAAAACAAACAAAGGGGGACGGTTTTGGGGAGTCCCAAGACACCTCCCATGCTTGCTTTAACTAGTTGTAGTCTCCCATACATGAATATGACTCTTGCACAACTTTACACACACTTCTCTCAAGTTTCAAACTAGCAAAAATCTTCTTCTTCCTCCTCCATATTTTGGCCGATTTTGAAGGGGTTCCAAAAGGTGGTTTTGGTTTGATTTTGCTTGTAATTTGGTGTCTTGTAAATCCTAACTAAAGGTGGTGTTGGTTGCATACTTGTGGGTATACAAAACTTGAGGTTTCAAGTGAGAAACAAGCCCTTTTTCATCATCTTCTTCTCTACATCTAGTTTCTTCACCCTCTTTGATTAGAGGAGGTAAAAACTCCATAACTAGCTCTATTTACATTTTAGCATATATTACAAGACTAGATCTATCATAGGGATTCATGTTTAAATGGTTAAACTTGTTAAAAGATTAGATTTAAAATGCTTCCGCTTACTTATTAATAAAGTCGACTTTTGACACATACATATATGGATATGGATATTTGGTAATCTTATGAATCACTACAATGGTATCTAGAGCCAAAGTCTTGTTAATATGCTTCTTGTTTTTGGCTAGAAAACTCATTTATTTTACAATCTACTAACATGCATGAAAGTAGAATGTAAAAATCTTGAGTTTTGGTGGGGTTTGGTTCTTGGCCGAAATTTTGGACCCCAAAAGTGGGTTTTGGGACTTCAAGTTTGGCCAAGATTTGTTGTTGTTTTGGTTCACAATCATGCCTTGACCTTGTGGTTGGATTTGTGTGTGATTTGATTATATTCATGGTTGATTATTCATTCATTTGGTTGTAAAGCTTGTAATAATTATTTTGTAATTTCATGTTGTAATTTATTCTATTTTGGTTTGTAAAAATAGAGTAGGTTGTAATTTCCTTTTACTAGAAAAATGTAGTAGGTTACATAATTTTGTAAAAAGAAATGAAGACTCAAGAAGATGTATGAAGATTACAAGATGGAGCATTAGGATGCAAGAGTTAGTGGGAGATTTGTTAATCTCCTACTTTGTGGTTTTAACCCTTTAGGTAACACTTGTTTTGGCTAAACAAGTGTTCACCACTTTGGCATGATTGTGGACTTCTATTTTGCATGCTTGTATGATTTTGTGTATGTGTTTGGTTGATACAATATCTCATGAAACAAACTTGCAAAATGCAATTATAATTGGTTATAATTAAAAACAACATAAGACACTAATAAATGGTTATTAGGAACTAGATGAAAAGTGCATATAAAATGGTTTATATCAAGTAAAAATTGGTTTTTTTTACTAATGACATGAAATGGGTTTTTCATAATGTACCATACATCAAATGCATGTTGGTGTATGGAAAGGGTTTTCTTAAACTAGAATTTAGGAAGACTTAAAATCCCTTTAACTAAAACAAAGAAAACAAGTTGAACGCCATCCTTTTGTGAAAACACTTAGACATATTAAGAAACTCTTGACGGGATAAAGGTCACCTAACCGTCATGAGCGGATTAATGTGAATAAGGTAAATTCCGCACACTAGTGGGATAAAGGTCACCTAACCACTTGTTTGTTAAATTTACATGTTTACACAAGTAGGACGACTTGAATTGGGAATCATGAACTTAGGGTCACCGAAGCATGAGGAACAATTAGGCGTTGATGGGATTAATATGCCATGCAAAAGGATTGCATGATCCCATAACTTAGAAGTTGCAAAAGGATTGCAATTGTCATGTAAATGACTACCTAGCTAAATCAAATGACGGGATAAAGGTCACCTAACCGAAATTTGATTTACCGTTGGATTCTAAGATTTAATAAAACAATTAAAAATCATAAAAGGGTATTGTTTATTAAATCTAAAATCGATACTTAAAAGAACTTTGTTAAATTTTGTAGATGGCCGCCAACAACAACAACAACTTGCAAAACGTACCAATTAACATGAACAACCTATCGTTACGGTCTCTCTTAGAGAAAGACAAACTCAACCATACGAACTTTATGGATTGGTTCCGTAATTTAAGAATTGTCCTTAGGCATGAGGACAAGGCGTATGTGTTGGAGGACCCTATTCCCGACCAACCAAACGAGGCGGATGTAGTGGGCATGGCTGCTTGGGATAAGTATGTCAACGATTCCGTGCAAGTATCATGTCTAATGCTTGGGACTATGATACCCGAACTCCAAAAGGATTTCGAGTTTCATACCGCATACGACATGATCACTCAATTGAAGGAGATGTTCCTTCAACAAGCACGAGTTGAGCGCTTCGAGACCGTTCGAGCGCTTCATGCATGTCGTATGGACGACTCCCAATCCGTTTCAACATATGTCCTCAAAATGAAAAGCCTTATCGATCGCGCCAACCGTCTCAATCTAAACATATCAAAAGAGCTTGCCACCGATCTTATCCTAAACTCCCTATCAAAAAGGTTTGATCAATTTGTAATTAATTACAATATGAATGGGATGGATAAGAGCATTGGTGAGCTCCACGGGATGCTTAAGACGGCGGAAACTAGCATGGGTAAAAGGGCTTTACCCGTGTTAGCAATCGATCAAGGTGGGTCCAAGGGTAAAAACACCTTTAAGCCTAAGGTGGCTAAAAGGAAAGGACCCGCCAATCAAGGCAAGGGAAAAGGGAAAGGGGTCACCCCAAACAAGAAGCAAAAGGTTGCGGGACAAGCAAACCCCAAGGAAGACCCGTGTTTCGGTTGCGGTGAAATGGGTCATTGGAAACGAAACTGCCCGGTCTACCTTAAGGAGTTAAAAGACAAGAGGGTTGCGGAGCAAACCTCAGGTAATATATATATGGTATATATAGAGCTAAATATTACTTCTTCTAATACATGGGTATTAGACACGGGATGTGGAACTCATATTTGCAATTCTTTGCAGGGGTTCAAAAGAAGTGATCATATGGCGGGAACATCAAGTCTCTATATGGGCAATGGTGCAAAGGTGCATGTTAAAGCTCAAGGAGATTTTGTTTTGAAGCTACCAAGCGGATTGGAGCTTATTTTAGAAAATGTTTTGTATGCCCCGGATTTGTGTAGAAACATTATTTCTATTTCTCGCTTGAAACAATGTGGTTTTAATGTTAATTTCATTAATGATGATATCCATGTTTGTTTAGATAATGTGTTCTATTTCAAGGCTTCGCCTTCAAATGGAATTTATGAATTGGTTCATGATGATACATCATCTAGTAGCTCAATGTACCATACTAGCACCAAGAAGCTCAAAAGGGATTTGAGTGATTCCTATTTATGGCATTGTCGCCTTGGTCACATAAACAAGAACCGAATACATACACTTCAAAAGAATGGACTTTTGAAATCAAATGAAATGGATTCGTTTGAAGTATGCGAATCTTGTTTACAAGGCAAGATGACTAAAGCACCTTTCAAAGGGACCTATGAAAGGGCTAAAGATTTATTGGGATTAATACATTCGGATGTATGTGGACCCTTTAAACCCATGACTAGGAAAGGTGAAAGATACTTTGTTACTTTCATTGATGACTTTAGTCGTTTCGGATATGTCTACTTATTAAGACACAAGGACGAAACGTTTGAAGCATTCAAAGAATATCAAAACGAAGTACAAAATCAACTCAATAAGACAATTAAGGTACTACGTACCGATAGAGGAGGTGAATACCTAAGCGATGCCTTCCAAGATCATCTTAGGAGTTGTGGGATTATCTCACAACTTACTCCACCTGGAACACCCCAACTTAATGGAGTTTCCGAAAGGAGGAACCGAACCCTAATGGATATGGTTCGATCTATGATGGCAAGAAGCTCGTTGCCTCTATCATTTTGGGGTTATTGTCTAAGCTCCGCGGCTCGTATTTTAAATATGGCCCCAACCAAGAAGGTGGAACGAACTCCTCATGAGATGTGGTTTGGAAAACCTCCTTCTCTTTCATACTTGAAAGTATGGGGATGTGAAGCTTATCCTAAGCGTTATGTAGCAAATAAGCTACATGCTCGATCCACAAAGTGTATCTTCATAGGATATCCCAAAGATGACATGGGATATTACTTCTATGATCCATCCGAGCAAACCGTATTTGTTGCTCGGAAAGCGGAATTCCTTGAAACCAAGTTCCTTATGGAAGGTGATGGTGAAAGGAAGATAGATCTTGTAGAGGTACAAGATCAAGCCGATGATACACAATTGGTTGGCACTAGTACTCAACATGAGGATGTTGAAAATGATCAAGTGGATGATCAAGGTACACAAGACGTTCGAGGATCTAGTAGAATTAGTAATCCTCCCGAGAGATATGGGTTTCTCGTGGAAGGTTGCTATACGGTTGATTTGGATGAACCGACAAACTACGAAGATGCTTTATCAAGGATCGATAAAGATAAATGGCAGGAAGCCATGAACGCTGAGATGCAATCCATGTATGAAAACCAAGTTTGGGAACTTGTTGTGCAACCTCCTAGCTCCAAGCTAGTTGATTGCAAATGGCTTTTCAAGAAGAAAACCGACATACATGGAAACTTGGATACATATAAAGCTAGACTTGTTGCAAAAGGTTTCACTCAAACTCAAGGGGTTGATTATGATGAAACTTTCTCGCCAGTGGCAATGCTAAAGTCTATTAGGATATTATTTGCCATTGCTGCTCATTATGACTATGAAATATGGCAAATGGATGTCAAAACCGCTTTCCTAAATGGATATCTTGAGGAAGATGTCTATATGGTACAGCCCGAAGGTTTTGTTGATCCGAAATATCCTGAAAAGGTATGCAAGTTAAAGAAATCAATCTACGGATTGAAACAAGCATCTAGAATGTGGAATCATCGTTTTAATGAAGAGGCAAAGAAATTTGGCTTTATTAAAAATGGTGATGAAGCTTGTGTATATAAGAAAGCTAGTGGGAGCACTATCATGTTCCTTGTACTATATGTGGATGATATATTATTATTTGGGAATGATATTACCACAATGCAAGGAGTCAAAACTTGGCTAAAGAGTTGCTTCTCCATTAAGGATCTTGGAGACGCACAATACATATTGGGGATAGGGATCTATAGGAATAGATCCAAGAGATTGATAGGTTTAAGTCAAAGTACATACATTGATAAAATCTTGAAAAGGTTCAAGATGGAAAACTCTAAGAAAGGTTTGGTACCTATTCAAAGAGGAACCGTTCTCAGTTCATCTCAGTGTCCTATCACGAAAGATGAACAAGAGAGAATGAAGAAAGTCCCATATGCATCCGCTATTGGGTCTATCATGTATGCAATGATATGTACTAGACCGGATGTGTCATGCGCTCTAAGCTTGACAAGTAGATACCAGAACAACCCAGGAAACAGCCATTGGATTGCTGTTAAAAGTATATTGAAATACCTTAGGAGAACTAGGGATATGTTTCTAATATACGGGTCTGGTGAGGAGGAACTCGCTGTAAAAGGTTACGTGGACGCGAGCTTCCAAACTGATCGAGATGATTCTCGATCACAATCCGGTTATGTCTTCATGTTAAATGGAGGTGCGGTCTCTTGGAAGAGTTCAAAGCAAGATGTTGTTGCATTGTCCACTACAGAGTCGGAGTACATTGCCGCCTCAATGGCAGCTCAGGAAGCTGCATGGATGAAGAAATTTATCGACGACTTAGGAGTGGTCCCTTCCATTCAGGACCCTCTTGAGATCTTTTGTGTCAACGAGGGTGCGATTGCTCAAATCAAGGAACCTCGTGCTCATCAAAAGACTCGTCACATTGAGCGGAGATTCAACTACATCAGGGATGAGGTTGAAAAGGGAAAGATATGTATTCACAAAGTTCACACAGATCATAATGTTGCGGATCCACTCACGAAGCTTTTACATGGGCCAAAACATGAGGGACATGTTTGTGCATTAGGGCTTCGATATTCTAGTGATTGGAAATGATCTATTTTATGTATTGTAACGGAACGAATTAGTTCAAACTCATTAATATAATTATGGTATTAATTTTATTTTGAGTTATGTTCCAATTTTGCATATTTATCCATGAATAAATTATTATTCTAAATTCCGTAGTTGATCACAATTGTGGGAACAAGTGTGAGGTTTAGACTATTATGAACTTGGATTGGTTAACATTCAAGGACTGAATGTGGGGCAAGGTTGCAACCAAGGTTCATAGATATTTGTGGGACACAAATATTGGAAGACCCGCTCTCAAGGTTTACTGTATGGAGCCTTTGTGGTTGATCACATGTAATCTTGAGTAAAGGAGAATATCATTGCATCCTCTGACCTGAGATACATATTGGGTTCAGATATTCACCGAGTATTGTGCTTTGATTCCTTCCTTCGCTATTCTGAAACATGGTAGCTCATAAGGGAGGCTTCAGGTATGATGCAAGGTGTAGTGTCTAGGACGTATGTAGTCAAGATGGAATTTGTCCCTCTTATTCGTTGAGAGTCAGATGTCTAAGGCCTGATAAAGCTAAATCTATAAGAGAGTGATCACTCTATGTCTCTTGGATTTAGCATGACATCTAGGACAAAAGGATATAGTGAAAGATTCACCTAATCATATTCGAGATGGGAACTCGAAAGGGATGATGTTATTGAATGGCACTAAGTCATAACATATTGGGGGTGATGGACGGTCGTTAGGTGGTATCCGTCACTTGCATTAATTCCTTATGTTTCTCGTGCAAGTGGGAGATTGATAGTATTTTATATGCCCGAGAGACATAATAAATTAATGTGGCTAATATGTTATGATCCAAGTCGGGTCATACCCAATAACAAGTTTATCAACACCTTTATGTATTTGTTTAATGATTGGATTATTAAAACTAATACTTGACACTTAAACTTTAGAAAATTGGTTCTCTAAAGTAAAATACTTGAGATTAAATTATTTGGATAATTTTAAGTATAAGTTTAATTGGTTGATTAAACTTATTTGTGTGTTATAATTTTATAAAATGGTTATGAAATAGAATAGATGTGCAAGTAACTTATATGTATATATTTATAAGTGGCTTATAAATAATATACATGTACATGTAACATATGTATATTTATATGTTTATAAAAGGTTTATAACATATATAAATGTACATGCATAATAAAGTGTATGTAACTAGTTTCAAGCATGCTTTAATCATTAATTAAAAAAAAAAAAAAAAACAAACAAAGGGGGACGGTTTTGGGGAGTCCCAAGACACCTCCCATGCTTGCTTTAACTAGTTGTAGTCTCCCATACATGAATATGACTCTTGCACAACTTTACACACACTTCTCTCAAGTTTCAAACTAGCAAAAATCTTCTTCTTCCTCCTCCATATTTTGGCCGATTTTGAAGGGGTTCCAAAAGGTGGTTTTGGTTTGATTTTGCTTGTAATTTGGTGTCTTGTAAATCCTAACTAAAGGTGGTGTTGGTTGCATACTTGTGGGTATACAAAACTTGAGGTTTCAAGTGAGAAACAAGCCCTTTTTCATCATCTTCTTCTCTACATCTAGTTTCTTCACCCTCTTTGATTAGAGGAGGTAAAAACTCCATAACTAGCTCTATTTACATTTTAGCATATATTACAAGACTAGATCTATCATAGGGATTCATGTTTAAATGGTTAAACTTGTTAAAAGATTAGATTTAAAATGCTTCCGCTTACTTATTAATAAAGTCGACTTTTGACACATACATATATGGATATGGATATTTGGTAATCTTATGAATCACTACATATATATATATACAAATATAGCGTTAAACTTGGCTAGCTCTCTGTGGAACGAACCGGACTTACTAAAAACTACACTACTGTACGATTAGGTACACTACCTATAAGTGTTGTAGCAAGGTTTAGGTATATCCATTCTATAAATAAATAAATAACTTGTGTAAAATTGTATCATATTTAATAGTATCTTGTAGTAAAAATATAACTATTTCGTATACACCTCTACGCACATCAAAACCCTAAACTCTAAACCGTTCGAGTTAAAAACTCAATCTAAACCCTAAACACTAAATTTCTAAACCCTAATATCTAAACCCTCTAAACCCTAATATCTAAACCCTAATGTCTAAAACCTCAACATACGCTCAAAAAACACGATAATTATTATATATTACTTCTTCGAGCGTTTTCTCGCCAAAATAATAACATTCATCACGAAGTGTCTTTTCTAAATGTTCTTATTTTCATCCAATCTATAATGTTTGTGAACAAAGTTTTTTCAAAAAATGAAAAAAAAAAAATTTGCTTCCCCCCGCTTCCCCCCGATTGGTTACTTCCCTCTTGATCCTACCAATATATATATATATATATATATATATATATATATATATATATATATATATATATATATATATATATATATATATATATATATATATATATATATATATATATATATATATACTTTTAATAACAATTTAATTATATCGTATATTATTATTTTAAGTTATTATATATTCATATATTTATATTTATTTTTATATGTATACACTTTTATTTTCAATTAATGGTTCGTGAATCGTCGAAGGTCAATTGAATATATGAAACAGTTCAAAATTTTTGAGTCTCAACCTAACAGACTTTGCTTATCGTGTCAAAGATATTAAATCGTATCGAGAGTTTGATCTAAAATTATTCAAAAATTTCTGGGTCGTCACATCATCTAGCGTTCAAGGACCTGAGAAAACATATAGAAAACTGTCAACGAAAAACGTTGGTGAAATCATGGGTGTATTAGTAAACGTTGTTTTTGAAACACAAGATTTTGTATTCCTATAACGTTGATTATCTAAATCGTTTACATTCCAAAGTTGTTATTCATTTGTGGAGCACCCAATTATCAAGACTTAACTGTTCACTTACCCCGTTATCATAGTGTTAGAACCTACACTATATACTCGAAAATATATTTCATCCGCTAACGGTATCGAACTAATGATAATTGAATTGAGGCGTTTTTATTCTAACTCGCACGTGGAATGTTTGTTTTCGTACTTGTGTTCAAAGCATAAAAGTATGATACGTATATGTTTCTCATCCCATAGTTTAAAGAGTAAAAGTTGTTCAAAAGGTGGGACTATGATCTCACGTTGAGTGCACGAATGTAAAAGTACTTCACAAAGTAAACGTGTGCAAGAATGAATGCTAGTCTCGACCTAAACAATAGGTTGTATCAATATCGGTAAAGTATAAAGTCGGTCAAAATGTTTAATTAGTCCTATGGCTCGTTACGACTTGATTAATATAGCATGTGAGTCAATTTGTCAAGTTTTATGCAAGATATAAGTATAAACGCAAGTTAGAACGATTGCATAAGTGTTTGGTTAAGTTTGACTAAAAGTCAAACTTGGTCAAAGTCAAAGTCAAACTCAACGGGGCCGGGTCGGGTTTCCGATCATTACACATAAAAACGTAGTCATATATAAGCATGTTGGCAAAATTTCATGTTAAACGGAGTTGCGAGTAAGCGGGAACAAAAATTGAAAAATAAAAAAAAAATTGGGACAGAAATATTCTCGCTATAGCGAGATTTTGTGCACACCAGGGCTCGCTATAGCGAGGCCCCTGGTTTCAGGTGCTGTTGCTGAATTTTCAAGTGCACGAACCAAGCTTCTTTCAAACACAACTAATGAGCCGTAAACATTCAAAACACGTATCTTATATCGTTGGAAAGGTAATTTAACGAGGAATACAACTAAACACATTTCATCAAACAAAAACATCATTTTCAATAACCGAATTCTTGTCGAATGATAATTTAAAGCTCATTATCAAAGTTTCAAGTTCATAAAATGCATAAGATGATTCGGGAACTTAATACACACATATAATACGCTGTTTCGTAGGTAATTACACATACAATACGACTAAATACTTACAAACAACATTGCAAGACTTTTAATGCATCAAAAATCACATTAAAGGCTACCAAACCCTAACTAACAATCATAAAATCCTTAATCATGTTAATGAGGCTTTTCCAAGTCAACTTACATACCAAATTGAAGCTAGTGATGCTAGTAACACATTTAATACACGCGCTTTTAACATCTAACAACATATGATCAACCAAATCTCAAGATTAATCAAGCCACTTTTCAAGTTTAAGCTAGTTACATCAAAATGACAAGAACAAGCATATAAATCACATAATCATGTTAGACTTGAGCCATAGACACTAATTAACACACTTTTAAGTTTTAAAGATCAAGATCAAGAAATTTAGTGTTTTTAGAAAGTTACCCAAACGAGATGAAGTTAGTATGGATTCGAAGAGGAAGATTCAAGGATTCCGAATATGTAATTTGTTTTAGTTGATGCTTGCTAGATCTTGAATAGATGATGAATTCTTGAATTGGGTGTTAAGAGCAAAAATGATGGAAGTATCAAATGAGGAGGATGAAATGAATGGAGGAGGATGAAGGTTGACTAGTTGACCTAGTCATCTCTTTGCCCACTTGACAATATTGGTCCCTCAAATTTAAATACGGGTGCGTGAATTATCTAAACGAAATATTTTAAAAACGCAAATTAACGGGTGATGTTATAATTAAATAACGAACTTTAAATTAAGTAAATGGAAAGTAAACGGAAAAAGGCGGGTCATTACATTACCTACTCCTTAAAAGAAATTTCGTCCCGAAATTTAAGTAGATGTTGTGGTCGTTGGTTCTTCCTCGGGATCTTGCGTTTCCAAATCCATGAATAAATGAGGGTACTTCTTTTTCATTTGATCTTGTCTTTCCCAAGCAAACTCGAGTCCTCTTTTGGCGTACCAACGGACTTTGACAATCGGAATTCGGCTTTGTTTTAGCATTTTGACGGAGTGATCCACAATCTCAACCGGTTCTTGCACAAAATGAAGTTTGTCATCAATAGTAAGCTCCTCAAGAGGGATGACAAGTTCGGGTTCGGCAAAACACTTCTTCAAATTTGATACATGGAAAGTTGGATGAACGGAGATCAGTTAAGGCGGAAGATCTAAATGATAAGCAACAGTTCCAACACGCTCCAAGATTTCGAAAGGACCAATATATCGCGGATTTAGTTTCCCACGTTTTCCGAAACGGATTACACCCTTCCAAGTTGCGATTTTTAACATTACACGATCACCCACTTGGAACTCGAGATCCTTACGTCTAATGTCGGTATAGCTCTTTTGATGACTACGGGCCGTCCTGAGCCTATCTCAGATTTGAACTATCTTCTCGGTCGTTTCATGAATGAGTTCGGGTCCGTTGATTTGCTTGTCGCCTACTTCGGCCCAACAAAGAGGAGAACGACATTTTCGATCATATAACGCTTCGAATGGTGCGGCGTTAATACTCGCGTGATAACTATTGTTGTAGGAGAATTCTGCGAGAGGCAAGTACTTTTCCCAAGCTTTTCCGAAATTAATAACGCAAGCTCGTAGCATGTCTTCCAAGGTTTGAATTGTGTGTTTGCTTTGTCCATCGGTTTGCGGATGGTATGCGGTGCTCATATCTAGACGTGTTCCCAACACTTCTTGTAAGGTACGCCAAAATCTAGAAACAAAACGGACATCTCGGTCAGAAATAATCGATAAGGGTACACCATGATGGGATACGATCTCTTTAATGTAAAGTTGTACAAGTTTTTCCATTTTGTCGGTTTCCTTCATAGCTAGGAAGTGGGAGAATTTGGTCAGACGGTCAACAATAACCCAAATGGTATCATAACCGCCCACCGTTTTTGGTAGTTTTGTGATAAAATCCATCGTTATTCTTTCCCACTTCCATTGCGGGATTTCAGGTTGTTGAAGTAATCCGGATGGTCTTTGATGTTCGGCTTTGACTTTGGAGCAAGTTAGGCACTTTCTAACATAAGTAGCAACATCCCTTTTAATGTTCAGCCACCAATATTGTTCTTTAAGATCGTAGTACATCTTGCCGGTACCGGGGTGAATCGAATACCTTGACTTAGGCTTCGTGTAGAATAAGGCTTCGTAAGTCCCCATAGCTAGGCACCAAAATTCTTCCGGCGAAATATCGGAGTTCGGTCTCCTTAACTTCGAATCATGAGGCGAGGACGTTCAAGCATTCGAGAGAAATGTTTTCATCCTTGAGAGCCTCATCTTGGGCTACAAGGATTTGATTATTGAGATTTGTGTGGATGGTGATGTTTAAAGCTCGGACACGAAGTGGCACCATTCTTTCTTTTCGACTTAAGGCATCGGCTACTACGTTTGCCTTCCCGGGGTGATAACGAAGCTCACAATCGTAATCGTTCAAAGTTTCAATCCATCGTCGTTGTCCCATGTTTAGTTGCTTTTGATCGAAGATGTGTTAGAGGCTTTTGTGATCGGTGAAGATGGTACTTTTGGTTCCATAAAGGTAGTGTCTCCACATTTTGAGTGCAAAGACAACGGCTCCGAGTTCGAGATCATGTGTCGTGTAGTTCCGTTCATGAATTTTCAATTGTCGGGAGGTGTAAGTAATAACCTTCTTTTGTTGCATCAATACGCACCCAAAACCATGTTTTGAGGCATCGCAATATACAACAAAATCATCATTGCCTTCGGGAAGTGACAAGATAGGGGCAGTGGTTAACTTTTTCTTCAAGATTTGAAACGCGGATTCTTGCTCGGTTGACCAAATGAAGTTCCTTCCCTTGTGAGTTAACGCGGTTAGAGGACGTACAACCAAAGAGAAATGTTCGATGAACCTACGATAATATTCGGCGAGGCCTAAGAATTGACGAATGTGAGTAGGGGTAGTAGGGGTTTCCCTTTTGCTAATGGCTTCGATTTTTGCGAGATCGAATTCAATACCTTGGTCGCTTACAACATGACCAAGAAATTGAACTTCCTTCAACCAAAATTCACACTTGGAGAATTTGGCATAGAGTCAATCTTGTCTAAGGAGTTCAAGCACGAGTTGGAGGTGTTGTTCATGTTCTTCTTCTCTTTTTGAATAGACCAAGATATCATCGATGAAAACAATAACGAACTTGTCGAGATACGGTTTGCACACGCGGTTCATAAGGTCCATGAACACCGCAGGTGCATTAGTTAGACCAAATGGCATGATAAGGAATTTGTAACTACCATAGCAATTTCGAAAAGCGGTTTTGGAGACATCTTCACCCTTAACCCTTAGTTGATGATAACCCGAGCGGAGATCGATTTTTGAATATACACAAGACCCTTGTAGTTGATCAAAGAGGTCATCGATGCGTGGAAGAGGATATCGGTTCTTAACCGTCAATTTGTTTAGTTCACGATAGTCGATGCACATTCGTAGGGATCCATCTTTCTTTTTAACGAACAAAATCGGAGGGCCCCATGGTGAATGGCTAGGTTGGATAAAACCACGGTCAAGTAGTTCTTGAATTTGACTTTGTAATTCTTGCATTTCAGATGGAGCAAGTCTATACGGTGCACGTACTATGGGTGCGGCTCCTGGAATAAGATTGATTTGAAATTCAACCGGTCGATGAGGTGGGAGACCCGGCAATTCGTCGGGAAAACATCAAAAAAGTCACTAACAATTGGCACATCATCGATATGCTTCTCATCGGTCTCGGATTTTTTAACGTGGGCTAGAATCGCCAAACAACCTTTACGAAGGTATTTTTCAACTTTAAGGCACGAGACGAGGTTGAGTCCGGTGCAACTCTTATCGCCATAGACAATCAAGGGTTCACCATTCTCGATAGGAATTTGAATCGCTTTAAGATCACAAAGGATGTGAGATTTCGTTTTGGCTAACCAATCCATACCAATTATTACGTCGAATCTCCCTAGTTCTATAGGAATCAAGTCAATTTCAAACTCTTTACCCATTAAGTTTAACGTACATCCTCGATAAAACTTGTTGGCACTCAATAGTTTCCCGTTGGCCACTTCAATGGTGTAAGTAGTATCTAGTGGGCGTGGTGGAGTGTAAAAAGAATGAGTCAAGGTCTTGGATGCAAAGCTCTTATCGGCACCCGAATCGAATAAGCAAGAAACATAAGAGTTGTTGAGAAGAAACGTACCCGTGACTAGTTCATTGTCATCTCGGGCATCCTTGGTGTTGATGTTGAAATTTCGGCCGCGTGCATTGGGGTTAGCTTTCTTCTTTGGGCATGCATTTCTAAAATTACCCGGTTGGCCACATTCGAAACAAACACCCGTCTTTAGTGCATTGGGCCCCTTTTGAGCAACGGGGGCAGCACTTCTACAATCGTTGGCCACATGGCCACTTCTTTGACACTGGTGAGAAAACGGCTTACCACATTCTCTGAAGTGATGCTTGTGGCATTTGTTGCAAAAAGGTTGGGTTCCGGCATAACTTTTCTTGCCGTCGGAGGTGAAAGGCTTTTTGGTGAAGTTGTTGTTGTTGTAGTTGATTGATTGGGTGGCTTCCCATTTTCTTTTGTTGCCACCCGATTTATCCTCGGCCTTTGGTGCAGGCACATCAATTTCGTCCACCGTTTCTATCAATTGACGGGCCATCTTTGAAGCTTCTTGTAGGTTAGCGGGTTTGGATGACATTACCCCGTGTTTGAGGTCGTTTCTGACCGCTTTTAAACTTCTTAGCTCACTTTCGAGCCTTTGAGTCTCTTTGCGCGGGAAGTATTCGGTGATCATCTTTTCTTTTAATTCTGCCCAAGAGAGAGCGTGGGTTTCATCGGTACCCACCGATTATACATACGTATTCCACCATGTGAGAGCGATACCGGCGAAAGTGTGGGTGGAATATTTGACCCTTTCTTGGTCCCGGCAACCGCTTATGCTAAAAACGGCTTCCGTTTGATCAAACCATCGAGTGAGAGCAACCGGTCCTCCGGTCCCATCGAAAGTGTGAGGTTTGCACCCCATGAAAGCTTTATAGAAGCATCCCTCGTTTGAATTACCAGCTCCATGGTTGTTGTTGTTGTTGTTGTTATTGTTATTGTTATTATTGTTGGAAGAGTGACCGGCCATGGCCGCATCCACGGCGGTGGCTATCATTCGTTTAAGAGCTTGTTCGGGAGTTTCATTGCGTGGAACTAGGCGAGGAGGCATTGTTCCTTCAAGACACAAGAATATCGTTGATTAGTATTCTCAATAATACTAATCGTGATATGGAATAAAGATAGATAGAAATTTTCCTTGACTCACCCTAAATTCTTTATGTTATAATGTCGGAACGTCCATATGAGTCACCGTAATATAATCCCGGCAATTATATTACCCTAATTCATATGTGCATTCGACATTACCTCATAAGGTCAAGATGACGTGTTAATCAATTTAAACAACGTGAGATTAAGATGAAAAATAGGAGTTAGATACTAATAGAAGAGTCCAAGTATAAATGCACAAGTAGTCAAGCAAGTCCTACTTCAAGTCTATATGCCGGTTGTAGTCTAGACTCACCAATGTACCCTATGACTCGGGGTTGACACTAATGAACTCTAAATCCCTACAACTAATGCTCTGATACCATCTGTAGCGACCCGACAAAATTGTCATTGATGGCGCCGTCTACTTAGGTCCCGTTACGTGGTCATAAGTCTTAAAAACAACGTTTGACCAAAATATGTCGCATTCATTCCAAATGTAGGGATGTTTCAAAGTTTACAAAGTAGTACAACGACTAAACATGTTACAACGTTTTAAAGTACAATTGAAACATATGCGACACAATTTAAGTAAAGTCAAAAGACGCTCCATGTATGCATGTATACTCAACATCCAAGCAAGTATCAAATAAAGTGCGGAAGCATGTATCATCTAGCGTTCAAGGACCTGAGAAAACATATAGAAAACTGTCAAAAAAAAACATTGGTGAAATCATAGGTGTATTAGTAAACGTTGTTTTTGAAACACAAGATTTTGTATTCCGATAACGTTGATTATCTAAATCGTTTACATTCCAAAGTTGTTATTCGTTTGTGGAGCACCCAATTATCAAGACTTAACTGTTCACGTACCCCGTTATCATAGTGTTAGAACCTACACTATATACTCGAAAATATATTTCATCCGCTAACGGTAGCGAACCGTCCGAATGAGGGCTTGTCAGGCCCGTATGGATCCACACAACATAAGTTCACGTTTACACCCTGCAAGTGTAATTAATGATAATTGAATTGAGGCATTTTTTTCTAACTCGCACGTGGAATGTTTGTTTTCGTACTTGTGTTCAAAGCATAAAAGTATGATACGTATATGTTTCTCATCCCATAGAGTAAAGAGTAAAAGTTGTTGAAAAGGTGGGACTATGATCTCACCTTGAGTGCACGAATGTTAAAGTACTTCACAAAGTAAACGTGTGCAAGAATGAATGCTAGTCTCGACCTAAACAATAGGTTGTATCAATATCGGTAAAGTATAAAGTCGGTCAAAATGTTCAATTAGTCCTATGGCTCGTTATGACTCGATTAATATAGCATGCGAGTCAATTTGTCAAGTTTCATGCAAGATATAAGTATAAACGCAAGTTAGAACGATTGCATAAGTGTTTGGTTAAGTTTGACTAAAAGTCAAACTTGGTCAAAGTTAAAGTCAATGGAGTCGGGTCGGGTTTCCTACCATTACACATAAAAACGTAGTCATATATAAGCATGTTGGCAAAATTTCATGTTAAACGGAGTTGCGAGTAAGCGGAAACAAAAATTGAAAAATCAAAAAAAAATTGGGACAGAAATATTCTCGCTATAGCGAGATTTTGTGCACACCAGGGCTCGCTATAGCGAGGCCCCTGGTTTCAGGTGCTGTTGCTGAATTTTTAAGTGCACGAACCAAGCTTCTTTCAAACACAACTAATGAGCTGTAAACATTCAAAACACGTATCTTATATCGTTGGAAAGGTAATTTAACGAGGAATACAACTAAACACATTTCATTAAACAAAAACATCATTTTTAATAACCTAATTCTCGTCGAATGATCATTTAAAGCTCATTATCAAAGTTTCAAGTTCATAAAATGCATAAGATGATTCGGGAACTTAATACACACATATAATACGCCGTTTCGTAGGTAATTACGCATACAATACTACTAAACACTTACAAACAACATTGCAAGGCTTTTAATGCATCAAAAATCACATTAAAGGCTACCAAATCCTAACTAACAATCATAAAATCCTTAATCATGTTAATGAGGCTTTTCCAAGTCAACTTACATACCAAATTGAAGCTAGTGATGCTAGTAACACATTTAATACATCCACTTTTAACATCTAACAATCTATGATCAACCAAATCTCAAGATTAATCAAGCCACTTTTCAAGTTTAAGCTAGTTACATCAAAATGACAAAAACAAGCATATAAATCACATAATCATGTTAGACTTGAGCCATAGACACTAATTAACATACTTTTAAGTTTTAAAGATCAAGAACAAGAAATTTAGTGTTTTTAGAAAGTTACCCAAACGAGATGAAGTTGGTATGGATTCGAAGAGGAAGATGCAAAGATTCCGAACATGTAATTTGTTTTAGTTGATGCTTGCTAGATCTTGAATAGATGATGAATTCTTGAATTGGGTGTTGAGAGCAAAAATGATGGATGTATCAAATGAGGAGGATGAAATGAATGGAGGAGGATGAAGGTTGACTAGTTGACCTAGTCATCTCGTTGTCCACTTGACAATATTGGTCCCTCAAGTTTAAATACGGGTGCGTGAATTATCTAAACGAAATATTTTAAAAACGCAAATTAACGGGTGATGTTATAATTAAATAACGGACTTTAAATTAAGTAAACGGAAAAAGGCGGGTCATTACATTTAGAATGCTCATACCAATCCTTTATTGATTGTTCAAAACGATCAGTCGTGAATAAAGACTTAAAAACATCTATAAAAATTGTTTTTACCAATCCCAAACCAATCCCACGACTCAATACCAATCCCTAAGACCAATCTCAATCTCAGCTTTTCGGTAACACTCTTTTCTTCTTAACTCCGTACTTGACCTTTTGAAAGGGGATACATGAAATGTCCCGTTCTTATTGATTAAAAACGTTCCATATTAATTGATTTCGTTGCGAGGTTTTGACCTCTATATGAGACGTTTTTCAAAGACTGCATTCATTTTTAAAACAAACCATAACCTTTATTTCATAAATAAAGGTTTAAAAAGCTTTACGTAGATTATCAAATAATGATAATCTAAAATATCCTGTTTACACACGACCATTACATAATGGTTTACAATACAAATATGTTACATCGAAATCAGTTTCTTGAATGCAGTTTTTACACAATATCATACAAACATGGACTCCAAATCTTGTCCTTATTTTAGTATGCAATAGCGGAAGCTCTTAATATTCACCTGAGAATAAACATGCTTTAAACGTCAACAAAAATGTTGGTGAGTTATAGGTTTAACCTATATATATCAAATCGTAACAATAGACCACAAGATTTCATATTTCAATACACATCCCATACATAGAGATAAAAATCATTCATATGGTGAACACCTGGTAACCGACAATCACAAGATGCATATATAAGAATATCCCCATCATTCCGGGACACCCTTCGGATATGATATAAATTTCGAAGTACTAAAGCATCCGGTACTTTGGATGGGGTTTGTTAGGCCCAATAGATCTATCTTTAGGATTCGCGTCAATTAGGGTGTCTGTTTCCTAATTCTTAGATTACCAGACTTAATAAAAAGGGGCATATTCGATTTCGATAATTCAACCATAGAATGTAGTTTCACGTACTTGTGTCTATTTTGTAAATCATTTATAAAACCTGCATGTATTCTCATCCCAAAAATATTAGATTTTAAAAGTGGGACTATAACTCACTTTCACAGATTTTTACTTCGTCGGGAAGTAAGACTTGGCCACTGTTGATTCACGAACCTATAACAATATATACATATATATTAAAGTATGTTCAAAACATATTTACAACACTTTTAATATATTTTGATGTTTTAAGTTTATTAAGTCAGCTGTCCTCGTTAGTAACCTATAACTAGTTGTCCACAGTTAGATGTACAGAAATAAATCGATAAATATTATCTTGAATCAATCCACGACCCAGTGTATACGTATCTCAGTATTGATCACAACTCAAACTATATATATTTTGGAATCAACCTCAACCCTGTATAGCTAACTCCAACATTCACATATAGAGTGTCTATGGTTGTTCCGAAATATATATAGATGTGTCGACATGATAGGTCGAAACATTGTATACGTGTCTATGGTATCTCAAGATTACATAATATACAATGCAAGTTGATTAAGTTATGGTTGGAATAGATTTGTTACCAATTTTCACGTAGCTAAAATGAGAAAAATTATCCAATCTTGTTTTACCCATAACTTCTTCATTTTAAATCCGTTTTGAGTGAATCAAATTGCTATGATTTCATATTGAACTCTATTTTATGAATCTAAACAGAAAAAGTATAGGTTTATAGTCGGAAAAATAAGTTACAAGTCGTTTTTGTAAAGGTAGTCATTTCAGTCGAAAGAACGACGTCTAGATGACCATTTTAGAAAACATACTTCCACTTTGAGTTTAACCATAATTTTTGAATATAGTTTCATGTTTATAATAAAAATCATTTTCTCAGAATAACAACTTTTAAATCAAAGTTTATTATAGTTTTTTATTAACTAACCCAAAACAGCCCGCGGTGTTACTACGACGGCGTAAATCCGGTTTTACGGTGTTTTTCGTGTTTCCAGGTTTTAAATCATTAAGTTAGCATATCATATAGATATAGAACATGTGTTTAGTTGATTTTAAAAGTCAAGTTAGAAGGATTAACTTTTGTTTGCGAACAAGTTTAGAATTAACTAAACTATGTTCTAGTGATTACAAGTTTAAACCTTCGAATAAGATAGCTTTATATGTATGAATCGAATGATGTTATGAACATCATTACTACCTTAATTTCCTTGGATAAACCTACTGGAAAAGAGAAAAATGGATCTAGCTTCAATGGATCCTTGGATGGCTCGAAGTTCTTGAAGCAGAATCATGACACGAAAACAAGTTCAAGTAAGATCATCACTTGAAATAAGATTGTTATAGTTATAGAAATTGAACCAAAGTTTGAATATGATTATTACCTTGTATTAGAATGATAACCTACTGTAAGAAACAAAGATTTCTTGAGGTTGGATGATCACCTTACAAGATTGGAAGTGAGCTAGCAAACTTGAAAGTATTCTTGATTTTATGAAACTAGAACTTTTGGAATTTATGAAGAACACTTAGAACTTGAAGATAGAACTTGAGAGAGATCAATTAGATGAATAAAATTGAAGAATGAAAGTGTTTGTAGGTGTTTTTGGTCGTTGGTGTATGGATTAGATATAAAGGATATGTAATTTTGTTTTCATGTAAATAAGTCATGAATGATTACTCATATTTTTGTAATTTTATGAGATATTTCATGCTAGTTGCCAAATTATGGTTCCCACATGTGTTAGGTGACTCACATGGGCTGCTAAGAGCTGATCATTGGAGTGTATATACCAATAGTACATACATCTAAAAGCTGTGTATTGTACGAGTACGAATACGGGTGCATACGAGTAGAATTGTTGATGAAACTGAACGAGGATGTAATTGTAAGCATTTTTGTTAAGTAGAAGTATTTTGATAAGTGTATTGAAGTCTTTCAAAAGTGTATAAATACATATTAAAACACTACATGTATATACATTTTAACTGAGTCGTTAAGTCATCGTTAGTCGTTACATGTAAGTGTTGTTTTGAAACCTTTAGGTTAACGATCTTGTTAAATGTTGTTAACCCAATGTTTATAATATCAAATGAGATTTTAAATTATTATATTATCATGATATTATCATGTATGAATATCTCTTAATATGATATATATATACATTAAATGTCTTTACAACGATAATCGTTACATATATGTCTCGTTTAAAAATCATTAAGTTAGTAGTCTTGTTTTTACATATGTAGTTCATTGTTAATATACTTTATGATATGTTTTCTTATCATAGTATCATGTTAACTATATATATATATATCCATATATATGTCATCATATAGTTTTTACAAGTTTTAACGTTCGTGAATCACCGATCAACTTGGGTGGTCAATTGTCTATATGAAACATATTTCAATTAATCAAGTCTTAACAAGTTTGATTGCTTAACATGTTGGAAACATTTAATCATGTAAATATCAATCTCAATTAATATATATAAACATGGAAAAGTTCGGGTCACTACAGTACCTACCCGTTAAATAAATTTCGTCCCGAAATTTTAAGCTGTTGAAGGTGTTGACGAATCTTCTGGAAATAGATGTGGGTATTTCTTCTTCATCTGATCTTCACGCTCCCAGGTGAACTCGGGTCCTCTACGAGCATTCCATCGAACCTTAACAATTAGTATCTTGTTTTGCTTAAGTCTTTTAACCTCACGATCCATTATTTCGACGGGTTCTTCGATGAATTGAAGTTTTTCGTTGATTTGGATTTCATCTAACGGAATAGTGAGATCTTCTTTAGCAAAACATTTCTTTAAATTCGAGACGTGGAAAGTGTTATGTACAGCTGCGAGTTGTTGAGGTAACTCTAGTCGGTAAGCTACTGGTCCGACACGATCAATAATCTTGAATGGTCCAATATACCTTGGATTTAATTTCCCTCGTTTACCAAATCGAACAACGCCTTTCCAAGGTGCAACTTTAAGCATGACCATCTCTCCAATTTCAAATTCTATATCTTTTCTTTTAATGTCAGCGTAGCTCTTTTGTCGACTTTGGGCGGTTTTCAACCGTTGTTGAATTTGGATGATCTTCTCGGTAGTTTCTTGTATAATCTCCGGACCCGTAATCTGTCTATCCCCCACTTCACTCCAACAAATCGGAGACCTGCACTTTCTACCATAAAGTGCTTCAAACGGCGCCATCTCAATGCTTGAATGGTAGCTGTTGTTGTAGGAAAATTCTGCTAACGGTAGATGTCGATCCCAACTGTTTCCGAAATCAATAACACATGCTCGTAGCATGTCTTCAAGCGTTTGTATCGTCCTTTCGCTCTGCCCATCAGTTTGTGGATGATAGGAAGTACTCATGTCTAGACGAGTTCCTAATGCTTGCTGTAATGTCTGCCAGAATCTTGAAATAAATCTGCCATCCCTATCAGAGATAATAGAGATTGGTATTCCATGTCTGGAGACGACTTCCTTCAAATACAGTCGTGCTAACTTCTCCATCTTGTCATCTTCTCTTATTGGTAGGAAGTGTGCTGATTTGGTGAGACGATCAACTATTACCCAAATAGTATCAAAACCACTTGCAGTCCTTGGCAATTTAGTGATGAAATCCATGGTAATGTTTTCCCATTTCCATTCCGGGATTTCGGGTTGTTGAAGTAGACCTGATGGTTTCTGATGCTCAGCTTTGACCTTAGAACACGTCAAACATTCTCCTACGTATTTAGCAACATCGGCGTTCATACCCGGCCACCAAAAATGTTTCTTGAGATCCTTGTACATCTTCCCCGTTCCAGGATGTATTGAGTATCTGGTTTTATGAGCTTCTCTAAGTACCATTTCTCTCATATCTCTAAATTTTGGTACCCAAATCCTTTCAGCCCTATACCGGGTTCCGTCTTCCCGAATATTAAGATGCTTCTCCGATCCTTTGGGTATTTCATCCTTTAAATTTCCCTCTTTTAAAACTCCTTGTTGCGCCTCCTTTATTTGAGTAGTAATGTTATTATGAATCATTATATTCATAGATTTTACTCGAATGGGTTCTCTGTCCTTCCTGCTCAAGGCATCGGCTACCACATTTGCCTTCCCCGGGTGGTAATGAATCTCAAAGTCGTAATCATTCAATAATTCAATCCACCTATGCTGCCTCATATTCAGTTGTTTCTGATTAAATATGTGTTGAAGACTTTTGTGGTCGGTATATATAATACTTTTGACCCCATATAAGTAGTGCCTCCAAGTCTTTAATGCAAAAACAACCGCGCCTATTTCCAAATCATGCGTCGTATAATTTTGTTCGTGAATCTTCAATTGTCTAGACGCATAAGCAATCACCTTCGTTCATTGCATTAATACACAACCGAGACCTTGCTTTGATGCATCACAATAAATCACAAAATCATCATTCCCTTCAGGCAATGACAATATAGGTGCCGTAGTTAGCTTTTTCTTCAATAACTGAAACGCTTTCTCTTGTTCATCATTCCATTCAAATTTCTTCCCTTTATGCGTTAATGCAGTCAAGGGTTTTGCTATTCTGGAAAAGTCTTGGATGAACCTTCTGTAGTAACCAGCTAGTCCTAAAAACTGGCGTATGTGTTTCGGAGTTTTCGGGGTTTCCCACTTTTCAACAGTTTCTATCTTTGCCGGATCCACCTTAATACCTTCTTTGTTCACTATGTGACCGAGGAATTGAACTTCTTCTAACCAAAATGCACACTTTGAAAACTTAGCGTACAATTCTTCCTTCCTCAATACTTCTAACACCTTTCTCAAATGTTCACCGTGTTCTTGGTCATTCTTTGAGTAAATAAGTATGTCATCAATGAAAACAATGACAAACTTGTCAAGGTATGGTCCACACACTCGGTTCATAAGGTCCATGAACACAGCTGGTGCATTAGTTAAACCAAACGGCATGACCATAAACTCGTAATGACCGTAACGTGTTCTGAAAGCAGTCTTTGGAATATCATCTTCTTTCACCCGCATTTGATGATACCCGGAACGTAAGTCAATCTTTGAATAAACAGACGAGACTTGTAGTTGATCAAATAAGTCGTCGATTCTCGGTAGTGGGTAGCTGTTCTTGATGGTAAGTTTGTTCAACTCTCGGTAGTCGATACACAACCTGAATGTACCATCTTTCTTCTTGACAAACAAAACAGGAGCTCCCCACGGTGATGTGCTTGGTCGAATGAAACCACGCTCTAAAAGTTCTTGTAATTGGCTTTGCAGTTCTTTCATCTCGCTGGGTGCGAGTCTGTAAGGAGCACGAGCTATTGGTGCAGCTCCTGGTACAAGATCTATTTGAAATTCAACGGATCGATGTGGGGGTAATCCCGGTAATTCTTTCGGAAATACATCGGGAAATTCTTTTGCAATGGGAACATCATTGATGCTCTTTTCTTCAGTTTGTACTTTCTCGACGTGTGCTAGAACAGCATAGCAACCTTTTCTTATTAGTTTTTGTGCCTTCAAATTACTAATAAGATGTAGCTTCGTGTTGCCCTTTTCTCCGTACACCATTAAGGGTTTTCCTTTTTCTCGTATAATACGAATTGCATTTTTGTAACAAACGATCTCCGCTTTCACTTCTTTCAACCAGTCCATACCGATTATCACATCAAAACTCCCTAACTCTACTGGTATCAAATCAATCTTAAATGTTTCGCTAACCAGTTTAATTTCTCGATTCCGACATATATTATCTGCTGAAATTAATTTACCATTTGCTAATTCGAGTAAAAATTTACTATCCAAAGGCGTCAATGGACAACTTAATTTAGCACAAAAATCTCTACTCATATAGCTTCTATCCGCACCCGAATCAAATAAAACGTAAGCAGATTTATTGTCAATAAGAAACGTACCCGTAACAAGCTCCGGGTCTTCCTGTGCCTCTACCGCATTAAAATTGAAAACTCTTCCACGGCCTTGTCCATTCGTGTTCTCCTGGTTCGGGCAATTTCTAATAATGTGGCCTGGTTTTCCACATTTATAACAAACTACATTGGCATAACTTGCTCCGACACTACTTGCTCCGCCATTACTCGTTCCGACACCATTTGTTCCTTTCGTTCTATTAACCCCTGGTCCGTAGACCTCACACTTTGCCGCGCTATGACCATTTCTTTTACACTTGTTGCAAAATTTGGTGCAGAACCCCGAGTGATTCTTTTCACACCTTTGGCATAGCTGCTTCTGATTGTTGTTGTTGTTGCGGTTATTATTGTTGTTGGGATGATTGTTGTAGTTGCTGTTGTTGTTGTTGTTGTTGTTGGGCCATTTGTTGTAGTTGCGATTGATGTTGCGATTGTTGGGATAATTGTTGCGATTATTGTTGTAATTGCTGTTGTTGTTGTATTGGTGATTCTTATCACCGTTTTCCTCCCACTTTCTTTTGACTTGCTTCACATTGGCCTCTTCAGCAGTCTGTTCTTTAATTCTTTCTTCAATCTGGTTCACTAGTTTGTGAGCCATTCTACATGCCTGTTGTATGGAGGCGGGCTCGTGTGAACTTATATCTTCTTGGATTCTTTCCGGTAATCCTTTCACAAACGCGTCGATCTTCTCTTCCTCATCTTCGAATGCTCCCGGACACAATAGGCACAATTCTGTAAATTGTCTTTCGTACGTGGTAATATCAAATCCTTGGGTTCGTAACCCTCTAAGTTCTGTCTTGAGCTTATTGACCTCGGTTCTGGGACGGTACTTCTCGTTCATCAAGTGCTTGAATGCTGACCACGGTAGCGCGTACGCATCATCTTGTCCCACTTGCTCTAGATAGGTATTCCACCATGTTAACGCAGAACCTGTGAAGGTATGCGTAGCGTACTTCAATTTGTCCTCTTCAGTACACTTACTTATGGCAAACACCGATTCAACCTTCTCGGTCCACCGTTTCAATCCGATCGGTCCTTCGGTTCCATCAAATTCCAAAGGTTTGCAGGCAGTGAATTCTTTGTAGGTGCATCCTACACGATTTCCTGTACTGCTAGATCCAAGGTTATTGTTGGTATGTAGCGCAGCCTGTACTGCGGCTATGTTTGAAGCTAGAAAAGTACGGAATTCCTCTTCATTCATATTCACGGTGTGTCGAGTATTCGGTGCCATTTCCTTCAAAATAGTTAAATGGAACAAGTTAATCATACAGAATATTAAGAGTAGTTAATAGTATTTCGTAGCATAATATGAACTCATTTATAAAAGTTTTTTCTTCATATTAGCGTTTTATAAGTTTAAATTCGGGTAGTACCTACCCGTTAAGTTCATACTTAGTAGCTAATATACAATTCAACTACTACAATTCTATATGAAAAACTGATTGTAATAATATTTCGCGTTCAAACTTTTATACAATATTTTACAAACTTACAATACCGCTTATTTTACATAAAGCATGAAATATAGCACACAATAACTTTGATACAAGATAGTTGTGAAGACAATTCTAGCTAGTACACAAGTCGTTCGGCAAAGGCAATAAAGACACGTAATTCATACGTCCAGAAACAAGTCATGCATTCTGGTTTTACTAGGACTACTTCCCATCCTTGGTCTTGTGCAACATAACCGTTATGGCCGTTGATAAGACAGCGTGTTGTAACGTCATCAAAGGGACGAGGGTTACGTAATGTCCAACAGTCCCGTAATAATCTTAAAACCTCATTTCTTACCCCAATTACCGACTCCGTCACTTGTGGAAACGTTTTGTTTAATAGTTGTAGCCCGATGTTCTTGTTCTCACTTTGGTGAGAAGCGAACATTACTAATCCGTAAGCATAACATGCTTCTTTATGTTGCATGTTAGCCGCTTTTTCTAAATCACGAAGTCCAATATTCGGATATATTGAGTCAAAATAATTTCTTAACCCGTTGCGTAAAATAGCATTTGGGTTCCCCGTAATATATGCGTCAAAGTAAACACATCGTAACTTATGGGTTTCCCAATGTGATATCCCCCATCTTTCAAACGAAAGTCTCTTATAAACCAAGACATTCTTGGAACGTTCTTCGAATGTCTTACAAACTGATCTCGCCTTAAATAGTTGTGCCGAAGAATTCTGGCCGACTCTAGACAAGATTTCATCAATCATGTCTCCGGGTAGGTCTCTTAAAATATTGGGTTGTCTATCCATTTTGTGTTTTTAAACTGTAAAATAGACAAGAGTTAGTTTCATAAAAAAATACTTATTAATACAAGCAATTTTTACATATATCATAAAGCATAAGAACACTATATTACATATATTACACCACACGAATACAACTATCTTATTCCGACTCGCTCGTTTCTTCTTCTTCGGTTTTGGTTCGTTTTGCCAAGTTTCTAGGGATATATGATGTTCCCCTAATACGAGCCGTCGTTGTCCACATTGGTTTAGAAAAACCTGGTGGTTTAGAGGTTCCCGGGTCATTGTTACAACTTAAGGACTTCGGGGGTTGACGATACATATAAAGTTCATCGGGGTTGGAATTAGATTTCTCTATTTTTATGCCCTTTCCCTTATTATTTTCTTTTGCCTTTTTAAATTCAGTTGGGATAATTTCTATAACATCATCGGAATTCTCGTCGGAATCCGATTCATCGGAGAATTGGTAATCCTCCCAATATTTTGCTTCCTTGGCGGAAACACCATTGACCATAATTAACTTTGGTCGGTTGGTTGAGGATTTTCTTTTACTTAACCGTTTTATTATTTCCCCCACCGGTTCTATTTCTTCATCCGGTTCCGATTCTTCTTCCGGTTCCGATTCTTCTTCCGGTTCCGACTCTTCTTCCGGTTCCTCTTCGGGAACTTGTGAATCAGTCCACAAATCATTCCAATTTACATTTGACTCTTCATTATTATTAGGTGAGTCAATGGGACTTGTTCTAGAGGTAGACATCTATCACATAATATCAAACACGTTAAGAGATTAATATATCACATAATATTCATATGTTAAAAATATATAGTTTCCAACAAAAATGTTAAGCAATCATTTTTAAAGAAAACACTGTCGAAGTCCAGACTCACTAATGCATCCTAACAAACTCGATAAGACACACTAATGAAAATTTTCTGGTTCTCTAAGACTAACGCTCGGATACCAACTGAAATGTCCCGTTCTTATTGATTAAAAACGTTCCATATTAATTGATTTCGTTGCGAGGTTTTGACCTCTATATGAGACGTTTTTCAAAGACTGCATTCATTTTTAAAACAAACCATAACCTTTATTTCATAAATAAAGGTTTAAAAAGCTTTACGTAGATTATCAAATAATGATAATCTAAAATATCTTGTTTACACACGACCATTACATAATGGTTTACAATACAAATATGTTACATCGAAATCAGTTTCTTGAATGCAGTTTTTACACAATATCATACAAACATGGACTCCAAATCTTGTCCTTATTTTAGTATGCAACAGCGGAAGCTCTTAATATTCACCTGAGAATAAACATGCTTTAAACGTCAACAAAAATGTTGGTGAGTTATAGGTTTAACCTATATATATCAAATCATAACAATAGACCACAAGATTTCATATTTCAATACACATCCCATACATAGAGATAAAAATCATTCATATGGTGAACACCTGGTAACCGACAATAACAAGATGCATATATAAGAATATCCCCATCATTCCGGGACACCCTTCGGATATGATATAAATTTCGAAGTACTAAAGCATCCGGTACTTTGGATGGGGTTTGTTAGGCCCAATAGATCTATCTTTAGGATTCGCGTCAATTAGGGTGTCTGTTCCCTAATTCTTAGATTACCAGACTTAATAAAAAGTGGCATATTCAATTTCGATAATTCAACCATAGAATGTAGTTTCACGTACTTGTGTCTATTTTGTAAATCATTTATAAAACCTGCATGTATTCTCATCCCAAAAATATTAGATTTTAAAAGTGGGACTATAACTCACTTTCACAGATTTTTACTTCGTCGGGAAGTAAGACTTGGCCACTGTTGATTCACGAACCTATAACAATATATACATATATATTAAAGTATGTTCAAAACATATTTACAACACTTTTAATATATTTTGATGTTTTAAGTTTATTAAGTCAGCTGTCCTCGTTAGTAACCTATAACTAGTTGTCCACAGTTAGATGTACAGGAATAAATCGATAAATATTATCTTGAATCAATCCACGACCCAGTGTATACGTATCTCAGTATTGATCACAACTCAAACTATATATATTTTGGAATCAACCTCAACCCTGCATAGCTAACTCCAACATTCACATATAGAGTGTCTATGGTTGTTCCGAAATATATATAGATGTGTCGACATGATAGGTCGAAACATTGTATACGTGTCTATGGTATCTCAAGATTACATAATATACAATACAAGTTGATTAAGTTATGGTTGGAATAGATTTGTTACCAATTTTCACGTAGCTAAAATGAGAAAAATTATCCAATCTTGTTTTACCCATAACTTCTTCATTTTAAATCCGTTTTGAGTGAATCAAATTGCTATGATTTCATATTGAACTCTATTTTATGAATCTAAACAGAAAAAGTATAGGTTTATAGTCGGAAAAATAAGTTACAAGTCATTTTTGTAAAGGTAGTCATTTCAGTCGAAAGAACGACGTCTAGATGACCATTTTAGAAAACATACTTCCACTTTGAGTTTAACCATAATTTTTGAATATAGTTTCATGTTCATAATAAAAATCATTTTCTCAGAATAACAACTTTTAAATCAAAGTTTATCATAGTTTTTAATTAACTAACCCAAAACAGCCCGCGGTGTTACTACGACGGCGTAAATCCGGTTTTACGGTGTTTTTCGTGTTTCCAGGTTTTAAATCATTAAGTTAGCATATCATATAGATATAGAACATGTGTTTAGTTGATTTTAAAAGTCAAGTTAGAAGGATTAACTTTTGTTTGCGAACAAGTTTAGAATTAACTAAACTATGTTCTAGTGATTACAAGTTTAAACCTTCGAATAAGATAGCTTTATATGTATGAATCGAATGATGTTATGAACATCATTACTACCTTAATTTCCTTGGATAAACCTACTAGAAAAGAGAAAAATGGATCTAGCTTCAATGGATCCTTGGATGGCTCGAAGTTCTTGAAGCAGAATCATGACACGAAAACAAGTTCAAGTAAGATCATCACTTGAAATAAGATTGTTATAGTTATAGAAATTGAACCAAAGTTTGAATATGATTATTACCTTGTATTATAATGATAACCTACTGTAAGAAACAAAGATTTCTTGAGGTTAGATGATCACCTTACAAGATTGGAAGTGAGCTAGCAAACTTGAAAGTATTCTTGATTTTATGAAACTAGAACTTTTGGAATTTATGAAGAACACTTAGAACTTGAAGATAGAACTTGAGAGAGATCAATTAGATGAAGAAAATTGAAGAATGAAAGTGTTTGTAGGTGTTTTTGGTCGTTGGTGTATGGATTAGATATAAAGGATATGTAATTTTGTTTTCATGTAAATAAGTCATGAATGATTACTCATATTTTTGTAATTTTATGAGATATTTCATGCTAGTTGCCAAATGATGGTTCCCACATGTGTTAGGTGACTCACATGGGCTGCTAAGAGCTGATCATTGGAGTGTATATACCAATAGTACATACATCTAAAAGCTGTGTATTGTACGAGTACAAATACGGGTGCATACGAGTAGAATTGTTGATGAAACTGAACGAGGATGTAATTGTAAGCATTTTTGTTAAGTAGAAGTATTTTGATAAGTGTATTGAAGTCTTTCAAAAGTGTATAAATACATATTAAAACACTACATGTATATACATTTTAACTGAGTCGTTAAGTCATCGTTAGTCGTTACATGTAAGTGTTGTTTTGAAACCTTTAGGTTAACGATCTTGTTAAATGTTGTTAACCCAATGTTTATAATATCAAATGAGATTTTAAATTATTATATTATCATGATATTATCATGTATGAATATCTCTTAATATGATATATATACATTAAATGTCTTTACAACGATAATCGTTACATATATGTCTCGTTTAAAAATCATTAAGTTAGTAGTCTTGTTTTTACATATGTAGTTCATTGTTAATATACTTTATGATATGTTTTCTTATCATAGTATCATGTTAACTATATATATATATCCATATATATGTCATCATATAGTTTTTACAAGTTTTAACGTTCGTGAATCACCGATCAACTTGGGTGGTCAATTGTCTATATGAAACATATTTCAATTAATCAAGTCTTAACAAGTTTGATTGCTTAACATGTTGGAAACATTTAATCATGTAAATATCAATCTCAATTAATATATATAAACATGGAAAAGTTCGGGTCACTACAATACAGAGGGGATATCTTTAATGGGGATAAGGGGATAAAACCAAGATTTTTAGAAAATTTTAAATAATTAAAAATAATTGACAATTTAAAACAATTAATATTGGATTAATAAGAACAATCATCCACCGTTAACCTTGAATAGGAGGTTTAGCCTGCCATTAAGCTTATAAGACTTTGTTTACAAGCTCTAATACCAAGATTAAAAGTCCCGTAAATATAAAAATGAAAATTATGATAATATTGGATCGCTACTTCTATATCAGTACAAAGTTATAAACTGAAATAAAGAAGTATTTAAAAAGATATATTAAACACACCTTGATATTATTGTTGCACTCGATAACTTAGAAGATTGAGAGAGAATTGTATTGAATTCGATGACTCTCAAATGAAAACTTACAAGCTTATATAGGCGATTTCGAATGGCATATCCATCAAATATTCACACAATAATTACACATATTTTAAAGCGTACCTAATACGCATTATTTAGACACTAAATTCCACACACGGGATCCACTACTTTTGACCTTAAGAAAAAGGTCTGATCCTACCACAATAATTCACACGCATTGAATATATTTTCTACATATGAGACCCACATACAATTATTGCTTATTTCATTACAAAGTGATTTCTAGAAAAGGTAAAATAAGATATGGAGTATACTGTATATACCTATTATAATAAGTGGGCCTATATGGTAATTTAACTGAATCCATGATTGATTTGGGTCAGGTACAGCTCGTGGCATTTACAGACTGGGTCAAATAGGGTCCATTACACCTCAACAATTTGATGTAAGTAACTGTAAAGTTACCAACTTGACTAGTACTATATTAGCCCATATATCTATAGCAAAAGTTACAACTTCAGTCCTTATAAAATTTAATTTTCTTAACTAATTCATCTAATATTTCAGATGAATCCATATAATCCATGTTGTATTTATGTTGCAACTCAGTAACTCACCATAAAATATGTGGCCAAGCTTGAACACAGTCTTTTTTTTTCTTCTTATAAGAAGAAAACTCATATAAAAGGAAGATTTTTTTAAAAAAAAAAAAACATCAACAATCGAAAATACAATAAGGGATAACGGGACGAGGCTCGTACCAAAAAAGTTACATACAAATCTAACAAAAAAAAATATCCATAACCGAGCTCCACATGCTAAACCAAAAGATTTTGCGAATAAATACAAATGAAACAACAACAAAGCAACTACACAAAGCCCGAACACAAGCAAAACAAATAACTATTCGACACAAACCAAATGAACGAAACAAAACTACGTCTACCTATGGAACCCTTTTCAAGATGATCGTCGACCGTTTCTCATTGAATTCTCTTACTTGACCTATTCTCGAACTTGAACGATAGGACATTCGAAGAGGCGACACGGATTAAAGTTGCCGAAGAATGAGCGATCACACCCGATTTCAAGATCTTAAAAAAACAAACATTTCCCGGCTTATACCCCACTTGGCTTATTTACTCTGATTTCCAAGATCTTTTACACACTCTTTGGAGCCCAAATACTACACAATATATGTTTAAATTGTATAAATGGTTAATTAGATACAGTTTTCTTTTTACATGCTATCCGTGCATAACCGAGTTAGTGTATGAGCGATTTCTACCATTTTCTCTAGCACAAGATATGAATCAAGACATGACGCTAGTGATTTTTGAACAAAACTCGTATCAAGTAACTTGTTAATTATGCCAAATTTTTATCATATTTGTTATAATACAGATATAGAGATAGAGATAGAGATTTATTATTTATATGGACTCTAATTTAATTAACTACGAATTACGAATGTAGCTGTTAAAATATACATGTAAAATGGGCCCATTAATCACTTTTGGTCTCTTTAATTGGGTGTGGCCACAAATTCCAAAAGCTTTTTTAGTGACCTAACTAATGATTATTAAAAGGTTCGTGGTCTCCAGCTACCTGCTTTATATCCATATATCTATAAACTCGTAAAAGTAAATAGTGTTGGAAAATCGTGTGTACTTTCAAATCATATTAACGCAGCGGATAGTTAAGATAATAATCTTTTATTATTTCATAAAATATTTACAAGATTAAATATTCATATATATTTAATGAAACATGCATACGATTAAACTTTCCCAATGATCCAGTTACACCATAATAATTGTCATGAATATTAAATTATAAGATGAGTTAACGATATACCTTTCTTGAAGAACAGAGAGAAATCTACGATCAAAAGTATGACCGTCTCTTTGGATAGTCCACACTACACTTTCAAACAACGCCAATGGATGCTAGTCCAAACCCAAGTAACATATTAATCAACCCTTGATTAATTTTATGAAACAACTAAATAATACTCCGTACTATTTAGTCATCTTTCTTTCTAAAAGGAACTAAAAATATTATATGAGATTGTTTTATTTTTTTTTCTCTGTTTTTCAAATGTTCGTTCATCTCCCTCAAAAGCCTGATCATATATATATATATATATATATATATATATATATATATATATATATATATATATATATATATATATATATATATATATATATATATATATATATGCAAAAGTAAACCACTTGATTTTAAAACGTGTAAACATGATTGAGGTAAACCACTTGATTTTAAAATGCGTAAACATGATTGAGGTTTTAACTTCTTTTGTAATTTTCTTTTTCAAAGTCATATTTCTCAAATACATTAGGGGTATATTATGTAACTTATAATTAATAATTTCTATCATGTCGCTTTCATGTAAACAGTAAATTAATTAATTTCATTTCATCCACTATTCATATGAATAGAAAATGAATTAATTTCGATTTACTATTTTGTTACTTGAGAGTAATATATATACATCATATATATATTTTATTTGACGTCTCGGTGTATATGTGTGTGACCCCGAAGGCTCAAATGAAGTTGGCCATATAGTTATATGTTGTACCTTGCACATTAATTCTACAGACTCCCACTTGTGCATGGCACAACACCAAGTAACTATACAAACAATGGTAAGCGTCTAGCAACACGTCATTGTCCCCAAATTCATGTGAGGGTAGTTTCTCAAAACTGTTTATGGTAAGTTTTAAATGTCATTCGTCCTTTTGTCTCATATACTTTAGTTAAACTTGAGATATGGATCATCGGTCATTCTTATTTGTTTAACAATTTTGTTTCTCGATATTAGAACTGAATTAGATCACCAAACTAATTAAGTATCATCTTAATTACATCTGAGTGCGGCCACACAAATATCTTATTCATTCATCGAGGAGCTCAAAAAGTATCTAACTCCAAACATTTTAGAGGAAAAAAAAATCCTATATTGCATACACGTGTCTATCACGAGCTTTACATTATACCCAATAATGGCCTTTGTAACAACCTTATTCAGGACAGTGTTTAACCATATCAAAGTACAATGTTCCACACATCAAAACTGGCGTGCATCTCAAGTCTAAGGACATAAAGACATAATCACTAAAAGATTCACTACTGACAATGATCCATGTAGTGACATCTCGGTTGGGTCATTCCAATATTTATCATAAATGAATACATATGAATTTTGGTCTCTACAAGTTAACTATTTATCATCAATAAATATAACTAAAACTTCATATTAATCTTAATTCATGTTATTCCCATAACATGATCGATTATGGAGATTTTGAATAATCAACAATTATTCATGGATTAAACATGCTAATATAGAACACAGTGATATAAATGAAAACGATCATACCAACTATATATCAATTCATTAATATAAAACTGCTTAATGTTCCAAAAATATCCAAATACTAAATTACAAATGAAAAAGATCAGCAGCATAACGAAGTCCAGTATTACTAGAATGATCATTATGCTTGTTGTGCATCATGGGCTTCATGAATGGGTCAGCCACATTATCATTTGTATGAACCTTTAAGAATACTAATATCATTCCTCTTAATGACTTAATGAATGTAGTCAAACTTTTGAAGAATGTGCCAGATACTTTTATGTACATGTGATTCTTTCAAAAGTATATTAACACTCGAACTATCATAGTACATATTATAGAAGATTAAATGTTGTGTACTACTCTGAGTATAACAACAAACTTCCTTATACAGATAGCTTTCTGAGCAGCTTCTCAGTCAACAATGTATTCTGCTTTTGTTATAGATTGTTCAATAGTGCTCTGCCTAGAGCACTTTCAATCAACTATCTTGCCCATCATGACAAAGAAACAACGTGACTGGATCGAGAATCATCTTGATCAGTTTGGAAACTAGAATCAATATAAAACTTAATACTTAACTCTTCTTCTAAACCACCGTAAACCAAGAATATATCATTAGTACTCTGCAAATACTAAAGAATATCTTAACAACAATTCAATGTACTTCACCTGGATTATGTTGAGACTCGTCAAACTTAAAACTAATGAAACATCGAGTATAATACATATCATGGCATACATAATGGATCATATAGCCGAAGCATATGTGATACATTTTATTTGTCTCATCTCATCTGCTGTGATAGGACTTTTGAGACTTTCTCACGGTTATGCCCTTTTGCATTGGCAAAGCTCCATGCTTGGAGTTTTGCATGCTAAATCTCTGCAAGATAATGTATGTACATTGATTCAAACCAATAAGCCAATTGGATCTATTGTATAGATCCTCATTCCAATAATATAAGTAGCTTCATCAAGATCCTTTATGGAAATACATTTTCCAAGCCAAGACTTGACATCTTGCAAGTTGGAATGTTATTTCTAATAAGTAATATGTCATCAACATATAAGATCAAGAAGACTACTTTGCTCCCAGTAGCTCTAATGTAAACTCAGGGCTTATCTTGGTTTTGAGAAAAATTAAACACTTTGATTTTCTCATTAAACTTAAGATTCTAGCTCCTGGATGCTTGCTTTAATCCATAAATGGATTTTAAAAGCTTACATACTTTATTAGGATGCTTAAGATTCATAAACCCTTTCAGCTGAACCATATATACGTCCTCGCTTAGGTCGCCATTTAGGAAAGCAGTTTTGACATCCATTAGCCATATTTTATTATCATGAAAAGTAAACTTGGCAATAAGTATCCTAATTGTTTTAAGGCTAGCGACTGGTGAAAAACTTTCATCATAACCTTTTCTCACCAATCGAGCTTTAAAAGTGTTTACATTACCGTCCATATCAGTCTTCCTTTGAAGACCCATTTTTATCTCATTGTCTTACAATTGGGTAGAAGATCAATCAAGTCTCATACTTGATTATCCTTCATGGACTTCATATCTGTATTCATATAATCTAGTCATTTTCTGATTCAGGATCTGATATGGCCTCACGCAGCTAGAGGGTTCATCATAATCCCTTAGTTGAGGTTTATCTGAATTAATCAGATAATTAAACCTCATAAGCCGATGAGTTCTACTAGATCTATAAAGTGCAGGTGTAACACGTTTTGGCTCACCAACAGTGCGCTCAGTTTCAACGTGTGGATTGCTAGTGCTTACTGAAGGTATGTTACTTTATAGTACTTGAATTTCTTCAAGAACTACTTTACTCCCACTGACTTCTTGTAAGAGAAGATCTCTTTCCAGGAATTCAGCAGACCGAGCAGAAAACACGTTGTCTTCAGCTTGGTAGTAAAAGTAGTAACCCATTGTTTCCTTTATGTATCGTACAAAGTAACATTAGATAGTTCTGGGTTCTAATTTGTTTGAAGTGTCATGCTTCACGTACGCTTTACAACCCCAGACTTTCAGATAAGACAACTTGGGATTCTTCCCATGCCATAACTCATATGGTGTCTTTTCTACCTTCATAGTTGTAACATCATGATGTCGGGTCTAGGAGAAATTACCTATTTTGCCCTTTTTGTCCGTTTAGTGTTTTAAAGAGCATATTAATGAAATAATTAATTATTAGGTGTATTTAATTAATTATTAGTCAGTGAGTGCGTTTTGTGACAAGGGTCACATAAATATTTTATTTATCAATTTTAGACTTAGTTTGAGCTACCGAACGAAGTGTGTTGCGTTTCAGTAATCAGGTAAATACCCGTGTTTTATAAGGAATGGGATTAAATACCCATTTAAAGACTAAAACCGCCCATTGTTTTTATTTTAGTTCCAGAACTTGGTCTTCCTCTTCTCTCTCTTCGTTCCCATCGAACCCCAACACCATAAACCCTAGTTCTTTGATTTTTGTTGAAGATGATGATTAATTACAAGCTCATATTCGGATTTCTTGCTTCTTTAACATCCATAACAGGTTTGTCTTCTACTAATCTTGTATTTGATTCTTGATAATATAGGGTTTTTGATAAAAAGTTAGAAAATGCAATTGGTGCTTGAATCTTCCTTCTTGTATTGTTATTTGTTAGATATATGTTAGATTAATAATAATTACATGTTTGTATCTCCAATTTCTTGTTTTGTTCCTGATGATTTGGTGTTCTTGACAAAAATGATAAATATTGTATTTTGTGCTTAAATCTTGAATTGATGTGTTCTTTTGCTTGTGGAATGCTAGATTATTGTTGTTGTATGTTTGTTCATCTTTGAGAACTCTTAACTTGGTCAAAATACTACTCAAAACATGAAAATAGTGGGTGAAATCGAAGGGTTCGGCAGAGTAGCTGCTGCTGTGTTATTTTTTTGCTGCTGTGCAGCCTTGCTGCTGCTGTTTTCTACTGATTGCTGCTGTAGCAGCCCTGTCATGATGATGTTCGCCCACGTGGTGTGCACCCGTTTACCCGTACCTTTGTTTTGTGGTTCATGTGCGTTGTTTGGTCGCCCGTGTGGCTCATGACCCGCTCGTTTGGCCATGTTTAGTGTATGTATTATATATTTATATATAAGTGTGTATATATATGTATATATAAGTGCATATATAAGTGTATGTGTATATATATTCTTGTATATATATGTGTGTATGATCGTGGACTTGTTTCTTGACCAAAAAATTGCTCGAAACTCGATTTTTGTGGGTGAATCCGAGAGGGACAGCAGCGTAGCTGCTGCTACTATTTTTGCTGCTGCGCGCGGGCTGTTTCTGCAGCATTTTTGCAGCTGGAGCTGCTGTTAGCTGCTGTTTGCAGCCTTTATGCTGCTGCTCTGCTGCGCTTCGCCCACCGTAGCGCGCATCGGCTTGGCGTGGTTGAACCCCGATGACCCATACACTTGTGCTATGCTTCATGTGTTAATTTATTTGCCCGTTTGACCCCATTTGACCCACTTGGACTATATTGTGTCAAAATGGGTATTTGTTGGTTTTGATACGTCCACGATGTCGTGTCAAGTGTATATGCATATTTCGATATTTTAAAATCGTTTTTCAGCTTATTTGGGTTAAAGTGGGAAAAATGGGTCATTTGTGTCTAGTTGTCCCATTTGTGTGACTTGGCAATGTGCGTGTGTGTGTTTGTGTGTGTGTGTGTATATATATATATATGTGTGTGTGTGTGTGTCTATATATATATATATATATATATATATATATATATATATATATATATAAAAGTTATAATATCAAAGTACGTAATATTATAACGAACGAGTCAATGGTCAAAACGGGTGATCGCGCATATATACATACTTGCACATGATGTATATATGCGCGATCACCCGTTTTGACCATTGACTCGTTCTTTATAATATTACATACTTTGATATTATAACTTATATATATATATATATATATATATATATATATATATATATATATATATATATATATATATATATATATATATATATATATATATATATATATATATATAGAAAGAGATATAGTTAGTATATGTGGTGCGGTTTACTAACTTGTTCAGTATTTGTCCTCAGGTGATACATATGAGGAGAAGACTCGGTGACATTAGACTACCGAGTTTAGCTGACAATCGGTGAGTGGGTCTATTTAAGGATAGAGTTTGAGTAGCAAGCCGCGCTACTGTCGTTTACTCTATTTTATTAGACTGTGGTTATATCCGATTGCCATGATTAGATATCTGATTCCCATGTTTAGATAATGGTTAACATGTTAGTGAATTATTACATGTTGATGATATTGTGTGATATTATAAGCACTGTGTTTGACGCCAGCCTGGGGAGGCTGGAGACTCATAACCAAGCCTAGGGAGGTTAGAGTCCGTATGAGGTCAACCGAGCCTGGGGAGGTTGGGTCCAAAGGCTACTGATTGTGGAGTATAGTTTGAATGACGCATCCCCTGCGTCCGAATGACTATACTATGAATTGAGTAGCGAGGACTATCGGTAGACTCTAGCCCGATCAACTACGAGTCGTGTGCTCGTACAAGCCGCCGATCCTCATATTGTCATTGTCTTTGTTTGTATGCTGTTAGGACGTTAGCATACTTTTATTTGATTGCTGGATTGATGCTTAGACTTGATCCGTTAGATTCCATTCACTTAGCAGTTGTGCTAATCCCCCACATTTTCACCCTTGTAGGTTCAGTACGATTGCATGTTAGATACCAGGGTGAAGATGGGATGCGGGATGATATGTTTGACAAGTCGAAACTCTGATGTCGTGTCTTTTGTTACTAGTGTCATTGTTTTAATGTAACACCCAGTTTTTAATATATGTAATGGTCTTTAAATAAATGATATGATGTAAATAAAATATAGTACAAGTGTCATTTATATATATGTATCAGATTTAATAAACAGGTTTCCGCTGTGACTTAAAAAAAATCAGGGGTGTTATAAGTTGGTATCAGAGCGTGGATTTGGCAGCATGTTCACGGAAGTGACATGTTCCCAAATCGTCTGTCAAGTCAAACATATCTTGGGAGATGGGTTAAGTGAATGGAGTAGGTATGAGTGTGTTAGTTGTGAGCTACTAACATTTGTTATACTAAGATTTGGTGTGAGATGTTGTGCAGTACAGGTATGGCTGATTGTGACGGTAACGCTATGACCCCCAATGCCCCTGGAACAGTCAGAGCTTCAGAGTCAGAGCTTCAGAGTACAGATGTGTATCAGGTACAAAATTTGGGAAACTGATGTCAGGGTTGTAAGGACAGTTACCGAAGGTTCATGACAGGTAATATGAGTTAGAGTAGTAAGTGTAGGTGGACTCAGATATTGTGCCTTCAGATCAGATGGTCTAGTAAATGTCAGGTGGGTATTTAGTTTCTGTTTAGATGAAATCGTGGTGGGTAATATTTCTCGATCACTAATGATGCAACCTCAATAATAGCTTGACAACAGTACCATTATCTGATACAGAAGCATTCGTCACCAGTAAAAAAAATAATAAAATAATAATTTTAATAATAAAGGAAAGGATTCCGTTAGACAGACTTTGAGTAGTTGACCTCTTGGGTATTCCAAGTTAAATCAGTCAGTAATCTAGGAAGTTTAGTAGACTTAACCAAGTAGAAGAATCAAGACGGATCGGTACAGGTTCTTTTAAAAAGGTAGGGGGTGATAGGTACATGTCTCCCTACCTTGGGATATGATTTATTCTATTGATGATATCTATGAGATGTGATATGACAAATCAAGACACCAAGTTGGGTTCTTACAGAGGTAGTATATATATTGGATTTGTCAGTGTATAGGACACGGAGTGTTTCGGTATTCGACAGATCGGAGAGTGAGTTCTGGGGCGGGGTCTGGGGCACAGATTTCTTCATCCGGGTAATCTTCTGCTCTTGTGGTTGGACAAGAGGGAAGGAAACCCACAGTGGATACAGTTAGAGCATACTAGATGTGTCAGAGGCTGGTAATACATATGACGACTTGACTCATGGTACGTCTTTATTACATTTTTGTAATTTTTACTATTACATTTGGTAATATGTAGTTGCATATAGTAAGTCTTCAATGTGGAAATGTATGCTACACAATTGTTGATTGATATAGTGGAAACTGTTTAGATGGCCTTACACTAGTTTTCTGCTTAGTAGTGCATAGTGGCTTAATTATTGTAATAGGTTGCCATGCTAATTGAGACAGGTTATTTGTCATGCGTGCAACCTATCGACGTGTTAGTATTGTTGTAATAATAAGTGCCATGCTATAGGTATTGGATAGATATCCTGAATGCGATTGGCCTATTAGTCCAGATTTAGTTTATGCTGCTATGCAAGATCCGTTAGTGGGAATTAATACTTGTAGGAAGTTGTAACAACCCTCACTTTTCGACTTCTAAATTTACAGAATTAACCCTAGGGTTATATGTCTGACTATATATATTAAGGGTTGTTATATACAATTAAATATTGACCGAATAGTAATTTTTAGTCAACAATGAACGCTTAAATAAATAATATATTATTAATTTATATAATTTGACATAATTTAACTAAGTATATAAACTTTGTATCACTTTTATTATTTAGTTAATGTATTATATATTTAACTATATAATAAATCTAATTATATATAAATGTAATAATATTTACAAACTTACTAAAACTATAGTTTAATAATTAAAATCATAATTATTATTAAAAATACAAAATACCGAATTATTTATTATTTTTATGCAAAATTTGTATTTATTAATTAAATAAAAAAATAAAATAAAATAAAATATTATTGACAAATATTTTTGGAAAAGCATTAAATCAATTTGTTTATTTATATAAAAAAATCCTTAAAATAAATGAAAAAAATAAATAAATAAATTACTTTTTAATTAAAAATTGTAATGGAAAAACTACTTTTATTATTTTATTTTGTGCATTATCCCATGACCTAACATTTAATACTTTTTAATTTTAAAATCCCATTAAGAATTAAAATATTTCTTTTTCTTTTAATTATTTTATTCTTTTTACCTAATTTTTTCAAGTATAAATATCCCTCATTTCTCATTCAAACTCACACCAAAATTTCTCTCATTCTCTCTTTGAAGAATTACTACTAGTAAGTATTCTTTTTTTACTTTTTATTTTTTTTACTTTTTACTTTTTACTTTTTACTTCGATTATTATTTTTACCGAAACATGTAAATAATGTTATAAATTATATGCAATTAAAAATAAAATAAATAACATGTATACACTATTCTATTACTAGCACCTATAACCTACTACTTATATTGTAACATAAAAACATTTTGGGATATGTATTAGAGATGTATAGATCTTCGAACTTTCTTGACGAATGGTTTCTATGAGATTCTAGGCAGAGGGTTTGGATTTCCGATTTAAAGGGTCCTATGGCTCAAGCCCCTAGATCTAAATTAGCCATTCGAAGGGAAAGGGGTGATTGGAAGCTTATCTAATACGACAAGTATCCTAAAATGGAAAACACTGATAAAAGTAGAAACTCTCTAGTCATAGAAACTTAGTAAAATAAGAAACTTTCTAAAAATGGAAACTTTATAAAAATAGTAACTTACTAGGAATAAAAACTTAGTAAAACAAACTATACTTAAACACATACTTAAACTTAAACATGGGCAAAACACTTAACCACTCTTAAATGTCAATAGGCTGACTTTCCTGCTCACTCGTTCAACTCTTTATTCCGAGGAATAACTCTCTCTCTACTTACTAAGGTGAATTCATAGCCCCTCTTTATTGCTAGCAAACTTACTTACTTTACTTGGGGTGAGACACATGCTGTTTTTACTTTTTACAATTTAGACACAAGTACCAAACTGTTAAACTATGCTATACCCGGCTATGTCCGGCTAAGTCCCTACAGTGATATTTTTAATTGCTGCTGCATGCTTAATTATTGGGGGTAGGCCTATCAGGAGTAACATCCCCTATACATTTGACTAAGTCTTTGTATTACTTAATAATGAAATTAAACCGACAAGGACAGACACAACTTGTCATGGGGCAAACTTAAACGTTTAGTCTAAATATCACGCATTGGCATAACTTTTGATCCTGCGGGAGATCAACTTTACAAACTAAATCTTGTGGTCTAAAACAACGACAAACTTTTTGTTAAACCTATAAACTTCACTCAACCTTTTTGGTTGACACTTTAGCATGTTTTGTCTCAGGTGCTGTTTGATTCAAGCTCTTATACTTACTGCTTATGTGATGCTACTTGGACATAGGATCAAGAGATATCGCATTTATTACTTCTACATGTGAACATTTACGTTATTGTTATTCCTGTCATTGTAACGACATTTCATTTTCCGCTGCGTACTCATTAAAGTTAAATTCATCATTTAGTATTGTTCTCGTTTATTATAATATGTTGGTATGTTTTGATATTAGTAACGTTCCTTCTAGACCCTATTGGGAGGATGTTACAGATTGGTATCAGAGCATAACCAAGCTGTTAAAGAGAACCAGGATTGCATTTTTTATGTGTGCCTTACTTGTTAGCTAGGGTGCCTTAGCAATCTAGGAAACTATAACCTTTCCTGCCTTAGACTTTAAAGCACTTAGGATTGCCTTGTAATCTTAAAACATATGCCTTACAATCCTATCCTATAACTGATCAAAATCTCTTTCCTAATGTTAGGATGTCTAATTATCATCAAACGACCAAAATGAATCTTTTCAAGCCAACCGAAAAAGATACTAAAAGGTCTTCCACAGAAAGACCTGTCCAAAGTCCACCTTATGGCTTTGGTGGTCCTCCCTCACCAAATTATAGCCCAAATACTACTCTAAAGTTACATGGGTCTCCTGAGTACTATTCAACCCCGAGGAATAAAGACAAGAGGAAATGTCTTGAAGAAACTGGGCCGTCAAAGAAAAGATCCCGATCTCCTTCCTACGATGAAGTTGATGCCAAGTACGAGCTCATGAATCTGCGAAAAACTACCGATGACCTAATTCGCCATATTGGAAGGATCGATGTTCAAATGAAGGAAAAAGACCTAGCAATCAAGAAGCTCATGGAGGAAAATGCTGAACTAAAGAAAGAGATAAAGTTGGTGAAGTATGAAGGTGATAGAAATACCCGATGGGGGAAGCAATCTCTCTCCTACCTAAGAGAAGATGTTGACCTTAGATTGAAGATGGAGGAAAACCGTGTAAATAATCAACTTTCTATAAGGGACCACAAGTACCATGTAATCAATAATGAAGTTTCTAACCTTTATGATAATCTCGAGTTCCTGCATGAGAAACAAAAGGCGAAGAATGAGAAAGTTGAGAAGTTTATGAAGAAGGTTGAGGACGAGAAGAAGGAATATGAATCTTAATATTCTTTAGTTATCTTTCTATTTTCCATCTATGTAAAGGCTATGCCTTAAAACTATTTCTATTTCTGAATCATATATTAAAAGGCTTATTTAATGCCTAGTTCCTTAATAAAATAAAGTGTTTTATTTATATCATGTGATATTAATACTTTTTCTTATTCCTACTTGTAATTGCTCAAATTTGTTAACTTATCCGACTTATGTTCACTTTTATGTAGTGACATCATGGTTCGTTCAGCTGCACCTACCGTTAACAACGTTGTGTTAACTACTGAGCAATTCCAACAGTTACTCGCTGCCGCCCAAGGCAACGCCCAAGCTAACCATGCTAATCCACAACTGAAACCTTGTTCCTAAAAGGATTTTTCAAACTGTCATCCTCCTGCATTTAAGGGGACTGAAGAATCTGTCGAACTAGTCCGTTAGTTCGAGAAGATGGAATCTATTTTTCGTATTTGCAACTGTGGTGATAACGATCGAGTAAAGTATGCCACTAGCTCATTGGGTGGCAATGCTTTAACTTGGTGGACTGCTCATGCCAAGTCCGTAGGAATTGATAATGCTAATGCAATTCCATGGGATGAACTCAAAAGCATGATGGTCAACAAATTCTGTCCTCGAAGTCAAGTTCAGAAACTTGAAGCTGAGTTCTGGGAACTCAAGGTCAAGGGTACTGACATTGAGAACTATACCAATCGTTATCTGGAGCTTTCTACTCTATGTCCTGAAATGTTTCCTACTGAAGCTAGAAGAATTGAGCGGTATATTGAAGGTCTTCCCGAGGATGTTCAAGGGAATGTTATTGCGGCTGAGAAGGTTACTTTGGATGTTGTGATTCTCATGGCACAAAATCTCATGTTGGCCAAGAGAAGAAGGGCGTCGACCAATAAGCAAGTTGAAACCAAGGGTAATGATGGTAAGAGGAAGTTTGAGCCATCTCAAGGTTTGGCTCAAAATGATAATAAGAAGCCTGCGGATGGTACAAGGTCGAATTATAAGGGTACTTATCCTTTCTGTATTCGTTGTGAGAGGCATCACCCGGGGAAGTGTACTGCGGTTTGTGCATTGTGTAAGAAAGCGGGACACGTTGCTAAGACGTGTAAGACTCCTCCGAAGGATAAGGCTATTGTTCCGGCCAAAGCTCCTCCTACATGCTATACTTGTGGAGAGAAGGGACACATTAGTCCGATTTGTCCTAAGAAGAAAGATAATCCCGCTACTGGAGCTAATGCTACTGCTGCGAAGGGTCGTGCGTTTGTTATTACTGCTGCTGAAGCCCGAGATGAAGATGAAGTTATCACGGGTACGTATCTTGTCAATAATTTCTATGCAACTATTTTATTCGATACTGGTGCCGACAGAAGTTACGTGTCTAGTGATTTTTGTACCCTATTTGCTGAAAAGCCTCAACCCTTAGAAACTAAAAGATTAGTAGAAGTAGCCAATGGAAAGGTCATGCAAGTCGATAAAATCTATAAAAACTGCAACCTAATCTTAGCTGATAAAGAATTTAAGATAGACCTTTTGCCGGTCAAACTCGGAAGTTTTGACGTCGTAGTTAGTATGGATTGGTTACGTCCATTACATGCTGCTATCATGTGTTACGATAAAACTGTTAATGTTCCATTGGGGAATGGACATACTCTCATCATCCAAGGTGAAAAGAGTGGTTCTAATCTCAATATCATCTCCTATATCAAAACCCGCAAATACCTTATAAAAGGTTATCCAGCCATTCTAGCCCACGTTAAGCTGATCGAATCGGAAGAGAAGCGTATTGAAGATGTACCAGTGGTTAGAGACTATCCCGATGTGTTTCCCGAAGATCTTCCTGGTCTTCCACCTCCTCGACAAGTTGAATTTCAAATTGATTTAGCTCCCGGTGCTGCTCCTATTGCTAAAGCACCATACCGTTTAGCACCTTCCGAAATGAAGGAACTTTCCAACCAGCTCCAAGAACTATTGGATAAAGGTTTCATTCGTCCAAGCTCGTCCCCATGGGGAGCTCCTATTCTATTTGTTAAAAAGAAGGATGGTACGTTTAGGATGTGCATTGATTACCGCGAACTTAACAAGCTTACTATCAAGAACCGTTATCCGTTGCCACGTATTGATGATCTATTCGACCAACTTCAAGGGTCAATTGTTTATTCAAAGATTGATTTGAGGTCCAGATATCACCAACTTAGAGTCAAGGAATCTGATATTCCTAAGACTGATTTTCGCACTCGTTATGGGCACTATGAATTCTGTGTCATGCCTTTTGGTTTGACCAATGCTCCTGCCATTTTCATGGATCTCATGAACCGTGTCTGCAAACCTTATCTTGATAAATTTGTCATTGTTTTCATTGATGACATTTTGATCTACTCCAAGAGTGAGAAGGAACATGAGCAACATCTGCGCGTGATTCTTGAACTCTTACGAAAGGAACAACTCTACGCTAAGTTTTCTAAGTGCGAGTTTTGGCTCAAAACCGTACAATTCCTCGGACACGTTGTTGATAGTAATGGAATACATGTCGATCCAGCTAAGATTACCGCTATCCAGAACTGGGAGATACCAAAGACTGCGAAGCATATTCGTCAATTTTTGGGACTTGCCGGTTATTATCGGAGATTCATAAAGGATTTTTCCCTTCTTGCCAAACCTCTTACGAAGCTAACTCAAAAAGGGAAGAAGTTTGAGTGGTCCGAAGAACAGGAATCTGCTTTTAAGATTCTAAAAGAGAAGTTGCCCACAGCCCCGATTCTATCTTTACCTGAAGGTACTGACAATTTTGTTGTTTACTGCGATGCCTCAAAGCAAGGCTTTGGTTGTGTTTTAATGCAACGTGAAAAGGTTATTGCCTACGCATCTAGACAGTTGAAGAAACACGAGGAGAACTATACCACACAAGACCTTGAGTTAGGTGCAGTGGTATTTGCATTAAAGATATGGAGACATTATCTATATGGTACCCAGTTTACGGTGTACACTGACCATAAAAGTCTTCGACACATCTTTGATCAAAAACAGCTAAATATGAGGCAAAGACGATGGCTCGAGTTATTGAATGATTATGACTGTAAGATGGAATATCATCCTGGCAAGGCAAATGTAGTTGCTGATGCCCTTAGTCGAAAAGACAATGTTAAACGTGTTCGTGCCTTAAACCTGAAAATCAAATCAAATCTTATATCACGAATCTGCGAAGCTCAACTGGAAGCTATTAAACCAACACTTATCGAAGGTGAAGGACCTATCGGTTTCGAGAACCAACTCCAAGTGAAAGCTAATGGTACACGGTACTTTGGCAACAGAATTTGGGTTCCTCGCTTCGGTAATCTCCGTGAACTAGTCTTGGATGAAGCGCATAAGACTAGGTATTCTATTCATCCGGGTTCCAGTAAGATGTACCACGATGTGAAGGAATTCTACTGGTGGCCTAATATGAAAGCCGACATTGCTACTTATGTTAGTAAGTGTCTCACTTGTTTGAAAGTCAAGGCTGAACATCAAAAGCCTTCTGGTCTATTGACACAACCCGATATTCCGCAGTGGAAGTGGGAATGTATCGCTATGGACTTTATTACTAAATTGCCCAAGACTTCTAGTGGCAATGATACTATATGGGTCATAGTAGATTGTCTTACTAAATCTGCTCATTTCTTACCGATCAAGGAGACCGACAAGATGGAGAGATTGTCACAACTGTATATCAAAGAAATTGTCTCTCGTCATGGTGTTCCTATATCAATCATATCCGATCGCGACAGTAGATTCATTTCCAGATTCTAGAAATCCTTACAAACTGCTCTTGGAACTCAACTCGACATGAGTACTGCTTATCATCCGCAAACCGATGGTCAAAGTGAACGAACCATTCAAACATTGGAAGATATGCTTCGCGCTTGTGTTATCGACTTCGGCAAAGGCTGGGATAGACATTTTCCTTTGGTTGAATTCTCTTACAATAATAGTTACCACTCAAGTATTAAGGCTGCACCTTTTGAGGCCTTATACGGGCGAAAATGTAGATCCCCACTGTGCTGGGATGAATTAGAGGACAGACAGTTAACTGGTCCTGAAATCATACACGAGACAACCGAAAAGATAGTTCAGATTAAGAAACGAATAGAAACTGCCCGCAGCCGACAGAAGAGCTATGTTAATAAAGGTCGGAAAGATTTGGAATTCCAAGTTGGTGACAAAGTCATGTTGAAAGTATCCCCTTGGAAAGGCATCGTTCGTTTTGGTAAACGAATCAAACTAAGTCCGCGTTTTGTTGGACCCTTCAAGATTACTGAAAGGATCGGACCCGTGGCTTATCGATTAGAATTACCTGCTGAACTTAGCAGCGTACACAACGTATTTCATGTCTCGAATCTTAAAAAGTGTCTCGCTGATGACACTCTCGTTATTCCTTTGGATGACATTCGCATTGATGATAAAATGCACTTCATAGAGGAACCCGTAGAAGTCATGGACCGATCTGCTAAACGCTTAAAACAAAGCACCATACATATTGTTAAGATCCATTGGAATTCACGACGTGGCCCCGAGTATACCTGGGAACGTGAAGACCAAATGAAACAGAAATATCCCCATCTCTTCTCAACCGCTGATGCATCCGAGAAGTCTACCTAAAACTTCGGGACGAAGTTTTTATTAACGGGGAGGTACTGTAACAACCCTCACTTTTCGACTTCTAAATTTACTGAATTAACCCTAGGGTTATATGTCTGACTATATGTATTAAGAGTTGTTATATACAATTAAATATTAACCGAATAGTAATTTTTAGTCAACAATGTACGCTTAAATAATTTATTAATTTATATAATTTGACATAATTTAACTAAGTATATAAACTTTGTATCACTTTTATTATTTAGTTAATGTATTATATATTTAACTATATAATAAATCTAATTATATATAAATGTAATAATATTTACAAACTTACTAAAACTATAGTTTAATAATTAAAATCATAATTATTATTAAAAATACAAAATACCGAATTATTTATTATTTTTATGCAAAATTTGTATTTATTAATTAAATAAAAAAATAAAAATAAAATAAAATAAAATATTATTGACAAATATTCTTGGAAAAGCATTAAATCAATTTGTTTATTTATATAAAAAAAATCCTTAAAATAAATGAAAGAAATAAATAAATTACTTTTTAATTAAAAATTGTAATGGAAAAACTACTTTTATTATTTTATTTTGTGCATTATCCCATGACCTAACATTTAATACTTTTTAATTTTAAAATCCCATTAAGAATTAAAATATTTCTTTTTCTTTTAATTATTTTATTCTTTTTACCTAATTTTTTTAAGTATAAATACCTCTCATTTCTCATTCAAACTCACACCAAAATTTCTCTCATTCTCTCTTTGAAGAATTACTACTAGTAAGTATTCTTTTCTTACTTTTTATTTTTTTACTTTTTACTTTTTTACTTTTTACTTCGATTATTATTTTTACCGAAACATGTAAATAATGTTATAAATTATATGCAATTAAAAATAAAATAAATAACATGTATACACTATTACTATTACTAGCACCTATAACCTACTACTTATATTGTAACATAAAAATATTTTGGGATATGTATTAGAGATGTATAGATCTTCGAACTTTCTTGACGAATGGTTTCTATGAGATTCTTGGCAGAGGGTTTGAATTTTCGATTTAAAGGGTCCTATGGCTCAAGCCCCTAGATCTAAATTAGCCATTCGAAGGGAAAGGGGTGATTGAAAGCTTATCTAATACGACAAGTATCCTAAAATGGAAAACACTGATAAAAGTAGAAACTCTCTAGTCATAGAAACTTAGTAAAATAAGAAACTTTCTAAAAATGGAAACTTTTTAAAAATAGTAACTTACTAGGAATAGAAACTTAGTAAAACAAACTATACTTAAACACATACTTAAACTTAAACATGGGCAAAACACTTAACCACTCTTAAATGTCAATAGGCTGACTTTCCTGCTCACTCGTTCAACTCTTTATTCCGAGGAATAACTCTCTCTCTACTTACTAAGGTGAATTCATAGCCCCTCTTTATTGCTAGCAAACTTACTTACTTTACTTGGGGTGAGACACATGCTGTTTTTACTTTTTACAATTTAGACACAAGTACCAAACTGTTAAACTATGCTATACCCGGCTATGTCCGGCTAAATCCCTACAGTGATATTTTTAATTGCTGCTGCATGCTTAATTATTGGGGGTAGGCCTATCGGGAGTAACGTCCCCGATACATTTGACTAAGTCTTTGTATTACTTAATAATGAAATTAAACCGACAAGGACAGACACAACTTGTCATGGGGCAAACTTAAACGTTTAGTCTAAATATCACGCATTGGCATAACTTTTGATCCTGCGGGAGATCAACTTTACAAACTAAATCTTGTGGTCTAAAACAACAACAAACTTTTTGTTAAACCTATGAACTTCACTCAACCTTTTTGGTTGACACTTTAGCATGTTTTGTCTCAGGTGCTGTTTGATTCAAGCTCTTATACTTACTGCTTATGTGATGCTACTTGGACATAGGATCAAGAGATATCGCATTTATTACTTCTGCATGTGAACATTTATGTTATTGTTATTCCTGTCATTGTAGCGACATTTCATTTTCCGCTGCGTACTCATTAAAGTTAAATTCATCATTTAGTATTGTTCTCGTTTATTATAATATGTTGGTATGTTTTGATATTAGTGACGTTCCTTCCAGACCCTATTGGGAGGACGTTACAGAAGTCTTTTTCTTTATCGTTGGCTACTAACCTGGGGGACACACGTAGTGCCCATAGGGGCTATTTTAGGGTCGTAGTTCCCTTATGAGTTGACCAGAGACTTGATCCTTAGTTTGTGGCTGTGTGACGTGTAGTCTTTATGTTTGAAGACAGTGACCGAACCAGTAGATGTGACTGGGCCTGTAGTATCCTGGTATGACTGGACTTGTTGTGTAGGACCCGTAGGGTTGTCCTAAGGAACTGTCTTCCTTCCTTGGCCTGACGTGACCTTATGTGTGGCCCTTAGAACATAAGTGTAGGCTGTTCCCTTGTATTGGTCTCTTGAGTAGGTAGAGACGGACTTTGACTGGACTGAGGAGTGAGTTTTGGGTGTGAGTTGACCCTAAGACTAGGGTGAGTGTCCGACTGTTAGTGAAGTTGTGATTAGTATCACTTATGGACGAGTCGATGTAAATTGATAATACCATGTTCAGAGGGTATTGTGACTGTAGAGGACTTAGAGAGAAGCGTTGGAATTTACTAGTGTGTTGCGAAAGAAGGATTAGTTGGGTACATTTGAACAGTGAGAATGTGCCATGATAGTTGTAATCGGATAACAAATTTAGAAATCCTGAGTTTAGAATATCTCTATTATTAGTGGATTAACTGTCAGTGATCAGAGTAAATAGACTGCGATTGATTGACAGATTCGATTAGGATCTTGCTTCAAAATACTCGAAATGAAAATATGATTTGGGATGATGTATTACGCCTGGCCAACGGAATACATCATGGTAAATCATACAATAGTTTCGGGAGTCGGATGAGATGTAGTGATTGATAGTCTGTTTTGAATTTCAGAGGATTTTGACCAACGGCTGACTTTGATGATTTGGTACAGACGAAGGTAATGTACCTATATTTTGTGTAAGTTATTGATTTAATAGGTTTGGATTGAGGATTCTGATTGAATCTTAACCTAGTCACGACCTTTGAGGAGTAACTTTAACGATATCGGACAAAAGAATTAAGGTTATTTGAGGGAAATGACCGGTAGACAATTACTTCTGGTATAGGATGACGGTTATTCTATACTCGGGATTCGTGATTTAGTGGTTAGATTTGACTTGGAACTGTGTTGGTAAGTGGTTCTACTAGGGATGAGTAGACCAGAAATGCAAACTAGTCGTTAAATAATTGGGTAAATATTGACTCGGTTGAGTGAATTTCAACAAAATTCTTGAATAGCAGGATTGAAACAGGTATTAAATTACGGATATTGAGTAATTTATTGTAATCCGAGTTGACTTAACGATATTGTAGTGATGAAATTAGCTAAGTTTGTGTTTTCAAAGGTAAATGATAGCCATTAATCAATGTTTTAGACTGAGTTGATTTGGGAAATTCGATGAACGTGACCCGGGGATAACCCAAATCATGATTGACAGATATCATGTAGTGGGTCATTAGTGGTGACTCGAGATTTGGTGTGTAAAACCTAGACTAGAGTATGTGGGGAAAGATTTGGGTATCTTGTATTGTAAGTAAACTTGCAGATTAGCGTATAAGTGAGATTTGACCATTGAGTAGTAATCTTAGTGGACAGTGTGTTTGACTTTTGACCAGCGAGTTTTCACTTGACCGACGAGAGATGGACAGAACTTTGTAACGTTTGTGACTGTAAGACCTGTTTTGACTTAGGTCTGGTTGTGACCCGTTGTGGTGGTTTGTTGTACCTATGACCTTTGTTGACCTTGATTGACCAGATTCCGAGGACGGAATCTCTTTAAGGGGGGTAGATTTGTAACATCTTGATGTCGGGTCTAGGAGAAATTACCTATTTTGCCCTTTTTGTCCGTTTAGTGTTTTAATGAGCATATTAATGAAATAATTAATTATTGGGTGTATTTAATTAATTATTAGTCAATGAGTGCGTTTTGTGACAAGGGTCACATAAATATTTTATTTATCAATTTTGGACTTCGTTTAAGCTACCGAACGAAGTGTGTTGCGTTTCAGTAATCAGGTAAATACCCGTGTTTTATAAGGAATGGGATTTAATACCCATTTAAAGACTAAAACCGCCCCTTGTTTTTATTTTAGTTCCAGAACTTGGTCTTCCTCTTCTCTCTCTTCATTCCCATCGAACCCCAACACCATAAACCCTAGTTCTTTGATTTTTGTTGAAGATGATGATTAATTACAAGCTCATATTCGGATTTCTTGCTTCTTTAACATCCATAACAGGTTTGTCTTCTACTAATCTTGTATTTGATTCTTGATAATATAGGGTTTTTGATAAAAAGTTAGAAAATGCAATTGGTGCTTGAATCTTCCTTCTTGTATTGTTATTTATTAGATATATGTTAGATTAATAATAATTACATGTTTGTATCTCCAATTTCTTGTTTTGTTCCTAATGATTTGGTGTTCTTGACAAAAATGATAAATATTGTATTTTGTGCTTAAATCTTGAATTGATGTGTTCTTTTGCTTGTGGAATGCTAGATTATTGTTGTTGTATGTTTGTTCATCTTTGAGAACCCTTAACTTGGTCAAAATACTACTCGAAACATGAAAATAGTGGGTGAAATCGAAGGGTTCGGCAGCGTAGCTGCTGCTGCGTTATTTTTTTGCTGCTGTGCAGCCTTGCTGCTGCTGTTTTCTGCTGATTGCTGCTGTAGCAGCCCTGTCATGATGATGTTCGCCCACGTGGTGTGCACCCGTTTGCCCGTACCTTTTTTTTGTGGTTCATGTGCGTTGTTTGGTCGCCCGTGTGGCTCATGACCCGCTCGTTTGGCCATGTTTAGTGTATGTATTATATATTTATATATAAGTGTGTATATATATGTATATATAAGTGCATATATAAGTGTATGTGTATATATATTCTTGTATATATATGTGTGTATGATCGTGGACTTGTTTCTTGGCCAAAAAACTGCTCGAAACTCGATTTTTGTGGGTGAATCCGAGAGGGACAGCAGCGTAGCTGCTGCTACTGTTTTTGCTGCTGCGCGCGGGCTGTTTCTGCAGCATTTTTGCAGCTGGAGCTGCTGTTAGCTGCTGTTTGCAGCCTTTATGCTGCTCCTCTGCTGCGCTTCGCCCACCGTAGCGCGCATCGCTTGGCGTGGTTGCACCCCGATGACCCGTACACTTGTGCTATGCTTCATGTGTTGATTTATTCACCCGTTTGACCCCATTTGACCCGCTTGGACTATATTGTGTCAAAATGGGTATTTGTTGGTTTTGATACGTCCACGATGTCGTGTCAAGTGTATATGCATATTTCGATATTTTAAAATCGTTTTTCAGCTTATTTGGGTTAAAGTGGGAAAAATGGGTCATTAGTGTCTAGTTGTCCCATTTGTGTGACTTGGCAATGTGCGTGTGTGTGTGTGTGTGTGTGTATATATATATATATATATATATATATATATATATATATATATATATATATATATATATATATATATATATATATATATATATATATGTATATATGGATATATACAAGTGCAAGTATGTATATATGCCCTATCACCCGTTTTGACCATTGACTCGTTCGTTAAAATATTACGTACTTTGATATTATAACTTATATATATATATATATATATATATATATATATATATATATATATATATATATATATATATATATATATATATATATATAGAAAGAGATATAGTTAGTATATGTGGTGCGGTTTACTAACGTGTTCAGTATTTGTCCTCAGGTGATACAGATGAGGAGAAGACTCGGTGACATTAGACTATCGAGTTTAGCTGACAATCGGTGAGTGGGTCTATCTAAGGATAGAGTTTGAGTAGCAAGCCGCGCTACTGTCATTTACTCTATTTTATTAGACTGTGGTTATATCCGATTGCCACGATTAGATATCTGATTGCCATGTTTAGATAATGGTTAACATGTTAGTGAATTATTACATGTTGATGATATTGTGTGATATTATGTGCATTGTGTTTGACGCCAGCCGGGCCTGGGGAGGCTGGGGACTCATAACCAAGCCTAGGGAGGTTAGAGTCCATATGAGGTCAACCGAGCCTGGGGAGGTTGGGTCCACAGGCTACTGATTGTGGAGTATAGTTTGAATGACGCATCCCCTGCGTCCGAATGACTATACTGTGAATCGAGTAGCGAGGACTATCGATAGACTCTAGCCCGATCAACTAGGAGTCGTGTGCTCGTACAAGCCGCCGATCCTCATATTGTCGTTGTCTTTGTTTGTATGCTGTTAGGACGTTAGCATACTTTTATTTGATTGCTGGATTGATGCTTAGACTTGATCCGTTAGATAGATTCTATTCACTTAGCAGTTGTGCTAATCCCCCACATTTTCACTCTTGCAGGTTCAGTACGATTGCATGTTAGATACCAGGGTGAAGATGGGATGCGGGATGATATGTTTGACAAGTCGAAACTCTGATGTTGCGTCTTTTGTTACTAGTGTCGTTGTTTTAATGTAACACCCAGTTTTTAATATATGTAATGGACTTTAAATAAATGATATGATGTAAATAAAATATAGTACAAGTGTCTTTTATATATATGTATCAGATTTAATAAACAGGTTTCCGTTGTGACTTAAAAAAAATCCGGGGTGTTATAATAGTTGGAATCACATTGAGTATGCCTGCAGTAGACTCTCATGCATATTCCTAAAAGACGGTAGTAGAGAAATCAGACTCATCATAAATCAAACTATATCAAGTAAAGTTTGATTTCTCTTACTCAGACACACCATCGTGTTGTGGTGTATAAGGTAGAATGAACTATGAGACAATCCCACAATTCTTTAGGTGGTCCAAAAAACTCTTGACTCATAAACTTACTTACTCTATCGGAGCGAAGTGCTTTAATGGTCTTTCCAAGCTGATTATCTACTTCATTTTGGAATATTTTGAATGTTAAAATAGCTTTATGTTTATGTTTCAGCAAGTAAACATAATCATAGCTACTGTACTCATTAGTAAATGTAATGAAGTAAAATTAACTAAATCTATACATTGTTCTTAAAGGGCTACATACAACAGTATGTATTAGTCCTAAAAGATCTTTAGCTCTTTTACCTAAATCAGAGAAAGAACCATTTGTCATCTTTTCACATAAACATGACTCGCATACATCAAATGACTCAGAGTCAATTGATTCCAAAAGTCCATTAGATTGGAGTTTTGAAATGCATTGTTTGTTTATATGACCAATATGACAATGTCATAGATAGGTCTTATTCAAGTCTTGCTTGAAGACTTTGGCGATGTAGGTATACACAGAATTCTCATTTGAAATTGCACTATGCATATCAATTTCAAAAATACCATCACGTGGATAGGTATTAAGATAAATATATTATCCTTAGAAACTGAAATACCTAAGTGTGTAAATTCAAGTTCAAAACTAGCATCTTTCAAACTATGTCGCTCGCAGTATTGAGAGCATAATACTATTGTTCCAACAAAACAATAAGACCACTTATAGAAGTAAGTTCAGATGTACCAATAGCTTTAACAAAAGCTTGATCCCCCTTGCCTACTTGCAAATCCAGTGTGTCTTTCTTCAGTCTATTACTTCTTCTCATTCCCTTCATATTGTTACAGGTGTGAAGGCCACAACCAGTTAACAAAGATCTAGGAATCACTAGAAGAAGTATATAACTATATATGGAATATACCAGATTTGCTAGTCTCACCAGTGTTGCCTTTTCTCAGCTCAAATTAGAAGATATGAAAACTTCCTTCTCCAATTGCCAACCTTTCCACAATGGAAACATTTGGCGTCTTTTGTTGGGCTTTTCTTCTTGAAAGGTGGAATATTTTTTCTAGCAAATGATTTGTCATTTTCCTTCCACAAAGTATTCGGCATTTTCTTTTTCACCCTTCAATCCTATTTATTCCTGATCATCGAACAACATTCGATAAGCATTTTGCTGAGCAGCAGCAACTGTCACAACAGGAAGAAAGGATATGAGTTCTAAACTTTATTCAACTTCCATTTATGTTTGAGAATAGTTCTCAGATTGCGGTGTCAGTTTGGGAAGTTTGAACATTGAGTTTATCCTTCTCCAACAAAGAAGAAAGTGTTTTGGTTTGCGTTTTGATTGTTTGACATCTACAACAGATATATGATTCAATTTAGTATTTTCGACATTGAGCTTTAGTAAATTAACTACCCAAGTTTTTATAATTTTTTAAAAACAATTAATTTACGAAAGCCTAAGATCCACATAGAGGTTCCATAGCCACATATGTTGATCAGCTAGCAGTTATGGAGTCTATTGGTAGGTAGCGGGTATCAATTACATTACAAGTGCAACTCTTAGATCTTTATGAGACCTTGAGATATATGTAGTTCAACAAATCACTATTATCTACTGACATGCTTGTTTCATCCTTGTCTCGAACTCAGTTCTCACCGTGAATACGATTAAGTCGTCCAATTTAGAAACAGTGGAAATTCACGCCAGTCTTACTAGATTAGAAATTCCACCTCGTGGTTATAATTCACGCTAGTCTTAATAGGTTAGAAAAATAACGAGGAGTGTTTGCAAGCTCATTGGATGACATGACTTAAATTTGACGGGTATTTGAAAATGTTTGTGTCAACGAATAATGCATGCACACAAGATTCGCTACACTATTTGTTAAAAATCATTTTAACCAATTATATATGTCGATCGTGTTTATGTGTCTAGTTTGTTATTTAATTTCTAGCATAAAAATAACAAATACACAAACGTGTATCGTTTTAAAACAGTTTAAAAAGATGTCGTCCATATATATTATTTGAGTTTCAAAAAAAAACATTTAACATTAAACTCGTTAGAATTTAACTTATTATAAAATCATCAATTTTAATCTTTGAAACTCGTTTAGAGTTTTGTTTAATGTTTTCATCAAAAACATATATAACGTGAGTCTCAAAATTATTTAACTTTAAACTCGTTAGAGTTTAACCTTTTAAAATCATCAATTTTAATATTTGAAACTCGTTACCGGTTTTATTTAATGTTTTCATCAAAAACATTTAGCATATATATTCTAATCAACAATTATATATAAATGCAAAATTAAAACACAACCATGCATCACACACACATAGCCTAGCCCAAAAATCCTATGCTTAATCCCATGAGCCGACAAGGGATCAAGAGGTCAAACTAAGGGTAAGATCGTAGCTCCCACTTAATTCAAGAATCAAGTGAAAACTTGAAAAACGTCATCGTTGTCAAATTTACCTGTTCGCCATCTTCTAAGTCAAACTCCACGTTGCATCTTTATCTTTAATCTTCATCTTATTACATTTATTTAAAATTGAAAAATACAATTAATCTAATACTTTTACAATTTAGAATAAACTTAAATACAATACTATGAAAATAAAAAAATAGAAAATAAATATAATACAACTTTGACTTCAAAATGGCCTTTCTTATAAAAATAAATAATCAATATGACTTAATATTGCCGTAATCAACAATCACAACAATCATACATAGGTCGGGGCATTATGGGCTATGTGTGCAATCATAATTTTAATAACTACATTATTAAAACCTACATATGGCTTGTCCATGGTTACAATGCATGTGTACAACCATGGAATGAAATAAACAACAATTATTCAAGCCATAATAAATAAATTGAAAATTTATAACAGTGATTTTTTTTCCAGATCTTATTTGTGCGTCATGAAATAATCAACAAAGTTGACTTTCAAAACCATAAAGGTTTTGACTCTTACCAATTCACCACAAAGCTAAATCTAAATAAAATCACGCGACATTAAGATGGTGTAAAAGCGGCTCGGATACCACTGTTGGAAAATCGTGTGTACTTTCAAATCAAATTAACGCAGCGGATAGTTAAAATAATAATCTTTTATTATTTCATAAAATATTTACAAGATTAAATATTCATATATTTAATGAAACATGCATACGATTAAACTTTCCCAATGATCCAGTTACACCATAATAATTGTCATGAATATTAAATCATAAGATGAGTTAACGATATACCTTCTTGAAGAACGGAGATAAACCTACGATCAAAAGTATGACCGTCTCTTTGGATAGTCCACACTACAGTTTCAAACAACGCCAATAGATGCTAGTCCAAACTCAAGTAACATATTAATCAACCCTTGATTAATTTTATGAAACAACTAAATAATACTCCATAATATTTAATCGTCTTTCTTTCCAAAAGGAACTAAAAATATTATATGAGATTGTTTTTTTTTTTTCCTCTGTTTTTCAAATGTTCGTTCATCTCCCTCAAAAGCCTGATAATATATGCAAAAGTAAACCACTTGATTTTAAAACGTGTAAACATGATTGAGGTAAACCATTTGATTTTAAAACGCGTAAACATGATTGAGGTTTTAACTTCTTTTGTAATTTCCTTTTTCAAAGTCGTATTTCTCAAATACATTATGGGTATATTATGTAACTTATAATTAATAATTTCTATCATGTCGCTTTCATGTAAATAGTAAATTAATTAATTACGTTTCATCTACTATTCATATGGTTAGTAAATGAATTAATTTCGATTTACTATTTTGTTACTTAAGTAATATATATACATCATATATATATTTTATTTGACGTTTCGGTGTATATGTGTGTGACCTCGAAGGCTCAAATGAAGTTGTCCATATAGTTATATGTTGTACCTTGCACATTAATCCTACAAATAGTATAGTCAATGACGTTTTCTAGTTTCTAATTATTTAAGATTATTATATATCTACGGAATATCTGAATTTGATTTATAAACTTACGTCATGTTTGTTTTAAAATTAATTATATATAAGTTCATTTAGTATTGGGTTTTGTTGTTGTTGTATATTAGTATTTCGTTTATGTTACAACCTGTTCAATATTATAATAAAAAAAATTGAGTATCTTATAAACCTAAAGTTGTGACTAACATATCTTTCAAAATGATTTTTAGTTAAATTTTGAAGATATCCAAATTGTCCATTACTTTAATTTAATTTTAGAGGAGCATCATATATATCAGGGTCGATTTTCAGGACCATAACATTTCAGGATATAACGAGTACAAGACTCGTGTATTAGTATGACGAATCCTTTACACGTGTAAAGTTGTGTAATGAAAAGTATTGTTGTAGTTCTATATCGTCTGTTGATCACTTGAAATGACTACATTCGTAATTATGTTTTTTCAAACAGCGGGAATTTTATTAAAAAACTAGCGAGGAGCTAGGAAAAAAAATTACAAAGAGTACATAGGAGTTTGTAACCACACTGTCCAATTAATGGTGGACTTGTGATATCTCGAATACAACCAATTAAAACTCGAAATTATGTTATCAAAGACATGAGATTTGTTGAAGCTACGATCTTTGAAAATAATGCAATCACGAAGCCGCCAAATGTTCCAAAGAGTTATTATTACTATTATGAATCAAAATTAACAAATTAAATATCTTTTTATCAATCAATGGAGTAGGTTATAATTAATTCATAGATAGATTTCATCTTTTTTCATAAATTCTGGTTTGACTGAAATTATATGTTAAAGCAAAAGATTGGAGGCAGAAAGATGGGAACTTATGGCTGAATCTAGGGATCTTGATGAGTCTGAACGAATTAATTGGCTTAATACTCGTAGTAGATGGGTCGAGAAAGAGGCTGCAAAAGCGAACATGCTTAGACAAAAATATCGTATAAAATGGGTTTAAGACGGCGATAAAAACTCGAGATTTTTCCACTCGATGATCAAGAGACGTGCAAGTAAAAACAACATTCGAGGACTATATATAAGCTGAATATGGCAGGAACACCCAGTGGCAATTAAGTCTGAGGTGTTTCGTCACTTTAGCAATCTTTATGTGGAGTCGGAGTCCACGAGACCTACCATCTGCCATGCTGCAGATAACTCCATATCTGTCCAGGAAGCAAACGCACTAGAACTACCTTTTTCGGAAAGCGAAGTTTGAAATGCGATTAGAGATTGTGGTATATCGAAGGCTCCGAGTCCGGACGGTATTAGCTTTAAATTTATTCGATCATTCTGGCTTGTTATTAAAGAGGATTTAATGCGTGCGCTTAACTGATTTTGGGATAAGTGCGAGATCTCACCGGGATGTAATGCCTCATTCTTAACTTTAATTCCAAAAGTTAAGGATCCCTTATGTCTTGGTGAATACCTCCCCATTAGCTTGATCAACTGTTACTATAAGATAATTGCAAAAGTGCTCTCTAATCGGCTACGGGTAGTAATTCCTAGGTTAACTGGTGCGGGCAAAGTGCGTTCATGTCAGGAAGATCAATTATCGATGGGGCTCTCATCCTTAACGAGGCAACGATGGATCTAAGAAAACAAAAATAGAAGAGTTTCCTCTTCAAGGTCGACTTCGAGAAAGCCTTCGATAGCATTAACTAGAAGTTTCTCATGGATACAATGGAGACAATGGGATTCGGTACTAAGTGGCGTTCGTGGATTTTGACTTGTCTAATGTCTGCTACTATTTCTATCCTCGTCAATGGTTCGCCTACCTCTAAATTCAAGCTGAGTAGGGGTATTCGTTAGGGAGACCCTCTTTCCCCATTCTTGTTTATCATTGCAGGTGAAGATCTTAATCTACTTACGAAGGCTGATACTACTAATGGTAGTGTAAAGAGTGTTGAAATCGGGAAAGATAAAATTCCATTATCTCATCTCCAATACGCTAACGACACTATTTTCATTGGAAAATGGAGCAAAAATAATATTCGTAGTGTTATGTCCCTTCTTGGTTGTTTCGAAGAAGTATCCGGGCTAAAAGTGGACACTCACAAAAGTGCTTTAATGGGCATTGGTGTTACTGATGAATGTATCAATCATATGGCGGGTCGTATTGGTTGTAAAGTTGGCTCGTTTCCCTTGACATATTTAGGACTCCCTGTGGGATGTAAAATGAATAGACTATGTTGGTTGAATGTTGGTTAATGGACTAAACGACAAAGTTAAATATGATGCTTAACCAAAGAATATGTTTTGATGATGACACATACATATGCATAAGTGATGATCGACATCTTAACATAAAACACGCAAGGTCACTAATCCATACTTGATCTTGCAAATGACCAAGTCAAACAAAACTTAAAGAATGAAAATAAAGGTCAGCAAAATACACGGTCAAGGTACGGTCGACCGCATACCCAGCCGTAGAAGCCCAGACTGAACTGCAACGCAGTTTTGTGAAAATAAGTTGCACGGTGGCTACCACGGTCAACCGCAGTGCGACCGCAGTTTTCTCTATCACCATTTTTGACCAAAGTTAGTTTGACTAGTTCCCGACATCTATAATTTATGAAACCTTTTTCAATACGCTTAGAATAGATGTCCTTTCCATACTCAATTGAGTCTTGGTCATAAAAACACTAATCTTGGTTAATTACGCTTAGTTACATCTTAATGACAAATTAACCAAGATTAGGGATAACACATAAGTGTTAATCAACAACTTGTGATCTTAAAACTTATCTGGATATCCTTTGTATGATCACCAAGTACCAACACACTTAAGCTAATGTCACTAGAACATTAATTACAATCAAAGATGACTTAGTGATATCCTTTGTTGTTGTTGTTGTTGTTGTTGAAGAACAATGCTTTCAAGTGTAACTAGTAAAGACTTGTAATCCTAGAATACACTTAGATATATTTAGGAGGGTCACCAAGTCCCAACTAGAGATTTCTTTTTCCTTGTGCATGTGTTGGACATTAATGTGTGATTACACATTAATCATGCAATATGTTATATTGCAAGTAAGCTTGCTAAAAGCATAAACTATAATGTTGTGCAAATATCTATATGATTGATTTTAGAATAACTATCTCTTGCTATGTGTAAGTATTACTTGCTACTTGCTAATATGTTTAATAATCATTAATTTGTCAACTTGATTAACATGCTTGCTATGTGCTGCTAGTTAGAATACTAGGATTCAAGTAACTAGTTTACTCCAATAAATTAAGTGTAAAATGGTTCACAAAGAAATAATGGTCAATTATCTATTTGGTCTTGTCTAATGTAACGACCCCAAATCCGTTTACCAAAAACGAAGCACTTTTTTTTATAAGTTAGGTCCCATTAAAACATTCATAAAACATAACACCTCCAACTCTGTTTTAATCAAAAACATAGTATCGTAATGACACGTTTAACAATTTAGAATGACCCTTAGTACACAAATTTCACATTACAAAAGCATTTGTAATAATGAACTAATCACACGAAATACGGGTTAATACACAATAACCAACCCGATACCAAAAGCATAATCCCGAGGGCTACCAAATCCCCAATCCACGTCTAAATATCCAAAAGCTACCCCATCGAGCCCAAACGCTCCTACGCACCTAGTCTGGCAACTAGCTAGCTTCACAACACAATACCTGTAAAAAGGTAAACAACGAGAGGGGTAAGCATAAGGCTTAGTTTTAGTAATTGCAATAATTATACATATACATATATAATCTACTTACTTGCAACCACTTACACAATTACCGCATACACGCTAGCAATTTAATTAGCATACCATCGCAAAGTATAACGCTAAAATCTCCAATACGCAAGCTAGCACAAATAATAGCATATAATCCGAACAATATAATATGTTACACTACAACACATAACCATGGTTAACCGAAATCCAAGGGGAACAATTCTCGCGAATGAACTGTTAGCCACGCAGATGCCACTAGTATGCATCACTAGTCCCTTGAATGGTATCGAACTCACGAACTTAAACCCACCCATCACGCTCAATGTGGTATCGAACTCACGAACTTTAAACCCACATTTCACGCCATACGTAATGATGTGGTATCGAACTCACGAACTTAAAACCCACATCACACGCTAACCCACATGACATATGAGGTATCGAACTCACTAACTTTAAACCCTCATCTCATGCCAAACACGATGTGGTATCAAACTCACGAACTTTAACCCACAACGCATCCCACACAAGTAAATACAATATATACATACACGTATAATTATTCCACTCACCTTGAAACGTCCGCACAAGTCATGTATAACATGATCGCCGTCCTCAAATCTGAGCAAGTAACCACCTATATCACACATAGGCACAATATGCACATAAATATACATTCTCTAAAAGAGAATCCGACACAATTATCCCTTAGCCGAGGGATCACACCTTGCTCGCCAAAACCCGCCCATTTAACACCTAAAATGTCCTTCACCAATTACCACTATGGGTGGTAATTTTGACCCATTAAAAAAGGTACAAACTAACATTTATTTCACTAGAACCTACAAAACTAACCCATAAGTGCAACTTAGCCCAAATTGCACTTAACCACCAAAACAAATCAAATTTGACCCCATATCACCATTACTAGTGATTTCGTCGTAAAATCACCAATTTAGCACTTAACACAAAAGTTCACTTCCAATTGACCAAATTAGGTTTAACTCACTTTGACTTGTCAATTTACACCCAAAACCACAACACGTGCAATATTGACCCATATTGCGTTTGACCACGTTTGACTTATGTTAAAAACATCACTTTGACCCTAAATCACTTCTCATGAGCGATTACTTCCAAAAACTCCATTTAACACTTAACACTAGCATTTAAACATCCATTTGACCAAAACTAGTGTCATTATCAACTTTGACCCAATCAACTTACCCATTTTGACATAAGTCCCAAAAACGCCCAAAATCACTAACGGCTAGTGATTATATTTCCAAAACACCAATTAACACCTAAATCAAGTATTTACATACTTGATTCATCAAAATTTGACTCAAAACTCATTTTGACACCAAACCAAGTCAACACCCATTTTGACTAGCAAACTTGTTCTTAAGAACATCAAAAATCACCAATACACTTACAACCTAGTGTTTTAACACTCAAACCATGACAAATACCTCCAAATTCGTCATCAAACCCTAAACCCACAATAATCGGGTTCACTTACACTAACAATACAACAAAACCCCCAATTTCATGAGAAATGGGGTTTATAACCCAACTATAACTCAAACCCTAACACAAAACAAGAATCAAACACTAAAGTACGGATTCGAGACTTACCACTACAATAAAAATGTAGCTAGGGACGAAAGGAACAACTTTAATTCTTGCCACTTCGCCCGATTCAAGCTTCTTCTTTCTCGATTGAGCTCTCTCTCTAAAAATGGGTTTCTCTCTCTAAGATGAGAAGAGAGTGTTTGAGTGGAAGAGATGGGATAAAATGAAGATAAGGTTGAGGTTGGTATCAGTTTTGAGGCTCAAAACCCGTCCATATATGAAATGACTCAAATGCCCCTCATTTAACCCCTTTAAAAAATGCTGAATCGAGCCTTGGCACGGCGTGCCACCTAACTGGCACGGCGTGCCACTTGGGTTCTGAATTTGCTTGTTTTCCTTGGCATGTCGTGCCACTTTCTTGGCACATCGTGCCACTCTGAAACTGGTTTTGGTGAATTTTGCTTTGGCACGGCTTGCCACTCTGAAACTGAATGTGATGTATAAAAATTCAGGGTCTTGCATCTAAGTAACAAGTTGTGATTACTTATCCAAGCATGACTTAACATTGATGTCTTTACACACTTAATGATTATTTTAGAAAGACATCATTCAATTAATCTCTACTTAATCTTAAAATGAATATGACTTGTGATTAATTAAAACTAGGAAGTAAATGGCATATTGACTAGTCTTTAGGATTGAACCAGATGCATTAATGTGGCTAACTAAGTCTTTACCAAATTGAGATTTCCCAAAATATCAATCAAGACACTTCTACAAGAATGTTGGGTTTACCACTCTTGGAGTGTTATGTCACTTTCACTCAATAAGACCAAATCTCACATACTTAATGCATATAGTACTTGTATAGGATGTAGGATTTCTTTTGCAGGTGCTAGATGGAGTAAAGGTTCCAAAATATGGTGTTCAAATCTGAGTCAAACGGCTATACAACGGATACATATTTTGGACTGGAGCATGCGCGGTCGAACCACGGTCGATTGTGCTGGCAACCATGTGACAACGGCTATTTTTTTAATCTCACTATAAAAGGCAAGCATTGAAGAGCATTTGGAGTTAACCCTCTTACATATTTCAAAAGCTTATTTCCGGAGATCACAAGGGCTCTAATTACTACTCAAATGAAATCTTGCAAAAGAAGATTCTATGATCTTATAGATATAGAATTTGGTTGTTGTAAACTTACTAATCAAAATCATTTATCTTGTGAGTTTACTTAATGTAATGTATGCCCTAGTATTGTCTTAGGATCATCATTACAAATTGTATAAGTCTTGTAACTTCAATTAGTAGAAGCATAGGCTACCTTAGTGATCTACTTTCTTAAAGGGACTTAGGAAGTTGATTAATCTTATTTGGAGATTAATACTTGTCTAAGGTGAAAACAAGTTGATCTAGGTTGGAGTTAATCTTTCAAAGGGATAGAAAGATTAGGTTTGTTGTTTACCAAAGAAGTTGAAGACTTGTAAATCGGATCTCCACCGGGTTTGGAGAAAAGTGCTTAGTGAAGCAAGAAGTCCCGATTAGTGTAATCGGGAAGTAGATTAAGGTGGATTAGTTAACATCCACCCGAACCACCATAAATCCTTGTGTCTATGTTCTCTACATTACTTAATTCATCATTTTGAACATACACACCACACACATCAAGTTTGAGTTGAGTTGATTGATCATAGTTAATCGAATTTGGTGATCAATCAAAAAAGTGTTAAAAATGTATTAAGTAACTATTTACCCCCCTCTAGTTACTTACAGACTAAATGACTGGAAACCGATGATAGAGAAAGTCAAAAAACTTTTATCGGATTGGAAATCTAAAGTTTTGTCATTCGGTGGGCGTTTGATTGTGACGACCCAGAAATTTCCGACCAAATTTAAACTTAATTCGTATTTGATTTCGACACGATGAGCAAAGTCTGTAATGTTGAGTAACAAAGTTTGTAAACTATATTGATAATATCATTTGACCAGTGACTACTCCCGAACGATTCACGAACAACTAATTTGTAAATAGATATATATAATTTTATTTGAAATATTATTTGAAATAAAATATGATTTAATTGTTGGAAATAAATATATAAAATAATATTATAATATTTAGTGTTATTAATTTAATATATATGGATATGCATATAATTAAATATATATATATATATATATATATATATATATATATATATATATATATATATATATATATATATATATATATATATATATATATATATATATATATTATAAAAAGAAATTTTATATATTGTAATTGTTATAATCAATGTGGAAAAATAATAATAATACATAATAATTATTATTTAAAGAATATATATATATATATATATATATATATATATATATATATATATATAAAGTATATAGAATATATATTTTGTGATTTCGAAGTTATTTAATAAACGACGGTAACGCTCATTTGTCATTCGATAGATAGTAAATGAGTTAAAAAGGAACTTATGTGATTTTAAAATAAACGGTGATCCGAAAATGGGTTTTATAAATTATAGGCTTAGTAAAATATATTTAGAAGCTATTTATTAAATTTTAAAAATTTTTATATTTTACTTGGGATCGGGAGTGAATAATTAATGTAATCTTTATTTAATAGTTAATGCTCGAATTTTATACCATAATGACCAAAATAAATAAAACTATTTAATTTAAAATTTTGGAATTTTTCTGAGAACTTTTATCCGCCACTAATCATTAACGGAGTACGATATATTAAATCAAATTAAAACTATCGGTGAGGAGGCGGCTAATTTAATTAACATGTGTTCTAAATTATTATTATCATTATATAATAGTTATTATTATATATTATGTAATATAATTACTTAGATATATTTATGTATATGATAGAGATAAAGAAAAACTAGAAGCATCATTCCTTCTTCTCTCTAAGCTCCAATCATCCTTCACCCTGCATCACCACTCGGCACCCCAACTAGCCACCGCCACCAATGACCACCACTGGAGAATTCATATAACCGGCCACCTTTATCTCTCATCCCTCTCTCTATATTCATCCCTCTTATTGTATTCGAAAACTGTCACCATCGAACCACCTACAAGTGTAAACCACCACTGCAATCATCCATCACCACCTTTTTCATCTCTACCACCTTTCACTTCGATCACCAAACAACTCCCTTCTTTCTCATCACCATTCGAGAATCAACACCATCACCATTATAACCGTCACCACCATCGCTACCTTTCCTTCTTCATCTCTCTCTCTCCTATTTCTAATTCGTAAAACCGCCAAAGAAAAACCACAAAAACCTTGATCCATTTCTACTTCTTCAATCCATTTAATCACCATCAATGCTACTCGTTCTTTTGTTTCTTTATGAATAAACACTCCTCATCACCCATGCCGTCACCACCCTCTCATCACCTTTGTATTATTTTTTTTCTCTTTATTCTTGTCGCATGTTTGTGTTCTTCCCATGCCTGTCGCAGCTACAGCTGTATACAAACAACTTCTATCAAATAAAAATAGAACTAAAGCAAGAAACGAAGGGATGCTAGTATGTGTTTATTGTGGCCGACCCCCTTTCTGCAATTTGATTAAAGAATGCGAAAAATGGCGTGATATAAACACTTGTGGAATTACATGGGACATCATGGAAGACATAGTGGGAGGTATCAATTATTAAAGTACATTATCTATCAATCTCTTAGACAAATTTGTGCAAGTGGGACTACTTTTAATCTAGTGGCCGATAATAGAGAATGAGAAGGGATTTACGTTTGATTTTTTTTTTATATAATGGGAGATACTCTTGTAGTGACTCGAACTTTTCCATGTTTATATATATTAATTGAGATTGATATTTACATGACTAAATGTTTCCAACGTGTTAAGCAATCAAACTTGTTAAGACTTGATTAAATGAAATAAGTTTCATATAGACAATTGATCATCCAAGTTGACCGGCGATTCACGAACGTTACAAAATTGTAAAAACTACATGTTGTGGTATATATAGACATATATACATAGTTGACATGAGATTATGATGAGTAAGTATCTCACTAAGTATATTAACAATGTGTGATATACATAAGAAATGAGATTACTAAGTTAAGAAACTCGAAATGATATATATAACGATTATCGTTATGAAAACGTCTACTAAATATATATGTATCATATTAAGATATTGATACACTATATTTAAAATGATAAAATGATATTTAAATATATCATTAAGTGTGTTAACAATGAACTACATATGTAAAAACAAGACTACTAACTCAAGAATTACGAAACGAGACTTATATGTAACGATTATCGTTGTAACAATATTTTAATGTATATACCATATTAAGAGATATTCATACATCATAATATCATGATAATATAATAATTTAACATCTCATTTGATATAATAAACATTGGGTTAACAACATTAATTGAGATCGTTAACTTAAAGGTTTCAAAACAACACTTACATGTAACGACTAACGAAGACTTAACGACTCCATTAGAATGTATATACATGTTGTGTTTTGATATGTATTCTTACACTTTTGAAAGACTTCAAGAAACATATCAAAGTACTTCTACTTAACAAAAATTCTTACAATTACATCCTCGTTTAGTTTCATCAACAATTCTACTCGTATGCACCCGTATTCGTACTCGTACAATACATAGCTTTTAGATGTATGTACTATTGGTATATACACTCCAATGATCAGCTCTTAGCAGCCCATGTGAGTCACCTAAAACATGTGGGAACCATCATTTGGCAACTAGCATGAAATATCTCATAAAATTACAAAAATATTAGTAATCATTCATGACTTATTTACATGAAAACAAAATTACATATCCTTTATATCTAATCCATATACCAACGACCAAAAACACCTACAAACACTTTCATTCTTCAATTTTATTCATCTAATTGATCTCTCTCAAGTTCCATCTTCAAGTTCTAAGTGTTCTTCATAAATTCCATAAGTATAGTTTCATAAAAATCAAGAATACTTCCAAGTTTGCAAGTCTACTTCCAAGCATTCTAATTCATTCCAAGTAATCATCTAAGATCAAGGAACCTTTGTTATTTACAGTAGGTTATCTTTCTAATTCAAGGTAATATTCATATTCAAACTTTTATTCAATTTCTATAACTATAACAATCTTATTTCGAGTGAAAATCTTACTTGAACTGTTTTCGTGTCATGATTCTGCTTCAAGAACTTTCAAGCCATCCAAGGATCCTTTGAAGCTAGATCTATTTTTCTCATTTCCATTAGTTTTATCCATAAAACTTGAGGTAGTAATGATGTTCATAACATCATTCGAATCATACATATAAAGCTATCTTATTCGAAGGCTTAAACTTGTAATCACTAGAACATAGTTTAGTTAATTCTAAACTTGTTCGCAAACAAAAGTTAATCCTTCTAACTTGACTTTTAAAATCAACTAAACACATGTTCTATATCTATATGATATGCTAACTTAATGATTTAAAACCTGGAAACACGATGAACACCATAAAATCGGATATACGCCGTCGTAGTGAAACCGGGGGCTGTTTTGGTTTGGATAATTAAAAACTATGATAAACTTTGATTTAAAAGTTGTTATTTTGGGAAAATGATTTTTCATATGAACATGAAATTATATCCAAAAATCTTGGTTAAACTCAAAGTGAAAGTATGTTTTTCAAAATGATCATCAAGATGTCGTTCTTTCGATGAAAATGACTACCTCTTTAGTAATTGACATGTAACTTAAATTTCCAACTATAAACCTATACTTTTTCTGTTTGGATTCTTAAATTAGAGTTCAATATGAACCATAGCAATTTGATTCACTCAAAACGGATTTAAAATGAAGAAGTTATGGGTAAAACAAAATTGGATATTTTTTATCTTTTTAGTTACGGGAAATGTTTAACAAATCTATACAAATCATATCCTAGCTAACTTATATGGTATTATACATGTATTCTAATATATTATGTAATCTTGGGATACCATACACACGTATGCAAATGTTTTGACATATCATATCGACCCATGTATATATATTATTTGGAACAACCATAGACACTCTATATGCAGTAATGTTGGAGTTAGCTATACAGGATTGAGGTTGATTCCAAAAATATATATACTTTGAGTTGTGATCTAGCCTGAGACGTGTATACACTGGGTCGTGGATTGATTCAAGATAATATATATCGATTTATTTATGTACATCTAACTGTGGACAACTAGTTGTAGGTTATTAACGAGGACAGCTGACTTAATACACCCAAATCTTTAAAACATAATAAAAATGGTTGTAATTATATTTTGATCATACTTTGATATATATGTACATATTTGTATAGGTTCGTGAATCGATCCGTGGCCAAGTCTTATTTCCGAGGAAGGAAATATCTGTGAAAGTGAGTTATAGTCCCACTTTTAAAATCTAATATTTTTGGGATGAGAATACATGCAGGTTTTATAAATGATTTATAAAATAGACACAAATACGTGAAACTACATTCTATAGTTGAATTATCGAAATCGAATATGCCCCCTTTTTATTAAGTCTGGTAATCTAAGAATTAGGGAACAGACACCCTAATTGACGCGAATCCTAAAGATAGATCTATTGGGCCTAACAAACCCCATCCAAAGTACCGGATGCTTTAGTACTTCGAAATTTATATCATATCCGAAGGGTGTCCCGGAATGATGGGGATATTCTTATATATGCATCTTGTTAATGTCGGTTACCAGGTGTTCACCATATGAATGATTTTTATCTCTATGTATGGGATGTGTATTGAAATATGAAATCTTGTGGTCTATTGTTACGATTTGATATATATAGGTTAAACCTATAACTCACCAACATTTTTGTTGACGTTTAAAGCATGTTTATTCTCAGGTGAATAATAAGAGCTTCCGCTGTTGCATACTAAAATAAGGACAATATTTGGAGTGCATGTTTGTATGATATTGTGTAAAAACTGCATTCAAGAAACATGTCGATGTAATATATTTCTATTGTAAACCATTATGTAATGGTCATGTGTAAACAGTATATTTTAGATTATCATTATTTGATAATCTACGTAATGCTTTTAAAACCTTTATTGATAAAATAAAGGTTATGGTTGTTTTAAAAATGAATGCAGTCTTTGAAAAACGTCTCATATAGAGGTCAAAACCTCGCAACGAAATCAATTAATATGGAACGTTTATAATCAATATGAACGGGACATTTCAGTTGGTATTCCGAGCGTTAGTCTTAGAGAACCAGAAAATTTGCATTAGTGTGTCTAATCGAGTTTGTTAGGATGCATTAGTGAGTCTGGACTTCGACCGTGTTTTCTTTAAAAATGATTGCTTAACATTTTTGTTGAAAACTATATGTTATTAACATGTAAATATTATGTGATATATTAACCTCTTAATGTGTTTGATATTGTGTTATAGATGTCTACCACTAGTACAAATTCCATCGACTCACCTAATAATAATGAAGAGTCGAATATACTTTGGGAAGATTCACAAATTCCCGAAGAGGAACCGGAAGAAGAGGAACCGGAAGAGGAGGAACCGGAAGAAGAAGAGGTTCCGGAGGGGGGAATAGTAGGAACCACAGAAAACCGGTCAAATAAAAGAAAATCCTCAACCAATGGACCAAAGTTAATAATGGTCAATGGTGTTTCCGCTAAGGAAGCAAAATATTGGGAAAATTACCAATTTTTCGATGAATCGGATCCTGATGAGGATTCCGATGATGTTATAGAAATTACCCCGACCTAATTTAATGAGGCAAAAGAAAATAATAAGGAAAAAGGCATCAAAATAGAGAAATCTGATTCCAACCCCGATGAACTTTATATGTACCGTCAACACCCGTATTTTCAATATCGTGACAATAACCCGGGAACCTCTAAACCACCAGGTTTTTCTAAACCAATGTGGAAAATGACAACTCGTATTAGAGGAACATCATATATCCCTAGAAGATTAGGAAAAAGAACCAAGTCCGAAGAAGAAGAAACCAGTGATTCAGATTAGAGGGGTGTGAGCATGTTGTGTAATAAATGTATTGTAGTGTGCTTGTACTTTTATGTTCTATGTAAAAATTGCTTGTATTGTTTGTTATTACGAATCTAATCCTTGTCTATTTTACAGTATAAAAACAAAATGGACGTTAAGGGTAGACAACCGAATATTTTAGAAGACCTACCAGAGGATATGATTGAGGAAATCTTGTCTAGAGTCGGTCAGAATTCATCAGCACATTTAGTTATGGCGAAATTAACTTGTCAAAGATTTGAAAGACTTTTCAGAAATGCCTTAGTTTATAAAAGGCTTTCCTTTGATAGGTGGGGTATATCACATTGGGGAGACTTTAAGTTACGCCGTGTTTTCTTTAAAGCGTTAAATGTGGGAAACCCAAATGCAATTTTACGCTACGGGTTAAGAACCTATTTTGACTCAACATATCCCAACATAGGATTTCGTGAATTAGAAAGAGCTTCTAACATGCAACATAAAGAAGCATGTTATGCTTACGGGTTAGTGATGTTCGCTTCTTACCAAAGTGAGAAAAAGAACATCGGATTGCAGCTTTTAAATAAAACTTTCCCACAAGTGACGGATTCAGTAGTTGGGGTAAGAAACAAGGTTTTTAGATTATTACGGGGCTGTTGGACATTACGAAACCCTCGTCCTTTTGACGACATTACAACATGCTGCCTAGCCAATGGTCATAACGGTTATTTTCCACAAGACCAAGGATGGGAAGTCGTCTTAGTAAAACCAGAATGCATGACTTGTTTCTGGACTTATGAATTACGTGTCTTTATTTCCTTTGCTGAACAACTTGCGTATTAACTAGATTTATCTTCAAAACTGTCCTGTATCAAAGTGTACTATATTTCATGTTATATGTAATATAGCGAAGTTGTAAGTTTGAAGAATATTTGTATGTGATATATTATTATAATCAGTTTTTCATATGGAATTGTAGTAGTTGAATTATATATTAGCTACTAAGTATGAACTTAACGGGTAGGTAGTACCCGAATTTAAACTTATAAAACGCTAATATGAAGAAAAAGCTTTTATAAATGAGTTCATATTATGCTACGAGATACTATTGACTACTCTAAATATTCTGTATGATTAACTTGTTTCATTTGACTATTTTGAAGGAAATGGCACCGACTACTCGACACACCTTGAATATGAGCGAAGAGAAATTTCGTGCCTTTCTTGCTTTAAACATAGCCGCAGTACAGGTCGCGCTACATACCAACAATAACTCTAAATCTAGCAATACAGCTAACGGCGCAAGAAATCGTGTAGGATGCTCCTACAAGGAATTCACTGCCTGCAAACCTTCGGAATTTGATGGGACCGAAGGACCAATCGGATTGAAACGATGGACCGAGAAAGTTGAATCGGTGTTTGCCATAAGTAAGTGTGCTGAAGGAGAAAAAGTGAAGTACGCTACGCATACCTTCACAGGTATTGCGTTAACATGGTGGAATACCTATCTAGAGCAAGTGGGACAAGATGCTGCTTACGTGCTACTGTGGTCAGCATTCAAGCACTTGATGAACGAGAAGTACCGTCCCAGAATTGAGGTCAATAAGCTCAAGTCAGAACTTAGAGGGTTATGAACACAGGGATTCGATATTACTTCGTATGAAAGACGATTCACAGAATTGTGCCTATTGTGTCTGAGAGCGTTCGAAGATGAGGAAGAGAAGATCAACGCGTTTGTGAAAGGGTTACCGGAGAGAATCCAAGAAGATATAAGTTCACACGAGCCTGCCTCCATACAAAAGGCATGTAGAATGGCTCACAAACTAGTGAACCAGATTGAGGGAAGAATTAAAGAACAGGCGGCCGAAGAGGCTAACGTGAAGCTAGTCAAAAGAAAGTGGGAGGAAAACGGTGATAAGAGTCACCAAAACAACAACAACTATCCCAACAATCGCAACATCAATCGCAACTACAACAAACAGTACAACAACAACAACAACAACTACAACAATCATCCCAACAACAATAACAACTGCAACAACAACAACAATCAGAAGCAGCTATGCCAAAGGTGTGAAAAGTATCACTCAGGATTCTGCACCAAATTTTACAACAAGTGTAAAAGAAATGGTCATAGCGTGGTGAGGTGTGAGGTCTACGGACCAGGGGTTAACAGAACAAAAGGAACAAATGGTATCGGAACGAGTAATGGCGGAGCAAGTAGTGTCGGAGCAAGTTATGCCAATGTAGTTTGTTATAAATATGAAAAACCAGGCCACATTATTAGAAATTGCCCGAACCAGGAGAACACGAATGGATAAGGCCGCGGAAGAGTTTTCAATATTAATGCGGCAGAGGCACAGGAAGACCCGGAGCTTGTTACGGGTACGTTTCTTTTTGACAATAAATCTGCTTACGTTTTATTTGATTCGGGTGCGGATAGAAGCTATATGAGTAGAGATTTTTGTGCTAAATTAAGTTGTCCATTGACACCGTTGGATAGTAAATTTTTACTCGAATTAGCAAACGGTAAATTAATTTCAGCAGATTATATATGCCGGAATCGAGAAATTAAACTGGATAGCGAAATATTTAAGATTGATTTGATACCAGTAGAGTTGGGGAGTTTTGATGTAATAGTTGTCATGGACTGGCTGAAGGAGATGAAAGCAGAGATCGTATGTTACAAAAATGCAATTCACATTGTACGAGAAGAAGAAGAACCCTTAATGGTGTACGGAGAAAAGGGAAACACAAAGCTTGTAATGACCCGGAAATTTCCGACTAAATTTAGACCTTAACCTTTATATGTTTCCGACACGATAAGTAAAATTTGTAATATTGAGTCTAGAAAGCTTGAAATCTATGTTTAGGTAATCAATTACCCTTTTACTATTACCGACGATTCACGAATAACCTTTTTCTCAATAAATATGTATATATATATATATATATATATATATATATATATATATATATATATATATATATATATATATATATATATATATATATATATATATATATATAAATATTTATATAAACATGTGTATGTATATGATAAATTAAAAACATTAACAAAACATTTAATGTATAATATTACATTTTAAGTTTATGAATTTCAATATATAGGTATATTTAATCCATATATCTATGTAATAGAATTTTTATATAATGGTTATATTTATGGTATTTTAGAAACTTTGAATACATTACTTAGGAAATACTTGTTTTATATGAATATTGAAAAAGAAGTAATTTATAAAAGATATATATATATATATATATATATATTTAAAATCTTTCATGGAAATAATTATGTGTAATTGTAATCTATTAGTATTATTGTTATTATTATAATTATTATCATAAGTATCATTAATAATAATAAAAATTTATTATTGTTATTTTATCAGAATTTATAAAATTAAAAGTATTAATATTATTAATTAATATAGTTATTAACTATTAAGATTAATATCTACAATGTAGTTATATAAAATATAAAAAAAATAAAATACAGATATATAGGATGAAAATACTGATAAAATACGCATAACCAATAATAAGCCATCACTATCAGCATATTAAAATTTTCTTTTACTCACTGTGAACCCGTGAGAGTATGTCGAGATATTTTTTATATATAACTCAGCAGATTAATCACGATATCAGACCATGGTGTTCAAACGGTTCATCAAATTTTCAGATATCAGTTACAATCTCTGTCACTTCCATTTATATGATTAATTACCTCAATTTTTCATTAACAGACTCATAAAGCTCTGTTCTTCGCCTTTATTGCTCAAACCCAAATTCGAAATCAAACGCAGAATGTAATAACGTAGTCTAGTTAGGATTCATTATTATAAACTTTCTGCAAAAGATCTTTCTTCAAATCTTTCCAACAAGATTGAATTTTAGAGTTAAAGAATTATAAAAAAAAAACAAACGGTTTGATTTTGGAGAAATTCGAAGACTAGTTGATGTTTCAGATTCAATTGATGTTTCAAAAATATTCTTGGGATGATTTAAAATCTTTTTCAAGTAATAATTATGGTCTATAACAGTCACAATTTCGAAATCGTTGTATGAGTTCATCGTGTTCATCCGGTGAATATCACAATTATTTATTATTTTTTTTTCTTTCTGTTTTGATTAATCACAACCACTGTTCTATAAACGTTTATGCCTTAATTGAAATTCCTAAAACCAGATAAATAATTCGTTGAGGGAGTGGTTTTTGGTTCTGAGCGAATTACGATAGTGAAGAAGAAAACATGAGAGAAGAATAACACGGGTTATATATCTAAGGGTTTATGATAATTTCGAATAGTGGGCAACAGCCCAATGGTCCAGTGTGTTGACGGGTTTACGAGGGATCCGGGTTCGAGTCCTGTAACCGCCATATTTTTTTAGAAAAGCTTTTTGAGGTAGCTTACCTTCTTTTATATTTATGTGATTAATTATTTGTATTATTATTAAGATTATTGTTATTCCTATTGTTATGTTATTATCATTATAAATAATAGTTAACATCTATTATTAGGATTATAATTTAAAAATATAATTATTAATGTTACGATTTTAGGAATTATACTAACACTATTATCAAATAGTAATATTATTTAGGATTATTATTATTATTTATCAATTCTATTGAATATAAATACAGTATTATTAATATTATTAAAAATAACACGATTGGTTTCATTAATATAGTTTATGATATTAACAATACTAGTACTACTATTAAATAGTATTGTTCTTAATATTATCAGTAGTATTATTATAAATATTACTAACACTGTCATTATTATTAAAATTGCCATTTTAAATATTATTATCATTATTATGAATATGATTAAATATTATTATTATAAAAATAATACAATTTTTATAAATATTAGTATTCTTATTATATTAGAACTATTATTAGTAACATAAGCACATTAATAATAATAGTATCATCATTTTTATAATTATAAATATTAATTTGGTATAATTAAAAATTACTGTCTAGATAAACAAATAATATGTATATATTTGTTCGATTTCAAAAATGTGTGTTAATATAAATACAACTGATATAGGTTTGTGAATCCGAGGCCAACCTTACACTTATTCATTGATGTTATATGTATTTTTACTACAAAATACAGTATGGTGAGTATATAGTCCCCTTTTAAACTCTAAATATTTTTGGGCTGAGAATACATGCGCTGTTTTTATAAATGATTTACGTTATAGACACAAGTGATCAAAAATAAAATCTACGTTGAGTTGTACCATGGCATATTTCTTTATACTTGGTAGCTAATATTTACGTGAGGAGCGTAAACGCGAATCCTGTTGATAGATCTATCGGGCTGACATCCCCAACCGGGCTGGACGACCAGCATTTAACGGTTGCACAGTACTTCGTTCTCGTTACCACACTTTGGTACGGTGTAGGGTTTATTTAAGAGTATGCTGCTGTGACTTTTAGTTAAGTATGGTTACCAAGTGCTCAACGTCTTTTCTATACACGAGGAGTGTATTATGTATAAACTTTAAATCTTGTGGTCCATAGTTATAACGCTGCTAGCATCAAACCTATATATCTCACCAACTTTATGTTGACGTTTTAAAGCATGTTATTCTCAGGTACGATTTAAGTCTTCCGCTGTGCATTAGCTCATGTTAAGGACATTACTTGGAGTCGATCATCGCAATGGAACCAAATGTTGAAGATTTCGTCCAGGGGGATAAGGACGGGTCATCACAGGTGGTATCAGAGCGGTGGTCTTAGCGAACCAGGTCTCCCATTAGTGTGTCTAACTGGTAGTTGTTAGGATACATTAGTGAGTCTGGACTTTGACCGTGCCTACATGTCAAAAGTTTTGCTTATCATATCTAGTCGGAACTCATCTGCTTATCATCCTTAAGGAATTGCCTGCTTATCTTTCATAAGTCTAGACACGTTTTAATGCATTTACTGCATTGATAGTGTATAGACAAAATTCATATCTTAGCGTATCTGTTACTATAGAATTGCCTGACTTATGTCGTAAATTCCTACGTAGTCTACGAAATCTTTAGTACTATATATATAGGTATTCTATGAAGTTAGAATATCATCCTATATTCGAAAATTGTTTCACCTCAAAGATCCTTTTCATCCACCAAATTGCCCTCTTGGCGATGAACTTGAAGCACTTACTGGCGAACCTGATCGTGAAACCATTTTCTCTCTCATTTCTAGAGTATCTCGTCACGATTACATACTATCCCATATTTCGAATCTTGTCCATTCGCTCGTTCCAACCGCCAATCATCCCGGTGTACTAGCAGAAGTTAACGAACTTCGCGCTCGCGTGACGACTTTGGAGAATATGGTGCGAAGGTTGCAAACACCAGCAGCAGCACCAGCAGCATAATTCGTACCACCATCATTAACCGCTAACAGTACCCTTATTACCCCAACTTTAACCGCGTCAAAAACCTCAACATCACAATCTGAATCTCAGAAATCAACATCACACGCCTCAATATCACCATCTGTATTTCAAGTATGATTTCGTTCTACATATCGTTTTACATCGATTACCTTCGCTTTACGTAACGTTCTACCTCAGATATCTTCGTTCGACATGGTGATTATTAAATCTCTAATGTTTTAGAGATCATGTAATCCAGTATTAACGATAAATCAAATGAGTTTAATATCTTATTGACTCATTAAATCCGTATTACGTCTGAAGAAAATATATATGCAAGTATATTTTCATAAAGATTGTAATTAAAAAAAAATTCTTTCGTACAAACTGTTAATGATGAAAATATTTTAACGGGTGGGTAGTACCCGAGGAATATTTAGAATTCACATTAATAAGTTACACTGTACATTCTTCGAATCTAATTCAACGATCATTTACTATCCTACTTACAACTACCGATATACGTATCCGTTCACCCCAGATTAACCATTTCCATTTAAATTTCATATTTGGATTTTTACCTATCCAAATCCAACAAGTGGCATAATGAAGAAACATTGGCAAAATAAAATTTGTTAGAAACAAACGAATTAACTAATTGAAAATCTGTTAAGGATTCCACGCTAACTGTTCCGGCTAACTGTTCCCAGCTAACTGATTAACATTTAATTTATCGCAATTTACATTCTCGCAATTTTAATTTCTGCACTGTACATACTGTCGGGACACATGTACAACAATACATCAGATTAATTCTGAGACAACACGTTGTATAATGGGTCATGATATATATTTATTTATTTTACGCACTTTAAAAAAAAGGGACACGTATACAAGGTTTCGACCTATCATATCGACCCATCTATATATATATTTCGGAACGACCATAGACACTCTATAGTTGGTTATACAGGGTTGAGGTGGATTCCAAAATATATATATACTTTGAGTTGTGATCGACACTGAGACCGGTACACGGGTCACGATACGTATTAATTAATTCGAATATTATATATTTAATTTATATATGAAATTATTGGACCATTGGACAATCGGACTATTGGACTGCTAACTTTGGACAATTAAATGAATTAAACTATTGATTATAACATATGAAACTAAACTAATCTTCAAGTTTGCCACTTGATTCTATCTTAAACCTCATTCGTATCTTGACGATTACAATTCACATTCACAACTTTTCATGATTCTTGAAAACACCTCGATCGAAAAGATGAACCAACCACACTTCATCTACAGAAGAAAAGATTTATGCACCTGAAAAACTTTCGAATCCAAATTCATAGTTTAACACATATCGTGTTGAATCCTTTGCCATTTATTAGCAAAAACAACCCTGCAATTTCTTTTCAGGAAGCTAATTTTGTCACAGCTCCACTTCGACTTCTCAGTGAGACTACTCCTATTATAATCTCGATATTTATACCTTGTCCTTTCGCCGTCGTACCGAAGAACCTTTTATATTTCACAACATCATCAGCAGATGTACCAGCAATTCGTTATCTCTTTGGCGAAATCCGCAATCAGTATTTTGAAAATCTCGTAGAAATTTTCCAAGTTATACCGAAAACGTCTATCCCTAAGAATTTCATACTCCGAATGAGAAGTTTTTGAAAAACACCCTGAACTGCGAAGTAGTTCTTGGAATGCTGATGAAGCAGCAAAAAAACCATAAACGACTTTAACAATTAAAAGTTTGATGATAAAGTATAGTGTGTTGGTAAAGCTCAGAAAAATAGAAGGGGTTGGAATTGGAAAATGGATTGAGCAAAGTATGAAAGAGGCTGTGGATAAATCACAAGAACTGAACCTGTATTCAAAGAATCCAAATGATTCAGTGTCTGCTAAAACTGTTAGTAAGAACCCTAATCCTTATTCTAAACCTTTCCAGATGATATTCATCATCATCATCTTATCTTAGATATTATAAGATATCTTCATATCTTCCGTTATACATATTCTCCATATTTCTGAAGATATTTTCACAACTATTCCTATATACGATCAATGATCTCTCTGTAATATCTGCGTTACAATATAAAAGAAGCTGTATTAGTTTCTAAATTCTGAAACCTTCGAGTTTAAAATAGGAATGTTTTGAAGTAGTGTTGGAAACTGATACATGAATTAGTATAATATAATGAAACTTGATCAACTTCATTATATTACAGTAAGTCATGTTAAGTTCTAATGGAATGTGATGATTCACAGTACTATCATCATGTGCCATGTTACACGGCTCTTACATTCTATTCAATCTCCAAACATATTAGAAAACATATCATCTTGATAGTTCCATCTTTTCCGGGATATTCTGGTAATCTGACAAATCAAAATCGTGCCATTACCATTTCTTTTAAAAAGCATTAGCTATGTTCATTCCAAAATTCATATGTGTAAATTCTGGACCATTACAAGAGATGCTTAATCGCAAGAAGAGGAAACGAAAGAACGAAGCTTCGAAATAGAAATTGGAGTAAAAATCACAGTAAATAGGAGAGAGCATTAACTGTGGATGACAATGATTATAGAAGACGGAAACAGGAACACCGAAGTATAAGGAAAGATATAAAACCCAACAACCACCCAGAAATTATAAACCGTATATATCGATGCAGATAGCGATATAAAGACACGGGAGAACTAGAAACATTAAAAACCTAAGAGTATAGTAGAGGTAAATAGATTCTTCCGGTGGTAGATGAAAGAGAAGGATAATAGATGTGAAAATTAAGAGTATATCAAGGATCATAATGGGATGGAGCATATTGACGAATGTCTTAAAGTAGGAATTAGGGAGAAAAAGTAGAAGGTATAAGTTGTGGAAAATAAGGAAACAAAGGGGTAAAATTATAGTGAAATATCCGACAAAGAAATCGAAACAGATTGCCGCATTAAATCAACGAAGATCCTGATCGCCGAAGAATCCAATCTTATTACGCAAGATTCTCTTTAAAATTTAGCAAATTCTGGAAATCAATCCTAGCCACGTCATCAGTTAAAACAATTTCATAGTTACTCATTTCACTCCTTTGTAATAGCTTCACTTGTACGCTTCACATGATCGAATCGTTTTATCTATATATCCCAATAAAGATAAAACTCCATTATTACCTCATATTCGTCATGAAAACATTCTTACTGTTATCCATGACAACCTCTATCAAATTTCGGGGACGAAATTTCTTTAACGGGTAGGTACTGTAATGACCCGGAAATTTCCGACTAAATTTAGACCTTAACCTTTATATGTTTCCGACACGATAAGTAAAATTTGTAATATTGAGTCTAGAAAGCTTGAAATCTATGTTTAGGTAATCAATTACCCTTTTACTATTACCGACGATTCACGAATAACCTTTTTCTCAATAAATATGTATATATATATATATATATATATATATATATATATATATATATATATAATATTTATATAAACATGTGTATGTATATGATAAATTAAAAACATTAACAAAACATTTAATGTATAATGTTACATTTTAAGTTTATGAATTTCAATATATAGGTATATTTAATCCATATATCTATGTAATAGAATTTTTATATAATGGTTACATTTATGGTATTTTAGAAACTTTGAATACATTACTTAGGAAATACTTGTTTTATATGAATATTGAAAAAGAAGTAATTTATAAAAGATATATATATATATATATATATATATATATATATATATATATATATATATATATATATATATATATATATATATATATATATATATATATATATATTTAAAATCTTTCATGGAAATAATTATGTGTAATTGTAATCTATTAGTATTATTGTTATTATTATAATTATTATCATAAGTATCATTAATAATAATAAAAATTTATTATTGTTATTTTATCAGAATTTATAAAATTAAAAGTATTAATATTATTAATTAATATAGTTATTAACTATTAAGATTAATATCTACAATGTAGTTATATAAAATATAAAAAAAATAAAATACAGATATATAGGATGAAAATACTGATAAAATACGCATAACCAATAATAAGCCATCACTATCAGCATATTAAAATTTTCTTTTACTCACTGTGAACCCGTGAGAGTATGTCGAGATATTTTTTATATATAACTCAGCAGATTAATCATGATATCAGACCATGGTGTTCAAACGGTTCATCAAATTTTCAGATATCAGTTACAATCTCTGTCACTTCCATTTATATGATTAATTACCTCAATTTTTCATTAACAGACTCATAAAGCTCTGTTCTTCGCCTTTATTGCTCAAACCCAAATTCGAAATCAAACGCAGAATGTAATAACGTAGTCTAGTTAGGATTCATTATTATAAACTTTCTGCAAAAGATCTTTCTTCAAATCTTTCCAACAAGATTGAATTTTAGAGTTAAAGAATTATAAAAAAAAAAACAAACGGTTTGATTTTGGAGAAATTCGAAGACTAGTTGATGTTTCAGATTCAATTGATGTTTCAAAAATATTCTTGGGATGATTTAAAATCTTTTTCAAGTAATAATTATGGTCTATAACAGTCACAATTTCGAAATCGTTGTATGAGTTCATCGTGTTCATCCGGTGAATATCACAATTATTTATTATTTTTTTTTCTTTCTGTTTTGATTAATCACAACCACTGTTCTATAAACGTTTATGCCTTAATTGAAATTCCTAAAACCAGATAAATAATTCGTTGAGGGAGTGGTTTTTGGTTCTGAGCGAATTACGATAGTGAAGAAGAAAACATGAGAGAAGAATAACACGGGTTATATATCTAAGGGTTTATGATAATTTCGAATAGTGGGCAACAGCCCAATGGTCCAGTGTGTTGACGGGTTTACGAGGGATCTGGGTTCGAGTCCTGTAACCGCCATATTTTTTTAGAAAAGCTTTTTGAGGTAGCTTACCTTCTTTTATATTTATGTGATTAATTATTTGTATTATTATTAAGATTATTGTTATTCCTATTGTTATGTTATTATCATTATAAATAATAGTTAACATCTATTATTAGGATTATAATTTAAAAATATAATTATTAATGTTACGATTTTAGGAATTATACTAACACTATTATCAAATAGTAATATTATTTAGGATTATTATTATTATTTATCAATTCTATTGAATAGAAATACAGTATTATTAATATTATTAAAAATAACACGATTGGTTTCATTAATATAGTTTATGATATTAACAATACTAGTACTACTATTAAATAGTATTGTTCTTAATATTATCAGTAGTATTATTATAAATATTACTAACAATGTCATTATTATTAAAATTGCCATTTTAAATATTATTATCATTATTATGAATATGATTAAATATTATTATTATAAAAATAATACAATTTTTATAAATATTAGTATTCTTATTATATTAGAACTATTATTAGTAACATAAGCACATTAATAATAATAGTATCATCATTTTTATAATTATAAATATTAATTTGGTATAATTAAAAATTACTGTCTAGATAAACAAATAATATGTATATATTTGTTCGATTTCAAAAATGTGTGTTAATATAAATACAACTGATATAGGTTTGTGAATCCGAGGCCAACCTTACACTTATTCAATGATGTTATATGTATTTTTACTACAAAATACAGTATGGTGAGTATATAGTCCCCTTTTAAACTCTAAATATTTTTGGGCTGAGAATACATGCGCTGTTTTTATAAATGATTTACGTTATGGACACAAGTGATCAAAAATAAAATCTACGTTGAGTTGTACCATGGCATATTTCTTTATACTTGGTAGCTAATATTTACGTGAGGAGCGTAAACGCGAATCCTGTTGATAGATCTATCGGGCTGACATCCCCAACCGGGCTGGACGACCAGCATTTAACGGTTGCACAGTAATTCGTTCTCGTTACCACACTTTGGTACGGTGTAGGGTTTATTTAAGAGTATGCTGCTGTGACTTTTAGTTAAGTATGGTTACCAAGTGCTCAACGTCTTTTCTATACACGAGGAGTGTATTATGTATAAACTTTAAATCTTGTGGTCCATAGTTATAACGCTGCTAGCATCAAACCTATATATCTCACCAACTTTATGTTGACGTTTTAAAGCATGTTATTCTCAGGTACGATTTAAGTCTTCCGCTGTGCATTAGCTCATGTTAAGGACATTACTTGGAGTCGATCATCGCAATGGAACCAAATGTTGAAGATTTCGTCCAGGGGGATAAGGACGGGTTGTCACAAAGCTACATCTTATTAGTAATTTGAAGGCACAAAAACTAATAAGAAAAGGTTGCTATGCTGTTCTAGCACACGTCGAGAAAGTACAAACTGAAGAAAAGAGCATCAATGATGTTCTCGTCGCAAAAGAATTTCCCGATGTATTTTCGAAAGAATTATCGGGACTACCTCCACATCGATCTGTTGAATTTCAAATAGATCTTGTACCAGGAGCTGCACCAATAGCTCGTGCTCCTTACAGACTCGCACCCAGCGAGATGAAAGAACTACAAAGCCAACTGCAAGAACTATTAGAACATGGTTTCATTCGACCAAGCACATCACCATGGGGAGCTCCTATTTTGTTTGTCAAGAAGAAGGATGGTACATTTAGATTGTGTATTGACTACAGTGAGTTGAATAAACTTACCATCAAAAACCGTTATCCACTGCCGAGAATTGACGACTTATTTGATCAACTACAAGGCTCGTCGGTTTATTCGAAAATCGATTTACGTTCTGGATATCATCAAATGCAAGTAAAGGAGGATGATATTCCAAAAACTGCTTTTAGGACGCGTTATGGTCATTACGAGTTTATGGTTATGCCGTTTAGATTGACTAACGCACCAGCTGTGTTCATGGACCTTATGAACCGAGTGTGTGAGCCATATCTTGATAAGTTTGTCATTGTTTTCATCGATGACATACTTATTTACTCAAAGAATGATCAAGAGCACAAAGAACATTTGAGAAAAGTGCTAGAAGTATTGAGGAAAGAAAAACTGTACGCTAAGTTTTCAAAGTGTGCATTTTGGTTGGAAGAAGTTCAATTCCTCGGTCACATAGTGAACAAAGAAGGTATCCAGGTGGACCCGGCAAAGATCGAAACCGTTGAAAAGTGGGAAACCCCAAAAACTCCGAAGCATATACGTCAATTTTTAGGATTGGCTGGTTACTACAGAAGATTCATCCAAGATTTCTCCAAAATAGCAAAACCCTTGACTGCATTAACGCATAAAGGGAAGAAATTTGAATGGAAGGATGAACAAGAGAAGGCGTTTCAGTTATTGAAGAAAAAGCTAACTACGGCACCTATATTGTCATTGCCCGAAGGGAATGATGATTTTGTGATTTATTGTGACGCATCAAAGCAAGGTCTCGGTTGTGTATTAATGCAACGAACGAAGGTGATTGCTTATGTGTCTAGACAATTGAAGATTCACGAGCAAAATTATACGACTCACGATTTGGAATTGGGTGCTGTTATTTTTGCATTAAAGACTTGGAGGCATTATTTATATGGGGTCAAAAGTATTATATATACCGATCACAAAAGTCTCCAACATATATTTAATCAGAAGCAACTGAATATGAGACAACGCATGTGGATTGAACTGTTGAATGATTATGATTTTGAGATTCGATACCACCCGGGGAAGGCAAATGTGGTAGCTGACGCTTTGAGTAGAAAGGACAGAGAACCTATACGGGTAAAATCTATGAATATAATTATTCGTACTAACCTTACTACTCAAATAAAGGAGGTGCAACAGGGGGTTGTAAAAGAAGGAAAGTTGAAGAATGAGATACCCAAAGGATCAGAGAAACATCTTAACATTCGGGAAGACGGAACCCGATATAGGGCTGATAGAATTTGGGTACCAAGGTTTGGAGATGTGAGAGAAATGGTACTTAAAGAAGCACATAAAACCAGATATTCAATACATCCCGGAGCGGGGAAGATGTATAAAGATCTCAAGAAACACTTTTGGTGGCAGGGTATGAAAGCTGATATTACTAAATATGTAGGAGAATGTTTGACGTGTTCTAAGGTCAAAGCTGAACATCCGAAACCATCAGGTCTACTACAACAACCTGAAATCCCGGAATGGAAATGGGAAAACATTACCATGGATTTCATTACTAAATTGCCAAGGACTGCAAGTGGTTATGATACTATTTGAGTAATAGTTGATCGTCTCACCAAGTCAGCACACTTCCTGCCAATGAGAGAAGATGACAAAATGGAGAAGTTGGCGCGATTGTATTTGAAGGAGGTTATCTCCAGACATGGAATACTCGTCTCTATTATCTCTGATAGGGATGGTAGATTTGTTTCAAGGTTTTGGCAGACGTTGCAACAAGCATTGGGGACTCGTCTAGACATGAGTACTGCCTATCATCCACAAACTGATGGGCAGAGCGAAAGGACAATACAAACGCTTGAAGACATGCTACGAGCATGTGTTATTGATTTCGGAAACAGTTGGGATCGACACCTACCGTTAGCAGAATTTTCCTATAACAACAGTTATCATTCTAGTATTGAGATGGCGCCGTTTGAGGCACTTTATGGTAGATAGTGCAGGTCTCCGATTTGTTGAAATGAAGTGGGGGATAGACAGATTACGGGTCCGGAAAGAAACTACCGAGAAAATCATCCAAATTTAACAACGATTGAAAACCGCCCAGAGTCGACAAAAGAGCTACGCGGACAGTAAAAGAAAAGATATAGAGTTTAAAATTAGAGAAATGGTCATGCTTAAGGTTTCACCTTGGAAAGGCATTGTTCGATTTGGTAAACAGGGGAAACTAAATCCAAGGTACATTGGACCATTCAAGATTATAGATCGTGTCGGACCAGTAGCTTACCAAATGGAGCTACCTCAACAACTCGCGGTTGTACATAACACTTTCCACGTCTCGAATTTGAAGAAATATTTTGCTAAAGAAGATCTCACTATTTCATTGGACGAAATCCAAATCAATGAAAAACTTCAATTCATTGAAGAACCCGTCGAAATAATGGATCGTGAGGTTAAGAGACTTAAGCAAAACAAGATACCGATTGTTAAGGTTCGATAGAATGCTCGTAGAGGACCCGAGTCCACCTGGGAGCGTGAAGATCAGATGAAGAAGAAATACCCTCATCTATTTCCAGAAGATTCGTCAACACCTTCAACAGCTTAAAATTTCGGGACGAAATTTATTTAACGGGTAGGTACTGTAGTGACCCGAACTTTTCTATGTTTATATATATTAATTGAGATTGATATTTACATGACTAAATGTTTCCAACGTGTTAAGCAATCAAACTTGTTAAGACTTGATTAAATGAAATAAGTTTCATATAGACAATTGATCACCCAAGTTGACCGGCGATTCACGAACGTTACAAAATTGTAAAAACTACATGTTGTGGTATATATAGACATATATATATATATATATATGGTTGACAAGAGATTATGATGAGTAAGTATCTCACTAAGTATATTAACAATGTGTGATATACATAAGAAATGAGATTACTAAGTTAAGAAACTCGAAATGTTATATATAACGATTATCGTTATGATAACGTCTACTAAATATATATGTATCATTTTAAGATATTGATACACTATATTGAACATGATAAAATGATATTTAAGTATATCATTAAGTGTGTTAACAATGAACTACATATGTAAAAACAAGACTACTAACTCAAGAATTACGAAACGAGACTTATATGTAACGATATTTTAATGTATATATCATATTAAGAGATATTCATACATCATAATATCATGATAATATAATAATTTAACATCTCATTTGATATAATAAACATTGGGTTAACAACATTAATTGAGATCGTTAACTTAAAGGTTTCAAAACAACACTTACATGTAAACGACTAACGAAGACTTAACGACTCCATTAGAATGTATATACATGTTGTGTTTTGATATGTATTCTTACACTTTTGAAAGACTTCAAGACACATATCAAAGTACTTCTACTTAATAAAAATGCTTACAAATACATCCTCGTTTAGTTTCATCAACAATTCTACTCGTATGCACCCGTATTCGTACTCGTACAATACACAGCTTTTAGATGTATGTACTATTGGTATATACACTCCAATGATCAGCTCTTAGCAGCCCATGTGAGTCACCTAACACATGTGGGAACCATCATTTGGCAACTAGCATGAAATATCTCATAAAATTACAAAAATATTAGTAATCATTCATGACTTATTTACATGAAAATAAAATTACATATCCTTTATATCTAATCCATATACCAACAACCAAAAACACTTAAAAATACTTTCATTCTTCAATTTTATTCATCTAATTGATCTCTCTCAAATTCCATCTTCAAGTTCTAATTGTTCTTCATAAATTCCATAAGTATAGTTTCATAAAAATCAAGAATACTTCCAAGTTTGCAAGTCTACTTCTAAGCTTTCTAATCCATTCCAAGTAATCATCTAAGATCAAGGAACCTTTGTTATTTACATTAGGTTATCTTTATAATTCAAGGTAATATTCATATTCAAACTTTGATTCAATTTCTACAACTATAACAATCTTATTTCGAGTGAAAATCTTACTTGAACTGTTTTCGTGTCATGATTCTGCTTCAAGAACTTTCAGGCCATCCAAGGATCCTTTGAAGCTAGATCCATTTTTCTCATTTTCAGTAGTTTTATCCAGAAAACTTGAGGTAGTAATAATGTTCATAACATCATTCGATTCATACATATAAAGCTATCTTATTCGAAGGTATAAACTTGTAATCACTAGAACATAGTTTAGTTAATTCTAAACTTGTTCGCAAACAAAAGTTAATCCTTCTAACTTGACTTTTAAAATCAACTAAACACATGTTCTATATCTATATGATATGCTAACTTAATGATTTAAAACCTGGAAACACGATGAACACCATAAAATCGGATATACGCCGTCGTAGTGAAACCGGGGGCTGTTTTGGTTTGGATAATTAAAAACTATGATAAACTTTGATTTAAAAGTTGTTCTTCTGGGAAAATGATTTTTCATATGAACATGAAACTATATCCAAAAATCTTGGTTAAACTCAAAGTAAAAGTATGTTTTTCAAAATGGTCATCAAGATGTCGTTCTTTCGACGAAAATGACTACCTCTTTAGTAATTGGCATGTAACTTAAATTTCCGACTATAAACCTATACTTTTTCTGTTTGGATTCTTAAATTAGAGTTCAATATGAAACCATAGCAATCCAAAACGGATTTAAAATGAAGAAGTTATGGGTAAAACAAAATTGGATATTTTTGATCTTTTTAGCTACGGGAAATGTTTAACAAATCTATACAAATAATATCCTAGCTAACTTATATTGTATTATACATGTATTCTAATATATTATGTAATCTTGGGATACCATACACACATATGAAAATGTTTTGACATATCATATCGACCGATGTATATATATTATTTGGAACAACCATAGACACTCTATATGCAGTAATGTTGGAGTTAGCTATACAGGGTTGAGGTTGATTCCAAAAATATATATATTTTGAGTTGTGATCTAACCTGAGACGTGTATACACTGGGTCGTGGATTGATTCAAGATAATATATATCGATTTATTTCTGTACATCTAACTGTGGACAACTAGTTGTAGGTTATTAACGAGGACAGCTGACTTAATAGACCCAAATCTTTAAAACATAATAAAAATGGTTGTAATTATATTTTGATCATACTTTGATATATATGTACATATTTGTATAGGTTCGTGAATCGATCCGTGGCCAAGTCTTATTTCCGAGGAAGGAAATATCTGTAAAAGTGAGTTATAGTCCCACTTTTAAAATCTAATATTTTTGGGATGAGAATACATGCAAGTTTTATAAATGATTTACAAAATAGACACAAGTACGTGAAACTACATTCTATGGTTGAATTATCGAAATCGAATATGCCCCCTTTTTATTAAGTCTGGTTATCTAAGAATTAGGGAACAGACACCCTAATTGACGCGAATCCTAAAGATAGATCTATTGGGCCTAACAAACCCCATCTAAAGTACCGGATGCTTTAGTACTTCGAAATTTATATCATATCCGAAGGGTGTCCCGAATGATGGGGATATTCTTATATATGCATCTTGTTAATGTCGGTTACCAGGTGTTCACCATATGAATGATTTTTATCTCTATGTATGGGATGTGTATTGAAATATGAAATCTTGTGGTCTATTGTTACGATTTGATATATATAGGTTAAACCTATAACTCACCAACATTTTTGTTGACGTTTAAAGCATGTTTATTCTCAGGTGAATACTAAGAGCTTCCGCTATTGCATACTAAAATAAAGACAAGATTTGGAGTCCATGTTTGTATGATATTGTGTAAAAACTGCATTCAAGAAACATATGTCGATGTAATATATTTCTATTGTAAACCATTATGTAATGGTCATGTGTAAACATTATATTTTAGATTATCATTATTTGATAATCTATGTAATGTTTTTAAAACCTTTATTGATAAAATAAAGGTTATGGTTGTTTTAAAATGAATGCAGTCTTTGAAAAACGTCTTATATAGAGGTCAAAACCTCGCAACGAAATCAATTAATATGGAACGTTTATAATCAATATGAACGGGACATTTTAACTCTGACTGTTATGAGTTATATTAATTAGTGATTCATTAAGGTTAATTGGATTAATTAATAGGTGGACTTAGATAATTTATTTCATAGACCGATATTCAAATAGTTGGGGCGTATTAGTTGTAAGTTGGGCCGATAACCCATAGATTGGAACTTGGCCAGTCCGTTAGAGTCTATTGGGCCACCAGAAATCCACGGACTGCTATTACCATTTCTTGGTTTCTGTTTCTACTTCGAACGACCGGCAATAGTAAAGTTTTGTTGTTACTCGCTGCTATTCTCAGTTTCTGCTAAGTAATTAAAGGCAATGATAATATATGATTATTACGGTATTGAGTAGGTTGATACGAATGATGATAATATCGTGATTGTAAAATGACGATGGTGAGCTTTGATAACTATTACGATCATAATGAAAAATGATGGAGACGATGAATCGTAATGGGTTATGGAGATAGAAATCGAAAATGATGATGATAATGTTAATGATAATGATGTTCATGATGATAGTTAAATAATAATCATAAAGATGGTTAGATATGTAGGAAATGATAATTGATGATAAATTAATGGGGAAGGAGAAGAACCAGTTAAGATATAGGTTATATATTTTACTTCCCTGAATTAAACAGAAAGAATCAGATAGAGCAAATGGTTTGGGTATGTGTTGGGTGAACGAGAGATCCAGGGTTCGAGCCTGGATTGGAGTATTTTTTTTTAGAAAGAGAAGAAAAAGGGGAAACAGAATTGGGAGGTTAATTAAGTATAATTAAAGTCTGGATAATACAGAGAAACATGAATGACAGAATGGTTAAGTTGTTATTGGGTTAGCGGGAGGTCGTGGGTTCAAACCCAGACTTGGGCATTGATTTTTTTTAAGGGCTACTTCTTTGAGGTAGTTTACTTATTACTTAACATTATTATTATTACTTATTATTATTATTTTTATTATTATTATTGTTATCAGTAATTATTATTATTATTATTATTATTATTATGTTATTATAAATATTACAAATATAAATATTAGTATCATTATTATTATTAGAAAAATCATTATTTTGATAGTTATTATTATTAGTATTCACTATTATTAAAATTAATATTTTTATTAAAAGTATCATTTTTATTAAAGTTATCATTTTTATCATTAATATTACAAGTATCATTTCTAACTCTATCATCATTATTATTATTTATATCATTACTAATATTATTTTAGTATTATTATAATTTTAACAAACAAACGATATATATACAAAATTATATTTAATACATATAACATAACAAAATTTATATTTTTATTTATTTTAAATATATAAAATGAATATATGAGACATATAGGTTATTAATATAACAATGATATAATTAATAAATTTATATATATATATATATATATATATATATATATATATATATATATATATATATATATATATATATATATATATATATATATATATATATATATATATATATAAATTTGTACGATTACAATTATGTGTGTTAATATATATATAAATGATATAGGTTCGTGAATCCGAGGTCAACCTTGCATTGTTCAGTTCAGTCGTATGCATATTTTTACTATAAAATATCGTAGTGTGAGTTTCATTTGCTCCCTTTTTAAATGCTTTTGCAATATATATTTTTGGGACTGAGAATACATGCGCTGCTTTTATAAATGTTTTACGAAATAGACACAAGTAATCGAAACTACATTCTATGGTTGGATTATCGAATCGAATATCACCCATTTTAGCTTGCTAGCCTAAGAATTAGGGAACAGACACCCTAATTGACGCGAATCCTAAAGGTAGATCTACGGGAACTAACTCCCCTCATACTATAAAATGGTATGCTTTAGTACTTCGAGTTTATATCATACAGATGGATTTCTATTTTGGGGATATTCTATATGCATTTTGTTAATGTCGGTTACCAGGTGATCAATCCATATAAATGATTTTTAAACACTTTCGAGTGTATGATTATTGAATAAAGGAAATCTTGTGGTCTATTAAAATGATGAAAATGAATGATTGTGATAAACTAATGAACTCAACAACCTTTTGGTTGACACTTGAAAGCATGTTTATTCTCAGGTATGAAAGAAATCTTCCGCTATGCATTTGCTCATTTTAGAGATATTACTTGGAGTCATTCATGACATATTTCAAAAGATGTTGCATTCGAGTCGTTGAGTTCATCAAGATTATTATTAAGTCAATTATAGTTGGATATATTATGAAATGGTATGCATGCCATCAACTTTCGATGTAATGAAAGTTTGTCTTTTAAAAACGAATGCAATGTTTGTAAAATGTATCATATAGAGGTCAAGTACCTCGCGATGTAACCAAATGTTGAAGACTTCATCCAGATGGATTAGGACTAGTCGCTTCATTGATCCTCATTAAATCGATTCTCTTGAGTCTCCCGTTGTATTTCTTCTCTCTTTTCCGAGCTCCTTCGGGCGTGATCAACCTCCTCGAGTCACTGCGACGTAAGTTTTTCTGAGGCGGGTTAGGGGATAACAAAATGGCTTGGGTCAAATGGGAAAACATCTTGCTCCCATATAGGGGTGGGGGGGTTAAATATTGGGTTGTTAAAATCAAAAAACATCGCGTTGCTATCCAAATGGTGGTGGCGATTTCGGGTTGAAAGTGAATCCCTTTGGGTAAAAATCATTAAAAGTGTAGTGACCCGAAATTTTCCATGTTTATATATATTAAATGAAATTGTTATTTACATGATTAAGTGTTTCCAACATGTTAAACAATCAAACTTGTTAAGACTTGATTAATTGAAATAGGTTTCATATAGACAATTGACCACCCAAGTTGACCGGTGATTCACGAACGTTAAAACTTGTAAAAACTATATGATGATATATATATGATTATATATATAGTTAACATGATATTATGATAAGTAAGTATCTCATTAGGTATTTTAACAATGAGTTATATACATAAAATTGAGTTTATTGAATTAAGAAACTCGAAACGATATATATAACAATTATCGTTATAACAACGTCTTACTAAATACATATGAATCATATTAAGATATTGATACACTATGTTTAATCATGATAAATGATAATTAAACATGTCATTAAGTGTATTAACAATGAACTACATATGTAAAAACAAGACTAATAACTTAATGATTTCGAAACGAGACATATATGTAACGATTATCATTGTAACAACATTTAACTGTATATATATCATACTAAGATATATAAATATATCATAATATCATGATAATGTAATAATTTAACATCTCTTTAGATATAATAAACAATAGGTTAACAACATTTAACAAGATCGTTAATCTAAAGGTTTCAAAACAACATTTACAAGTAAAGACTAACGATGACTTAACGACTCAGTTAAAATGTATATACATGTAGTGTTTTAATATGTATTCATAGACTTTTTAAAGACTTCAAAACACTTATCAAAATACTTCTACTTAACAAAAATGCTTACAATTACATCCTCGTTCAGTTTCATCAACAATTCTACTCGTATGCACCCGTATTCGTACTCGTACAATACACAGCTTTTAGATGTATGTACTATTGGTATATACAATCCAATGATCAGCTCTTAGCAGCCCATGTGAGTTACCTAACACATGTGGGAACCATCATTTGGCAACTAGCATGAAATATTTCATAAAATTACAAAAATATTAGTAATCATTCATGACTTATTTACATGTAAACAAAATTACACATCCTTTATATCTAATCCATATACCAACGACCAAAAACACCTACAAATACTTTCATTTTTCAATTTTCTTCATCTAATTGATCTCTCTCAAGTTCTATCTTCAAGTTCTAAGTGTTCTTCATAAATTCTATAAGTTCTAGTTTCATAAAAGACAAAATTTCATTCCTCGTCCCTGAACTTTACATCGATTATGACTCCCTGTCCTTTTTCTTTTTTTTGTGCATTCCTCGTCCCTAATGTATCACAATTGTACATCCCTCGTCCGCCCGTCTAGATTCTGTCAATTTCAGCTGTTTGTTTAGTCATGTGCAAAGCATGTGAGGGTAATTTGGTCTTTTTATAATATTTCTTTTCTTTATTATTTAACTTTTCTTTTCACCCTCATCCTCATCATCTCATCTTCATCATTCAAAAATTAAAAACCCTAGTTTTATACTTTTATAAAATCAACAAATCAAATTATAAATGTGTTATATAAACTTATAAATGATCAGCTCATCATCATAATAAAAAAAATCACCTAATCATAATCATAAATCAAAAACAAACCTTTAGCACCTAATCGATTTTGTAAGTCACCGTCATCATCATCAACTCGTCATCATGAACACCTAATCGATTTGGTTCAAGATCGTCTCATCTTCAACCCACCGTAATCCACCATCATCGTCATCATTTTTTCACTAGATTCATCATCACTTTCATCATTTTTTTACCAAAAATATCAAAGTGCAAGTTGTAACACTCGATACATAGCTTCAATTTTTTTCACCAAAAATTATTTATTACAAATCGATACATACACATACACAGAATTGAAGAATACTTGACTAAATTTATTCTGAAGAGTAGAATCATCTTGTTCCAAACCTACTGAAAAGTGCAAGTTCATACACCAAAATTAATTGAAAAAATTAACTCACTAATTCATCTAAAAAACGTGCAAACAAAAAAATTACAAATTCATAAGTAGATTCATCACGTTTACAGGTTTTATGTGTTGAGATTCAATTATACAACTGCCCAATTTTAGATAACCGTAACTGTAACCGTCTCAAATCCGCCTCCTTGTTGTCTTCAGATCTATAACAACGTTTTTCACTAATTTCTTTAGATCTGTGCCAATTTGAGATCGAATATCTACGATCTGTGCCAATTTAAACTGTCGGAACAGAATATCTACGACCTGAATGAAAGATCGATGGAGCTGCTCTTGATTAATCTACGATCCGAGTAAAACCTCATCGATGTTATATGGCGATAGGGGGAGAAAAACCCTAAATTGATCTGGGTTCAATTGTGAAAGAATTAGGGGTTTTTATGATAGAAGAAGAAAAAATAATGACAAAAATACCCTCACATGACATGCACGTGATAAGGGGTAACGGCAGGTTTTGACAGAAAGTAGACGGGGGGACGAGGGATGTACTCTTTTCATAGTTTAGGGACGAGGAATGCACAAAAAAAAGAAAAAGGACAGGGAGTCAAAATCGATGTAAAGTTCAGGGACGAGGAATGAAATTTTGTCTTCATAAAAATCAAGAATACTTCCAAGTTTGCTAGCTTACTTCCAATCTTGTAAAGTCATCATCCAACCTCAAAAAATCTTTCTTATTTATAATAAGATATCTTTCTAATACAAGGTAATACTCATATTCAAACTTTGATTCAATTTCTATAACTATAACAATCTTATTTCGTGGAAATCTTACTTGAACTTGTTTTCGTGTCATGATTCTGCTTCAAGAACGTTCAAGCCATCCAAGGATCCTTTGAAGCTAGATCTATTTTTTCTCATTTCCAGTAGTTTTACCTACTAAAATTAAGGTAGTAATGATGTTCATAACATCATTCGATTCATACATATAAAACTATCTTATTCGAAGATTTAAACTTGTAATCACTAGAACATAGTTTAGTTAATTCTAAACTTGTTCACAAATAAAGTTAATCCTTCTAACTTGACTTTTAAAATCAACTAAACACATGTTCTATATCTATATGATATGCTAACTTAATGATTTAAAACCTGGAAACACGAAAAACACCGTAAAACCGGACATACGCCGTCGTAGTAACACCGCGGGCTGTTTTGGGTTTGATAATTAAAAACTATGATAAACTTTAATTTAAAAGTTGTTCTTCTGGAAAAATGATTTTTCTTATGAACATGAAACTATATCCAAAAATCATGGTTAAACTCAAAGTGGAAGTATGTTTTTCAAAATGGTCATCAAGACGTCGTTCTTTCGACTAAAATGACTACCTCTTACAAAAATGACTTGTAACTTATATTTTTGACTATAAACCTATAAATTTTCTGTTTAGATTCATAAAATAGAGTTCAATATGAAACTATAGCAATTTGATTCACTCAAAATGGATTTAAAACGAAGAAGTTATGGTTAAACAAGATTGGATATTTTTTTATTGTTGTAGCTACGGGTAATATTGTAACAATTCTATACAAATCATATCCTAGCTAACTTATATTGTATTATACATGTATTCTAATATATTATGTAATCTTGGGATACCATAGACACGTATGCAAATGTTTTGACATATCATATCGACCTATATATATATATATATATTATTTGGAACAACCATAGACACTCTATATGCAGTAATGTTGGAGTTAGCTATACAGGGTTGAGGTTGATTCCAAAAATATATATACTTTGAGTTGTGATCTAGCCTGAGACGTGTATACACTGGGTCGTGGATTGATTCAAGATAATATATATCAATTTATTTCTGTACATCTAACTATGGACAACCAGTTGTAGGTTACTAACGAGGACAGCTGACTTAATAAACTTAAAACATCAAAATGTATTAAAAGTGTTGTAAATATATTTTGAACATACTTTGATATATATGTACATATTTGTTATAGGTTCGTGAATCGACCAGTGGCCAAGTCTTACTTCCCGACGAAGTAAAAATCTGTGAAAGTGAGTTATAGAGCCACTTTTAAAATCTAATATTTTGGGATGAGAATACATGCAGTTTTATAAATGTTTTACGAAATAGACATAAGTAAATGAAACTACATTATATGGGTGAATGATCGAAGCCGAATATGCCCCTTTTTCTTGATAGCCTAAGAATTAGTAAACCGATCTACTAATTGACGCGAATCCTAAAGATAGATCTATTGGGCCTAACGAACCCCATCCAAAGTACCGGATGCTTTAGTACTTCGAATTCGTTTTTATCATGTCCGAAGGATTTCCCAGAATGATAGGGGATATTCTTAGATGCATCTTGTTAATGTCGGTTACCAGGTGTTCACCATATGAATGAATTTTATCTCTATGTATGGGATGTATATTGAAATATGAAATCTTGTGGTCTATTATTATGATTTGATAATATATAGGTTAAACCTATAACTCACCAACATTTTTGTTGACGTTTTAAGCATGTTTATTCTTAGGTGATTATTAAGAGCTTCTGCTATTGCATACTAAAATAAGGACAAGATTTGGAGTCCATGCTTGTATGATATTATGTAAAAACTGCATTCAAGAAACTTATTTTTTTTTTTTGATGTAATATATTCTTATTGTAAACCATTATGTAATGGTCGTGTGTAAATGGTATATTTTAGATTATCATTACTTGATAATCTACGTAATGCTTTTTAAACCTTTATCGATAAAATAAAGGTTATGGTTGTTTTAAAAATGAATGCAGTCTTTGAAAAACGTCTCATATAGAGGTCAAAACCTCGTGACGAAATCAATTAAAATGGAACGTTTATAATCAATATGAACGGGACATTTCAGTTGGTATCCGAGCATTGGTCTTAGAGAACCATAAATTTGCATTAGTGTGTCTTATCGAGTTTGTTAGGATACATTAGTGAGTCTGGACTTCGACCGTGTTTTCTTTAAAAATGATTGCTTAACACTTTTGTTGGAAACTATATGTTATTAACATGTAAATATTATGTGATATATTAACCTCTTAATGTGTTTGATATTGTATGATAGATGTCTACCACTAGTACAAATTCCATCGACTCACCTAATAATAATGAAGAGTCGAATATACTTTGGGAAGATTCACAAATTCCCGAAGAGGAACCGGAAGAAGAGGAACCGGAAGAAGAGGAACCAGAAGAGGAGGAACCGGAAGAGGAGGAACCGGAAGAAGAAGAGGTTCCGGAGGAAGAAATATTGATACCTATAGTAAATCGATTAAATAAAAGAAAATCCTCAACCAACGGACCAAAGTTAATAATGGTCAATGGTGTTTCCGCCGAGGAAGCAAAATATTGGGAAGATTACCAATTTTTCGATGAATCGGATCCCGATGAGGATTCCGATGATGTTATAGAAATTACCTCGACCCAATTTAATAAAGCGAAAGAAAATAATAAGGAAAAAGGTATAAAAATAGAGAAACCCGATTCCAACCCCGATGAACTTTATATGTATCAGCAACATCCGTATTTCCTAAAATGTAACAATGACCCGGGAACCTCTAAACCACCAGGTTTTTCTAAACCATTGTGGAAAACGACGGCTCGTATTAGAGGAACACCATATATTCCTAGAAAATTAGGAAAACGAACCAAGTCCGAAGAAGAAGAAACTAGTGATTCAGATTAGAGGGTTGTAATCATGTTGTGTATTATATGTATTGTAGTGTGCTTGTACTTTTATGTTCTATGTAAAAATTGCTTGTATTGTTTGTTAATTATCTTTTACGAATCTAATCCTTGTCTATTTTACAGTATAAAAACAAAATGGATGTTAAGGGTAGACAACCGAATATTTTAGAAGATCTACCAGAGGATATGATTGAGGAAATCTTGTCTAGAATCGGTCAGAATTCATCAGCACAATTAATTATGGAAAAATTAACTTGTCAAACATTTGAAAGACTTTTCAGAAATGCCTTAGTTTATAAAAGGCTTTCCTTTGATAGGTGGGGTATATCACATTGGGGAGACCGTAAGTTACGCCGTGTTTTCTTTAAAGCGTTAAATGCGGGGAACCCAAATGCAATTTTACGCTACGGGTTAAGAACCTATTTTGACTCAACATATCCCAACATAGGATTTCGTGAATTAGAAAGAGCTTCTAACATGCAACATAAAGAAGCATGTTATGCTTACGGGTTAGTGATGTTCGCTTCTTACCAAAGTGAGAAAAAGAACATCGGATTGCAACTTTTAAATAGAACCTTCCCACAAGTGACGGATTCAGTAGTTGGAGTGAGAAACAAGGTTTTTAAATTATTATGGGGCTGTTGGACATTACGAAACCCTCGTCCTTTTGACGACATTACAACATGCTGCCTAGCCAATGGTCATAACGGTTATTTTCCACAAGACCAAGGATGGGAAGTCATCTTAGTAAAACCAGAATGCATGACTTGTTTCTGGACTTGTGAATTACGTGTCTTTATTTCCTTTGCTGAACAACTTGCGTATTAACTAGATTTATCTTCAAAACTGTCCTGTATCAAAGTGTACTATATTTCATGTTATATGTAATATAGCGAAGTTGTAAGTTTGAAGAATATTTGTATGTGATATATTATTATAATCAGTTTTTCATATGGAATTGTAGTAGCTGAATTGTATATTAGCTACTAAGTATGAACTTAACGGGTAGGTAGTACTCAAATTTAAACTTATAAAACGCTAATATGAAGAAAAAGCTTTTATAAATGAGTTCATATTATGCTACGAAATACTATTGACTACTCTTAATATTCTGTATGATTAACTCGATTTAGTTGCCTATTTTGAAGGAAATGGCACCGACTACTCGACACACCATGAATATGAGCGAAGAGGAATTTCGTACCTTTCTTGCTGCAAACATAGCCGCAGTACAGGCTGCGCTACATACCAACAATAACTCTGAATCTAGCAATGCAGCTAACGGTGCAAGAAATCATGTAGGATGCTCCTACAAAGAATTCACTGCCTGCAAATCTTTGGAATTTGATGGAACCAAAGGACCAATTGGATTGAAACGGTGGACCCAGAAAGTCGAATCGGTGTTTGCCATAAGTTAGTGTACTGAAGAGGACAAAGTTAAGTACGCTACGCATACCTTCACAGGTACTGCGTTAACGTGGTGGAACACCTATCTTGAACAGGTCGGACAAAATACTACTTACGCACTACCGTGGTCGGCATTCAAGCAATTGATGAACGAGCAGTACCATCCTAGAAACGAAGTCAATAAACTCAATGCAGAACTTAGAGAGTTACGAACACAAGGGTTCGACGTTACCACATATGAATGACGATTCACAGAGTTGTGCCTATTGTATCCGGGAGCATTCGAAGATGAAGAAGAGAAGATCGACGCATTTGTAAAAGGGTTACCAGTAAGGATTCAAGAAGATGTGAGTTCACACGAGCCCCCTTCTATACAGAAGGCAAGTCGAATGGCTCATAAACTCATAAATTAGATTGAGGGAAGAATTAAAGAGCAGGCGGCCGAAGAAGTCAACACGAAACAACTCAAGAGGAAGTGGGAGGAAAACGGTGACAAGAGTCACCAGTACAACAAAAACAACAATTACAACTACAATCGCAACAACTATCCCAACAACCGCAATAACAATCGCAACAATAACTGCAATCCTAACAATAACTACAACAAACATCCCAACAACAACAACAACTACAACAACCGATTCAACAACAATAACAATCCCAACAACAACCTCAATAACAACAACGGCAACAAAAACCAAAAACAGCCATGTCATAGGTGTGAAGAAAATCATCAGGGGTTTTGCACAACATTTTGCAACATGTGTAAAAGAAATGGTCATAGCGCGACAAAGTGTGAGGTCTACGGACCAAAGTTTAACAGAACTAAAGGAACAAATAATGTCGGAACAAGTAATGCCGAAATGAATAGTGTCAGAGCAAGTAATACCAACGCTGTTTGTTATAAATGTGGAAAAATGGGCCACATTATTAGAAATTTCCCGAATCTGGGGAATACTAATGGGCAGGGCTGTGGAAGAGTTTTCAATATTAATGCGGCAGAAGCACAGGAAGACCCGGAGCTTGCTACGGTACGTTTCTTATTGACGATAAATCTGCTTATGTTTTATTTGATTCGGGTGCGGATAGAAGCTATATGAGTAGAGAATTTTGTGCTAAATTAAATTGCCCATTGACGCCTTTGGATAATAAATTTTTACTCGAATTAGCAAATGGTAAATTAATTTCAGCAGATAATATATGTCGGGATAGAGAAATTAAACTGGGTGATGAAACGTTTAAGATTGATTTAATACCAGTCGAGTTAGGGAGTTTTGATGTAATAATTGGCATGGACTGGTTGAAGAAGGTAAGAGCAAAGGTCGTTTGTTACAAAAATGCGATTCGCATTATGCGTGAAAAAGGAAAACCTTTAATGGTGTACGGAGAAAAGAACAACGCGAAATTAAATCTTATTAGTAGTTTGAAGGCACAAAAACTAATAAGAAAAGGTTGTTACGTCATTCTAGCACACATCGAGGAAGTTAAACCTGAAGAAAAGAACATCAGTGATGTTCCCGTCGCAAAAGAATTTCCCGATGTATTTCCGAAAGAATTACCGGGATTACCCCCACATCGATCCGTTGAATTTCAAATAGACCTTATACCAGGAGCTGCACCAATAGCTCGTGCTCCATATAGACTCGCACCCAACGAAATGAAAGAATTACAAAGTCAGTTACAGGAACTTTTAGAGCGTGGTTTCATTCGACCAAGCACATCACCATGGGGATCTCCTGTTTTGTTTGTCAAGAAGAAAGATGGTACATTCAGGTTGTATATCGACTACCGAGAGTTGAACAAACTTACCATCAAGAACCGCTACCCACTACCGAGAATCGACGACATATTTGATCAACTACAAGGCTCATCTGTTTATTCGAAGATTAATTTACGTTCAGGATATCATCAAATGCTGGTGAAGGAGGATGATATTCCAAAGACTACTTTTAGGACGCGTTACGGTCATTACGAGTTTATGGTTATGCCGTTTGGATTGACTAACGCACCAGCTGTGTTCATGGACCTCATGAACCGAGTGTGTGGGCCATATCTTGACAAGTTTGTCATTGTTTTCATCGATGACATACTTATTTACTCGAAGAATGATCAAGAGCACGAAGAACATTTGAGAAAAGTGCTAGAGTTGCTGAGAAAAGTAAAACTGTATGCTAAGTTTTTAAAGTGTGCATTTTGGTTGGAAGAAGTTCAATTCCTCGGTCACATAGTGAACAAAGAAGGTATTCAGGTGGATCCAGCAAAGATTGAAACCGTTGAAAAGTGAGAAACCTCAAAAACTCCGAAACACATACGCCAGTTTTTAGGACTAGCTGGTTACTACAGAAGGTTCATCCAAGACTTTTCCAGAATAGCAAAACCCTTGACTGCATTAACGCATAAAGGGAAGAAATTTGAATGGAAAAATGAACAAGAGAAAGCGTTTCAATTGTTAAAGAAAAACTTAACTACAACACCTATATTGTCATTACCTGAAGGGAATGATGATTTTGCGATATATTGTGACACCTCAAAGCAAGGTCTCGGTTGTGTATTAATGCAACAAACGAAAGTAATTGCTTATGCGTCTAGACAATTGAAGATTCACGAGCAGAATTATACGACGCATGATTTGGAATTAGGCGCGGTTGTTTTTGCATTAAAGACTTGGAGGCACTACTTATATGGGGTCAAAAGTATTATATATACCGACCACAAAAGTCTTCAATATTTAATCAGAAACAACTAAACATGAGGCAGCGCAGATGGATTGAATTGTTGAATGATTACGACTTTGAGATTCGTTACCACCCAGGGAAGGTAAATGTGGTAGCCGACACCTTGAGTAGAAAGGACAGAGAACCCATTCGTGTAAAATCTAAGAATATAATGATTCACACTAACCTTACTACTCAAATAAAGGAGGCGCAACAAGGAGTTTTAAAAGAGGGAAACTTAAAGGATGAAATACCCAAAGGATCGGAGAAGCATCTTAATATTCGAGAAGACGGAACCCGGTATAGAGCTGAAAGAATTTGGGTACCAACATTTGGAGATATGAGAGAAATGGTACTTAGAGAAGCTCATAAAACCAGATACTCAATACATCCTGGAACGGGGAAGATGTACAAGGATCTCAAGAAACATTTTTAGTGGCCAGGTATGAAAGCCGATGTTGCTAAATACGTAGGGGAATGTTTAACGTGTTCTAAGGTCAAAGAGGAGTATCAGAAACCATCGGGTCTACTTCAACAACCCGAAATCCCGGAATGGAAATGGGAAAACATTACCATGGATTTCATCACTAAATTGCCAAGGACTGTAAGTGGTTTTGATACTATTTGGGTAATAGTTGATCGTCTCACCAAATCAGCACACTTCCTGCCAATAAGAGAAGATGACAAGATGAAGAAGTTAGCACGACTTTATTTGAAGGAAGTCGTCTCCAGACATGGAATACCAATCTCTATTATCTCTGATAGGGATGACAGATTTATTTCAAGATTCTGGCTGACATTACAGCAAGCATTAGGAACTCGTCTAGACATGAGTACTGCCTATCATCCACAAACTGATGGGCAGAGCGAAAGGACGATACAAACGCTTGAAGACATGCTACGAGCATGTGTTATTGATTTCGGAAACAGTTAGGATCGACATCTACCGTTAGCAGGATTTTCCTACAACAACAGCTACCATTCAAGCATTGAGATGGCGCCGTTTGAAGCACTTTATGGTAGAAAGTGCAGGTCTCCGATTTGTTGGAGTGAAGTGGGGGATAGACAGATTACGGGTCCGGAGATAATACAAGAAACTACTTAGAAGATCATCCAAATTCAACAACGGTTGAAAATCGCCCAAAGTCGACAAAAGAGCTATGAAGACAATAAAAGAAAAGATATAGAATTTGAAATTGGAGAGATGGTCATGCTTAAGTTTGTACCTTGGAAAGGCGTTGTTCGATTTGGTAAACGAGGGAAATTAAATCCAAGGTATATAGGACCATTCAAGATTATTGATCGTGTCGGACCAGTAGCTTACCGACTTGAATTACCACAACAAATCGCGGCTGTACATAACACTTTCCACGTCTCAAATTTGAAGAAATGTTTTGCTAAAGAAGATCTCACTATTCTGTTAGACGAAATCCGAATCAACGAAAAACTTCAATTCGTCGAAATAATGGATCGTGAGGTTAAAAGACTTAAGCAAAACAAGATACCAATTGTTAAAGTTCGATGGAATGCTCGTAGAGGACCCGAGTTCACCTGGGAACGAGAAGATCAGATGAATAAGAAATACCCACACATATTTCTAGAAGATACGTCAACACCTCCAACTGCTTAAAATTTCGGGACGAAATTTATTTAACGGGTAGGTACTGTAGTGACCCGAACTTTTCCATGTTTATATATATTAAATGAAATTGTTGTTTACATGATTAAGTGTTTCCAACATGTTAAGCAATCAAACTTGTTAAGACTTGATTAATTGAAATAGGTTTCATATAGACAATTGACCACCCAAGTTGACCGGTGATTCACGAACGTTAAAACTTGTAAAAACTATATGATGACATATATATGATTATATATATAGTTAACATGATATTATGATAAGTAAGTATCTCATTAGGTATTTTAACAATGAGTTATATACATAAAATTGAGTTTATTGAATTAAGAAACTCGAAACGATATATATAACAATTATCGTTTTAACAACGTCTTACTAAATACATATGAATCATATTAAGATATTGATATACTATGTTTAATCATGATAAATGATAAGTAAACATGTCATTAAGTGTATTAACAATGAACTACATATGTAAAAACAAGACTACTAACTTAATGATTTTGAAACGAGACATATATGTAACCATTATCGTTGTAACAACATTTAACTGTATATATATCATACTAAGATATATTAATATATCATAATATCATGATAATATAATAATTTAACATCTCTTTAGATATAATAAACAATGGGTTAACAACATTTAACAAGATCGTTAACCTAAAGGTTTCAAAACAACATTTACATGTAACGACTAACGATGACTTAACGACTCAGTTAAAATGTATATACATGTAGTGTTTTAATATGTATTCATACACTTTTGAAAGACTTCAAGACACTTAAATACTTCTACTTAACAAAAATGCTTACAATTACATCCTCGTTCAGTTTCATCAACAATTCTACTCGTATGCACCCGTATTCATACTAGTACAATACACAACTTTTAGATGTATGTACTATTGGTATATAAACTCCAATGATCAGCTCTTAGCAGCCCATGTGAGTCACCTAACACATGTGGGAACCATCATTTTGAAACTAGCATGAAATATCTCATAAAATTACAAAAATATTAGTAATCATTCATGACTTATTTACATGCAAACAAAATTACACATCCTTTATATCTAATCCATATATCAACGACCAAAAACACCTAAAAACCCTTTCATTCTTCAATTTTATTCGTCTAATTGATCTCTCTCAAGTTCTATCTTCAAGTTCTAAGTGTTCTTCATAAATTCTATAAGTTCTAGTTTCATAAAAATCAAGAATACTTCCAAGTTTGCTAGCTTACTTCCAATCTTGTAAAGTCATCATCCAACCTAAAGAAATATTTCTTATTTACAGTAAGTTATCTTTCTAATACAAGGTAATACTCATATTCAAACTTTGATTCAATTTCTATAACTATAACAATCTTATTTCGTGGAAATCTTACTTGAACTTGTTTTCGTGTCATGATTCTGCTTCAAGAACGTTCAAGCCATCCAAGGATCCTTTGAAGCTAGATCTATTTTTTCACATTTTCAGTAGGTTTACCTACTAAAATTAAGGTAGTAATGATGTTCATAACATCATTCGATTCATACATATAAAACTATCTTATTCGAAGATTTAAACTTGTAATCACTAGAACATAGTTTAGTTAATTCTAAACTTGTTCGCAAATAAAGTTAATCCTTCTAAATTGACTTTTAAAACAACTAAACACATGTTCTATATCTATATGATATGCTAACTTAATGATTTAAAACCTGGAAACACGAAAAACACCGTAAAACCGGACATACGCCGTCGTAGTAACACCGCGGGCTGTTTTGGGTTTGATAATTAAAAACTATGATAAACTTTGATTTAAAAGTTGTTGTTCTAGGAAAATGATTTTTCTTATGAACATGAAACTATATCCAAAAATCATGGTTAAACTCAAAGTGGAAGTATGTTTTTCAAAATGGTCATCAAGACGTCGTTCTTTCGACTGAAATGACTACCTCTTACAAAACTGACTTGTAACTTATATTTACGACTATAAACCTATACTTTTTCTGTTTAGATTCATAAAATAGAGTTCAATATGAAACCATAGAAATTTGATTCACTCAAAACGGATTTAAAACGAAGAAGTTATGGGTAAAACAAGATTGGATATTTTGTGATTGTTGTAGCTACGGGAAATATTGTAACAATTCTATACAAATCATATCCTAGCTAACTTATATTGTATTATACATGTATTTTCAAATATATGATGTAATCTTGGGATACCATAGTCACGTATGCAAATGTTTTGACATATCAAATCGACCCATATATATATATATATATATATATATATATATATATATATATATATATATATATATATATATATATATATATATATATATATATATATATATATATTATTTGGAACAACCATAGACACTCTATATGCAGTAATGTTGGAGTTAGCTATACAGGGTTGAGGTTGATTCCAAAAATATATATACTTTGAGTTGTGATCTAGCCTGAGACGTGTATACACTGGGTCGTGGATTGATTCAAGATAATATATATCAATTTATTTCTGTACATCTAACTATGGACAACCAGTTGTAGGTTACTAACGAGGACAGCTGACTTAATAAACTTAAAACATCAAAATGTATTAAAAGTGTTGTAAATATATTTTGAATATACTTTGATATATATGTACATATTTGTTATAGGTTCGTGAATCGACCAGTGGCCAAGTCTTACTTCCCGACGAAGTAAAAATCTGTGAAAGTGAGATATAGTCCCACTTTTAAAATCTAATATTTTGGGATGAGAATACATGCAGTTTTATAAATGTTTTACGAAATAGACACAAGTAAATGAAACTACATTATATGGGTGAATGATCGAAGCCGAATATGCCCCTTTTGCTTGGTAGCCTAAGAATTAGTAAACCGATCTACTAATTGACGTGAATCCTAAAGATAGATCTATTGGGCCTAACGAACCCCATCCAAAGTACCGGATGCTTTAGTACTTCGAATTCGTTTTTATCATGTCCGAAGGATTTTCCGGAATGATAGGGGATATTCTTATATGCATCTTGTTAATATCGGTTACCAGGTGTTCACCATATGAATGAATCTTATCTCTATGTATGGGATGTATATTGAAATATGAAATCTTGTGGTCTATTATTATGATTTGATAATATATAGGTTAAACCTATAACTCACCAACATTTTTGTTGACGTTTTAAGCATGTTTATTCTCAGGTGATTATTAAGAGCTTCCGCTGTTGCATACTAAAATAAGGACAAGATTTGGAGTCCATGCTTGTATGATATTATGTAAAAACTGCATTCAAGAAACTTATTTTTTTTTTTGATGTAATAAATTCTTATTGTAAACCATTATGTAATGGTCGTGTGTAAACGGTATATTTTAGATTATCATTACTTGATAATCTACGTAATGCTTTTTAAACCTTTATCGATAAAATAAAGGTTATGGTTGTTTTAAAAATGAATGCAGTCTTTGAAAAACGTCTCATATAGAGGTTAAAACCTCGTGACGAAATTAATTAATATGGAACGTTTATAATCAATATGAACGGGACATTTCAAAAAGCATTCATGGGCGGGACGGGGGGTTGGGTGTTTCACAAGACAATCGTGGATCTTATGTGTCTACATGGTCTACCATTTCCAAAATTTCTGTGGATTCGGCTAACATTGGATGCGAGTTGAAATCTCTATTTGTGAAAGAAATAGTTGTAGGTAAAGAGACTCTTTTTCGGGAAGATCACTGGTTCGGGAGCAACAGACTAAAGGACAGATTCCCAAGGTTGTTTCGATTGGAAGTGTCAAAGAATGCTAGTGTTTTCGACAGTTTATCGTGGGATGGAGCAGCTTGGGTACCAAAATGGGAATGGCAGCGTACACCTTTTGGCAGGATGGTGGGCGAAATTACAACATTAGAGGGCCTATTTGGTTCAATCACTATGAATAATAAAGAGATCGACTCATGGCGTTTTACTCTAAACTCGGAGGGCATCTTCAAGGTGAAGGCATTAGTTACCAAACTGGATGAGCTTTACTTGCCGCCTCCTGTTCACAACTCAGAGACTCTTCTAAACAGGTTGGTCCCGGAAAAAGTGGAGATTTTCGTGTGTCGTTAACAAAAAAGAAGGTTACCCGTTAAGATGGAACTCGACAAGCGGGGTATCGACCTTGACTCGGTTAGGTACCTAATGTGTAATGACGAGGTAGAATCAGTAGAACATCTTATAACTTCTTGCAGGTGTGCTTTAGAATAGTGGAAGGCAATCTTTAAATGGTGGAATGTGAACTTACCCTCTTCGTTTGTAATTGACGAGTTACTTTGTGGTAAATATGGCGCTCTTTATGACATCAAACTCATGCCTCTATGGCAAATTGTTATATGGGCGGCATGTTACGCTATTTGGAAGAATCGCAATAACAAGGTTTTCGGGAAAAAAGTTCTCTCAAGTCCAGCACTTATCAGCGATATCCAATTATTGACATTCGAGTGGGTATCAAAAAGATCGAGGAGAGTGCTACTCAATTGGCACGAATGGCTTATCAACCCAAACTCGTCAGCTTCATTATGTACGGATCGTTCTGGTGTGGGTTAAAATTACATCATACTCAGGTCACTCTTGCGACCATCGACGTGTTTATAATTATAGGGGTAGATATTACATAATTGTATGTAATATATCTGAGATACCTTCTTGTATCTCACACTTTCGTTGTACTCCTTTTCGTTTTGGTGGTGATAATAAATTGTTTGCTTTTCAAAAAAACAAAAAACAAATAATGCTATGATTGTTATAAATAAAAATATTTACGTAAACGACGTTGTTTCTTGTTGGGTCCCTTTACTCCATTTTAGCCTTCATATCTTCTTTGTCATCTGCTCCCATTTTGTTCATAAATATATTTTGAAACTATATATTTCACTTCTAATCGGGAATGAATATGAACAAGAAAAATTTTGTGACCTACGGATATTCATCTCGCTACGACAGGGTAAGACTATGAAATGCTACCTGCAGACACATGTTAAATATATTTTGAAACTATATATTTCACTTCTAATCGGGAATGAATATGAACAAGAAAATTTTTGTGACCTACGGATATTCATCTCGCTACGACAGGGTAAGACTATGAAATGCTACCTGCAGACACATGTTTAAAGTGTACTCGCTCTGCCCATCCTATTAATCAATCTGCCTGAAAAGATGGAGCTCTAGATTGACCCTAGGGGGTTTTCTCTCGGATTCAAACAGGTCCGCTTGCCCCTCGGGATGGTTTAAGGATCGGGTTCTTGTAATGTGATTCGGGTTTCCTCCCGAAAACGCGTGCGTGCGTGCATGGCAAATGAGAGTGTTCGATGCCCACTACTTCCCTTTCAAAAAAAAAAAAAAAAAAACTATCCGTTGCGAATAAAACTCGATATGCTAACTAACTAGACTTATTTAACTTACCTTCAAATATATTAAATTTAAGCTATTACTTTATTAGGTTATTAATAAATTAATATATATATATATATATATATATATATATATATATATATATATATATACACACACACACATATACTAGGTTTTTGAGCCCGTGCGTTGCACGGGTGTGTAAAAAATCGTGCAAAAAATAAAATTTTCAGTTCATATTGGTATGTAAATAGCACACTAAAAAGATATGAAAAGTATAAGAATTATTTAAGAGCCTAAGAGCCCGTGGTGTTGACATATTTTAAAAAGTCTTTTGAGTTTAAGATCCCGTAGTGTTGATAAATTTAAAAAATTTCTTTTGAGTTTAAGAGCCCGTGGTGTTGACGAATTTCAAGGTTCTTTTGAGTTTAAGATCTCGTGGTGTTGACAAATTTAAAAGTGGTTTTGAGTGGTGTTAGTAACTTAATGTCTACAATTTTATTCTCACCATTAATATCTTTTTAATATATAAATTATATACTACGTAATATTTAGAGTACATTTTAAATTTGTCATTGAACGTAACATTAATAAAGTATAAATTATATTATTTCAAAATTATTATATACAATAATTTTTTGAATAAAAGTGTAACGCGTGAGTTTTAATTTAATAAAAGTTGTTAGTCATTTCAGCAAAATAATGGTACTCGAGTGAGTCGTCATGTATAATTAATATTATAATAGTTATATTTGTGTGTTTATAAATATTTTAAGGACTTAAACTGTAAATTTAAATCACTTCCATATTTATTGCTAAAAATAAATGCTTCATTGGTAGTGCATCAAAGCTCCGTTTCGAAAAAAATTTATTGCATTTTGTTCGTAAAATTATTTCGAATTCAACGTTGATGGTGGTGGAACCTAACTCGCGGCGAACAGAAAGATAAATCTGTTAAAATTTTTTATATCTAAACATAATAATATCTTAAAATAACTATAATTTATATCTAAATAATATACATATACATATGCATATTACATACGTTTGTAGTATGTATCTATAAAGAAATTAATATATATATATATATATATATATATATATATATATATATATATATATATATATATATATATATATATATATATATATATACACACACACACACATATATAAATATCCATAAATAACTTTCAACCACAATTAAGAAAAACTTTTTCTTATATATATATATATATATATATAATTAAGTGAGAATGTTCTTATTTATATAAATGGTGAGAACAGATCTAGGTCATTCAAACTTTTAATCTACGGTTAAGAAATTTTAATGCTATTTTTAAAATTAAAAATAGATGAAAAGGGCATATATGGAAATAGACACCCTTAAACTTCTCCTATATTCCGAATTTAATTATAACTCTCAAATTGGTTTTAATGCAGTTTCACATTCTCTATCATCTTGTTCCTTCATTTTCTCACATGTATAACACTCTTAAAAATCTTTTATAATACATTCATGTGACTAGAATGACAAGATTTATAACTGAGAAAAATATTTTCAAGCTTGGATGGAGTTACATATATAAGTTATGGTGATCCATAAAATGGAAGTATGAAATGGTATTAAAAGATGCATTTTAATAATGTTAATGAAGTTTCTCTGCAAAATATTGGTTAAAGCATCCGTTCAAAAATCGACGCATCTTTTTTAATTGGATATGGGATGGGATGATTCTTTTACAAAACATGTATATATCCTTGCTAATTGATGATGCGTAACATTTCTAACGCATACTCAAATGCATCCATAATTATTGTGTTGATGGTTACATAACAACATCAATTTTAAAGAACAAAAGCTTCCGTTGATTTGGTGGAATAAATTTCTTAATATGTTAATGAAGTTTCATTACAAAATATTGGTTAAAGCATCCCTTTAAAATTGATGCATCGTTATTAATTTGAAGACGACGATGACGATATTTTAAAAAAAAAAAAAAAAACAGATAAGCATCCGTGACTAATTGATGCGTAAATCTTTAGAGGTATTAAATGGATGTAGCACATGTTTAATTAATGGTGAAGAAGTTGCATTTCTTTTTTATTGTGAAAAAGAAAAATTGCTCAAGAAAGAAGGCTAAAATTAAGGAGACGCTAAAATAGTGGATGGATATAAAATTCCAGTTTTACCCATGTTCACATTATTATATATTCGTGAAAACGTTCTCACCGGATCACTACCCTAAATATATTAATACATATACGTAAAAACTTACATGTAAATAATTATACAATAGTATTAGATAGACCACATACAACTTGCGTCAATAGAGCAGTGGTACTCAAACTATCGGGTTTCATGGGATCGAGGGTTCGAATTTATGGGAAATCCTCTTCAGATTGTACTATGGGCATTTAATTTGAGGTTTATCCTTAGAGGTTTTCTCTATATTGTGTCTTCTGGGCGGAACGTGGTCTGAATATGATGAGATGGGTGGCTTCTGACTTCGTTAGTGACTCCTAACATTTGATTTATCACTAAATTCTCAGATCTTGATGTTGTCAACACTTAAGATTTTAAATAATATGAAGGAAATTTAAAAAATTCTTAATAACATTTATTAGGGTTGTTGTTAATGCCTTAAATTCAATGTATTTAGCAGCAATATGTTAAGTTTAACGCATCCATTATTAAAGTGTACAACACATTTGATAATGTTCGTTCTTCTTCGTTTATTTTTGGGATTAAGCACGGAGATCGTATAGTTCCATGTAATTTTTTTGCCAAATTTCTATGTTATTCTTTTTATTTTGAAAAGCAAAAGTAATTTATTTAAGAATAAGATATGTTTTATGAAGTATACAGTAAGCTCTCATATCAGCATGTTACAACCGAGAATTATAAAAAAAAAAAAAAAAAAATGCTCGAATAATCAAGTTGTACGTTGCTAGCAAAAATTAAAGAGAAATATAAACAGCTACAGGATGTAACCAAGTTTAAGCAGGTAATTAAACAACTACAACATAAGAATTAAACAAGGACAATAGAATATAAGTAACATATCAGGGTCCAGCCAAACACAAATAATAAAAAAAAAAAAAAATGACAGTGATGTGTTGGGTCAAATGGAGAGTAAGGATTCTGTAAACATGATTCATGACCTGCAACGAATTTCAAAGGGGTGAAGACCGGGTCCGGAAGCGAACCCTGCTCTTGCTGTTTGGGTGCACAGTGATTATAGCGAAGCGAATGTAACGATTGTCAGCGAGCCGCTATCCAATACACTCTCTATCATTAGAAGACAACACAAAGGAGCCCGGATGGGTCATCCATTGATGCCAAACTAAGTGATTTATAATGTACGTTAAAATCGTTGAATCTTCCCGATAAAATATGTTATGTTTTGTCCTCCAACAAAGTTGTTCAAGATTCTTCACTGATCAAATCCGTCTAAAACTTCATATTAATTATGTAAAAGACGTAACCACCGAGGCATTTCCTGAGTAGTATAAGCTCTAAGTTGGATCTGAGTCCTAGTTGGCGCATGTTCGAATTCAGGGAAAGTTTTTCTCAAGAATTCTGTTGTGGTGAATAAAGGTGTATGCCCTAAGCTACTAGAATTAATCCAAAGCGCACCGGGTACCCAATGCAGTGATGGTGTTTAAAGAGTTTCCTCCTAATGTGTGTTTGAGTGATAAATAAGAGTATTCGATGTCGAAATAGTCGTTCAAAAAAATATGTAAAATGACACAAACGTTCATTTACTTTATTAAGTAACATTATTTTAATTTTTCCTCAACTTGAATGATCTAGAGTATGTTTAAAAAAACGATGATCTACAAACAGCAAATAATATATTTTACTGGTCTAGAGTTGGTGAAATCCTTTGAAATATATATTTATGTTTATTTGATTTCTTGACAAAAATACATTTTATAAGGTTAACATTATGAGCTTGAATCCTTAATATAAACAGTTGACCACTCTCTTTCTCTCTCATCAATGGCGATTTGAGCGGAAAAATCAGTTACACCTTCATCCGCCATTTTTACACAGTTTCATAGCAATTCCTTAATCAATTCGATTCATCTATGAGAGGCGAGCATCTCAGTTAGGTCTGATCGTACCATATCTGTGTTGAATCCATGAATTCATCAAAACCTAGGAAATCGACTCGTAAGGGCAAAGTTCCTGGTAAATTTGACAATTCAATCCATAATCTCAATAATAAGAACAAGGATCCAAAACAGAACACTGAATTGAAGAAACCTGGGAAATCAGTTGAATCAAATGAGGCTCCTGAGATTGAGAGTGCTACGGTTGTTGAAAGTGCTGATGTTATTCCAGAGCAAGTTGTTGGTGCTGCTGGTAGTGTAAGTCAATCACATACTGATTCACCTGTCAAAATTGAATCTACTAGTAACAATACTTATGCTAGTATTATCAATAAGAGTGTTTTAGATACAAAATTGGATTATATTCCTACAAGTATTGATGATGCTGGTAATGAGTATGTTGTATTTGAGGATGCTTATGTAGAGGAAAGTAGTAAACAATGGCAGTCTACTGCTTGTGGTTATACTCTTGGTTGTAATATGACCTATAATGCTCTAAGCTACAATTTGAGGAAAATGTGGAAATCTTTTGGGCTACAGGACATCATAATGGATTGTAAGAACATTTGCTATTTCAAATTTGATAATGAGCATGGTATGAACAAGGTCATTGAAAACAGCCCTTGGATTGTGAATGAGAAACCACTGGTGGTTCAACAATGAAACCCTGACCTCAATATTGAGAAAATTGACCCAGACAAGGTTCCAATTTGGGTCAAACTTAAAGAAGTCCCACTGGAAGCCTGGAATGTTAAGGGTTTAAGTGCCATTGCAAGTAGGGTTGGCAAGCCTATTTCAATGGACACTATAACTGCAAATATGTGCCATAAAGGGAGTGGTAGAGCTGGATTTGCTAGAATAATGGTGGAGGCTGAAGCTAAGAAAGGTTTAGTTGATCAAGTTGAAATCCAGTATAAGGATAAAGAACAAAAGGTCAAGGGCATTAAGAAGGTAATGGTGGATTATGAATGAAAGCCCTCCATTTGTGAACACTGCATGGTTTTTGGTCATAACATTAAGGAATGTAAGGTTAGACCTAGAACTGAGGAAGAAATCAAAGTTATTAGTCAAAAAACAGTGAATAAAGAAAAGGAGGGATTTGTGGAGGTTAAAAAGATGAACAACTTTGTCAAAGGCTTTAAGTCTCAACAACCTAACACTGCTTTTGTATATAAGCCTAAACCAAGTGCAAACAGGTATGATGCACTCAATTTAGCTGGCACTAATCAGAAAGGTGATATGGAAAAGGTTGACATATTCATCAATAATAAGAAGCAGCCTGGTCTAAGTGAATCTAAGGATAGGACTAATGAAATGTTCCTGTATTTTAAGAAGAAATGGGAACAATTACAGATCATTGAACCTGATGCTTACAGTGAAGATGTGATATTCAAAGAGAAGGAAAGTGTATTAGAGGATGAATTGAAAGGAAGGGATGTTGGCATTTTGTTCCAAAATCAATGATGAATAAAGATTTTAAAATTGCAAATTGGAACATCAGAGGTATGAGTACTTTGGATAAACAATCTGAAGTTGAGAATATTATAAAGGATGAAGGGTTGAGTATGTGTACAGTGCTTGAAACTCACCTTAAGAATAATAATATCCATAGAGTCTGTACAAATGTGTTTAATAATTGGAAATGGTACTCCAATATCAAGTTTAGTTCCAATAGTTGTAGAATTATTGTAGGATGGGATGATAGTAAGGTGAATGTTATGATTCATAGCTGTACTAAACAAGCTATTTTCTGTATGGTTGAGATAATAAGTACAAAACAAAAGATTTTCTGCACTTTTGTGTATGCATGTAATAAGGGGAAGGATAGGGTTGCTCTTTGGAAGGATTTGGTGATTCAGAAGAGTATTACTAATAAATACCCATGGTTTATCATGGGTGATTTCAATGTAACTAGATATTTGAGTGAGCATTCTTCAGGAAGTTCTTTGTTGACAGAAGACATGAAAGATTTCAACTCTTGCATCTCTAAACTTGAGGTGGAGGATATTAATAGTTCTGGATTTCACTTCACTTGGACCAAATCCCTTAAAAACCCTAAGTGTGATACACTGAAGAAGCTGGACAGAATTTTGATAAATGAAGAGGTCATGAATTCTATCCCTCAAGCAAATGGCATTTTCTTACCTTATGTGATTTCAGATCATAGTCCTGGCATATTGTGTTTGCCACAATTTATGATAGACAAACCTAAATCTTTCATATTTATGAACTTTATTGTTGATAAAGAAGACTTTTTGGCAATTGTTAAGAAGGGTTGGGAGGATAAGCATGTAGGGTGTGCTATGTACTGTCTTCAAAAGAAATTAAAAGGGCTTAAAAAAGAGTTAAGGAGGTTAAGTTGGTCTGGTGGGAATGTTTTTGATAAGATAAAGCAGCTAAAGCAGGATTTAAAATCTTGTCAGTCTCAAATTGATTTGGATCCTCATAATGCCAATTTAAGAGAAGTTGCAAGAAAATTACTTGTTGATTTTGAGGCTGCAAAACATGATGAATTCCTAATCCTGCAACAGAAAACAAAAATTAAATGGTTAAATGAAGGTGATAAGAATACTAAGTACTTTCATAATATTTTGAAGAGTAGAAAACAAAAAACAAGATTTGAAAGTATCTGCAATGAAGGTGGTACTAGATATTTTGGAGATGAGGTTGCAGATCAATTTGTAAATCACTTTCAAAATTTTCTGGGGAAAACAGATTCAGTCAGGCCTATTGAAGAAGTTGGAGAGATTTTTAATACAATTCTTGATGAAACTGAAGCTAATGAAATGATTAAGGAGGTTACTGATGAGGAGATAAAAGAGGCAATCTTTGATATAGATAGTGATAAGGCTGCAGGTCCAGATGGATATACTTCACTTTTTTCAAAAAAGCATGGGAGATTGTGGGATTGATGTGTGCAGGGCCATAAGAGAATTCTTTATCTCTGGGAAGTTAATTGGTGGCATTAATTCTACATTGATAGCATTGATTCCCAAGCTTGAAACTCCCAATAAAGTCTCTGACTTCCGACCAATAGCATGCTGCAATGTTTTATTCAAAGGGATAAGCAAGATTTTAGTGAATAGAATGAAGAAAGGGCTTGAAAAGCTGGTTAATATTAATCAAAGTGCATTTATACCTGGTAGAGCTATTCAAGATAATATCCTTGTCACACAGGAGTTGTTGAAAGGATACAATAGAGTCCATGGAGCTAAAAGATGTGCCATTAAGATTGACCTGCAAAAGGCTTATGATACTGTAAGCTGGTCCTTTCTTAAAACTATTCTCACTAAGTTTGGCTTTCATACAAAGATGGTGGGCTGGATTATGCAGTGTGTTACCACAACCAAATTTTCTGTGTGCATTAATAATGAGATTAAAGGATTCTTCAATGGTGGAAGGGGCTTGAGACAAGGTGACCCTATGTCACCTTACCTATTCACTCTTGTGATGGAGGTGCTCAATCTGATTTTTGCTTTCAGAATTAAGACCAATCCTTTGTTTAAATATCATGTGGGATGTAAAAGTATGAAGCTTACTCATGTCTGCTTTGATGATGATCTCCTTGTGCTATGTCATGCTGATGTGGAGTCTGTGAGGGTAATCAAACAAAGCCTGGATGAGTTTAGCTCTGTATCAGGTCTGCTTCCCAACATAAATAAAAGTACCTTATTTTTTGGCAGTGTTAACTTGGGCCTGCAAAATGCTATTATCCAGATATTACCATTTACAGTTGGTAAATTACCTGTTAAATACCTTGGGGTTCCATTACTGGCAAAGAAGCTTGGGGTGGCTGACTGCAAAGAGATTATTGATAAAATTATGCAGAGAATTGACAATTGGAAGACAAAACATCTTTCTTATACAGGAAGATTACAGTTAATTGCATCAGTCCTTTCTTCTATGCATATATATTGAGCATCTGTTTACAAGCTTCCTTATATTATTGTTAAAGAGATTGAAAGAATTATTAAGAGATTCTTGTGGAATCATGGTGATTCTATAAAAGGGAAGGCAGTAGTTTCATGGAAAGTGATATGCACTCCTAAAATTCGAGGTGGTCTTGGCTTGAAACCTCTTCAGGAATGGAATGATGTACTTTTGCTCAAACAGTTATGAAAAATTGTTGAAAAGAAGAATTCTTTATGGTACAACTGGGTGAACTTAGTGAAGTTAAAAGGAAAATCCATCTGGGATGTTGAAGAAAAGCATAGTGATAGTTGGGGTTGGAGAAAGCTTCTAACTATGAGATCAAGAATTAAAGATCATGTTTTTGAAGATGCAGCAGGTGTAATCAAATGGATTACCAATAAAGGAGCTGTTGTGAGTTATTCTACAAGTCAAACATGGGATGATCTTAAAACTAATGCTAATCCTGTTCCATGGCATCATGTAGTATGGTTAGCAGTTTGTAATAGGCTTACAACTCAAGACAAGCTTTTGAAATGGTACCCTACAAAGAGCTTCAAATGTGCACTTTGTGGAAAAATTGAGGACTCTATCAATCACTTGTTTTTTGAGTGTGACTATTCAGCTAAAGTATGGAATGATGTAAAGCAATGCCTTCTGTTTAAGGGGCTTCCAGCTAATTTACAGGTCATTACTCATAAACTTGCTACATATCCTTTTAGAAATCAGATATGGGATGTCATAAATAGGCTCACCTTAGCTACTGCTGTATATAGCATATGGCATGAGAGGAACTGTAGAATTTTTAAAGATAAAAGAAGGAGTGATAAGGATTTGGTGAATTGCATAATTGGTGGAATTAGGTTAAAATTGGCTTCATTCAAGGTTAAAGGTACTGCTGCTATGGCTGTGGCTGCAAGGAATTGGGATATGGATTTGATTGGTAATCGATTGAAGATGAAACAGACGTCGTCACTGTGATTTAGGTTTCGATTTGTTCTAGGTTTCCTGTATTTGTCGTTTGTTGTTGGGTGATGGGTATATCCTGCCCGTGTATTTTTTGTGGATATCAATAAAATTTCCTTTTCCCTTAAAATATATATATATATATTATAAATGCTTTATATATTACGAGAACAATATCATACACTCTTTATGTCTCGTTTGCCAGTACGTATTGTTATAGTTGTCATCGAAATCACAACAACACGATGTATGACAACCATTTACATTATTCAATCGTACGTGTTTGTTACACCTCTGTAATTACATTGTAAAGTACTCCGTAATATAAATTTCATTTTGATACTTTCAATGTGTAACGAGTATAGTTAATGAGCAATTTGTTGTTTGACGTGTTTTCCGGCCTATAGAATTATACCTATATATGTTACAAACTTACAACGAATAAATCAAAAGATATTATAGCGTACGTGTTGTTAATGTAAAACTGTTGTGAAAAAGTAGCAAAATATGCAATAATTAACCGTATATTGGGGGGTTGATAGTGACACATGAGCAACGTGCTTTTTTTTTTTTTTTTTTTTTTTTTTTTAAGATTTCTGGTCCCGACCACGATCGTTTATAACGGTCACGTTCTCTACTTCCCACACCACTAAATTTCAATTCATTCATTTATTGCCGCCCAATTCTAAACTTTAAATTTGATCACACGTACTAATTTTGCATTAGTTGAGAGTCTTAACTTCTACACCTACATAATAATAATAACTAATAATTAATTAAATATATATTATGAACAATATTATAGGTTTTTAGAAAGTAGATGTGGATTATTAGAAAATAGAAATTGAAATGTGCATTTTACTAATCATAGAGAATATATGATGTTGTTCCTTTTCAAGTTATAACGGGGTGACATATTTTACTAAGATATGCACGACTTAATCGGGTTTTCACGTGATCATTTTTATTCTTTCTTTTTGCCTCTCAAGATGTGTTATTAGTGGAGTTTGATGATGCGTGTTAGTGGTGTATCGAGAATTATCTTTCTAAGAGGGCAAAACATATAAAAAATTAAAAAAAAAAACAATATAATAACTTAAAACGTTGAACTTTAAAAATACACTAATAATTCAATTGTCGATGACAGCTGAAAAGTTGAACTACATTGGATTTGCCCCTGCATCTCATAAAGTTATCATAACGCTAAAAAGATAAAACCACTCCCTTGTGATGGTTAACAAACAATGTCAGATTTAGGAATTGTTTTCAACAAAGGCAAGATGTGAAAAATGAATATAAAGACATTATAATAGCTTAAAAATTCGAATTTTAACATACAAATACACCAACAAAATTTCAGTAGTTGTCGGGGCAGCTAACCCTAGTTGATCTACGATAGATTCGCCGCGTTTACAAGTGATGAAGTTATAAAATTAATTACATTATACTAACACTCGTAAAATGTTCTACTACGGAGTACATATTATCTGAGTGGTGTAAATGTGTAATGAAAGGAATATTTGTCTTCTAAAGGAAACAAGGAACAATTTGGATCTTAGGCCTCCCTCCTATGATTCTTCTTGTTTATTCTCTCCACCCTCACTTGTTATTTACTTACTTTCATTGGTGCTTCACTTTCATTGGCCGTTTATTTTCAAAAAATTATCGAGTGTGAACTTATATCAAATTATTTTTGTGTGAAAGATACTAAACATAAGTTTTCGTTTAATTCAAATTTGCTAGGTTTACCTCCAATAGACAACGAGTTTGTTTATATCAGAAAAAGAAAAAGACAAGCTTGATGTTGAAAAGGGATGGTTGGTGAGAATGATGCTCTAAAATCAATTTGAACAAATAAATAATTATTATAGCTTTGAATTATGTACAATGAAATATATTCGCTCATCTCAAGATCACAATCGTTGACAAGGACGTTTGGTCCAAAAAAAAAAAAGAGTCACAAGACTCGTGCCATACGTCGATGAAGTGTAAAACTATTGTTTTGAAGAATATTAAAGCTAGAGCTTTTAATCTAGCAGGTTATGAACAACCCCTCTAATCTAATGATTATGAGCTCAACTTTCGAATAGACATTATTTTTCCTTTCTAAGAAAAGGTCGACGAATTGTTCTCACCATTTATACACGTATTTTCAGTAAGCGTCGTGCGATATTGTTATTTTGATGATTCCGTATTTATAATATGAAGAAAAAAAAAAAAAAAAAAAAAAAAAAAAAAAAACACTGAAGCCACTCGTGCAGTTGTGGTCCGTTTGAGGATCCGTAAATGCTCCAAATGGGTTCGGTTCATGTAAATATTGAACTGCATTCTAGTTTCAAAGTATAAATAATACTCCGTAGTATAAATATTTAAGCAATACAGGTGATTTAAATATTTGTAATTTTGAAATTTGAATACAACACCCCGTTTCTCTGATAAGCTTACACGCTTGTGGTCATGTGACGACTTACACAATTTATTAGTGTGTAGTAAGTAGTCTTAGTGTGCGTTTGATAAAACTGAACGGTTTAGTACTGAATGATTCAGAGTTCTGAATGGTTCAGAAGCTCTGAATCAGTATCATTCTGAATGAAATTTCAGTGTTTGATAACAGCTCTGAATCAAAACTTTGAACCAAATAAAATTACCATTTTAACCTTAAAAAATAAAAAAAATAATAAAAAATAAATAAATGAGGAAATGCACAACATGTTCCTCCAAATGCATTTACAACCTGTAAAACATTATCCAAGAGCATACACTATATTATATATGTTTATATTTAATATTTATAACACCCATCAACTGTAAAGGTGTCATTGCCAGTCAACATTGCAGAAATCCTCTCCGTACATCCCACCGGTAACGTATCTTTCTCCCTTCTTTTTCCGATGAACTCTTAACTTCATCTTTTTTCTTGATCGCAACTTCATATTTTCCATCTTTCTCCCTTCGTTTACATAAGCTCTTCTCTTCTTTTAGTTTACACTTCTCTTTTTTTGAGCTGCACTCCTAGTGTTCTATCATTTGTCTCAAAGAAGAACTTGCTGGTTGATTAATTTTACTACCCTCTAATACCTAATTTTTTGTTTTGTTTATATAAATCTTAAAAGTCAAGTAATCAGATCTTTAGTGTTGTAGGTGGATATGTGCGTGTGTATATAAGTAAACGAGAAAATAAAAAATTAGTGTTTAAAAGTTTGAGATTGTAAGGATGAGAAGAATTTACCTGTGAAAAAGTCAATCGATTGGGAAGAAGGAAGCAGAGATGAGAAATACAAGGGGGTATTGGAGGAAATGTTTAGGCACTGAATAGTTCAGAGAGAGTTTGAAAGGTGAACGATTCAGAGGATTTTTTTTTCTCGTTCAGCATGAAGCATCATTCAGTGCCACATATCAAACACTCTGAATGCTGACCGATTCAGTGTTCAGATCTGAATGGTCTCATTCAGAAGCAAACAAACACACCCTTAGCTATATGTACATTTTTTAAAAATAAAATAAAATGGGGCAAAATGGGTATAAACCAAGGGGAGAATTATATAACAGGAAAACATAACAGGAACAAATAACATACATAATAAATAGTATAAGTGTGTTGTATTTGAAAAGGGGGAACATAAATAATGTCTTTAAAAAGCATAAGTAGACAGCAAATGACAGTCAATTTGAGAAGCTGCCAACCTAAACTAACCAAGGAATCAATTGGAGGCTTCCTACCGGATTTTATTCCATTACCAATACATTATTTTTCGTCTTATCATTAACTTACAATTCATTTGTTTTTTCCCTCTAAAGTTCTAAATTAATAACATGTCTTGTTTGAACATATATGGAGTATAAAAATAAGTGGTAAGTTATGAATATACTCTGTATAACATTATTTGTTTTATTTATATTCCCTAAGCTGAATAAGTGAGACGACCCGCCCTAATCCATAAGGACGAATACAATAACATATGGTTACATTGCGAGATATTTGACCTCTAAATGATACATTTTACAAGCATTGCATTCTTTTTCCCTTTCATTTCAACGAAAGTTGACAGACATGCATACCATTTCATAATATCAAACTATAAATGATCTAATCTGTCATTTACTTAATAATAATCTTGATGAACTCAACGACTCGAATGCAACGTCTTTTTGAAATATGTCATGAATGACTCCAAGTAATATCTCTAAAATGAGCAAATGCACAGCGAAAGATTTCTTTAATACCTGAGAATAAACATGCTTTCAAGTGTCAACCAAAAGGTTTGTGAGTTCATTAGTTTATCGTAATCAATCATTTTCACAATTTTAATAGACCACAAGATTTCATTTATTCAATAATCATACACTCGCAAGTGTTTAAAATTTATTCATATGGATTGAACACCTGGTAACAGACATTAACAAAATGCATCTAGAATATCCCCGAACATATAAACATCGAAGTACTAAAGCAGTTCAAATTCTCTGACTGGGGCGTGTCAAAGCCCATAGATCTATCTTTAGAATTCGCGTCAATTGGTGGCAATTATAATAAACACCAATTCTTAGGCTACCAAGTTCAACAAGGGCGCTATTCGGTATAACAATTCAACCATAGAATGTAGTTTCGATTACTTGTGTCTATTTCGTCAATCATTTATAAAAGCGCATGTATTCTCAGTCCCAAAAATATATATTGCAAAAGCATTTAAAAAGGGAGTAATGAAACTCACAAAACTGTATTTCGTAGTAAAAATACATATGACGTCATTGAACAAATGCAAGGTTGGTCTCGGATTCACGAACCTATATTAATTATATATATTCATATGTTGGTCAATATCTGTCTAACAATTTAGGTCAGGTCATTGTGTATCATAATCCTAATGCTCGAGATTATCATGCAGAGGTTAACAAAATCAATTTGACCCAAAAAGACTTCAAAATATATACATGTTTATTATATGATTTAAATATAGTCTTTTTATATATTTAAATATGTTTATCAGATTTTATTTGAGTAAATAATACAAGTCCTTTATTAATAAACAAAAATTTATATTAAAATTTATATATGATAAAAATATACTTTTATATATCTTTAAGTAATAAAATTTATAAAGTTCACTTAATATCATAAAAATATAGTGGTATGTTTTATTAATATAATTATATTACGTGTGGTAAAGATGTCTTTGTATCACATATTTATTTGATAAAATAATATTGATAATAATAATAATTAAGTAAAAATTATATTATTTTGTAATAATAATAATTATTATTATTCTACTAATAATAATAATACTAATAGTTATATTTACTAAAAATGATATTAATTATAATAGAGTAATAATTTATAATCATTATAGTTTTAATAATAACAATACTTTTTAAAATAATAATTCCATTCAGAATGATAATTTTTAATAATAATACTAACATGATAATAATAATGATATTTTATAATAACAATGATATTTCTATTAAAATGATAATTTTAATAAAAATGATAGTTTTAATATTGATAATTCTTTTAATAATAATAGTAATGATGAAAATGATATTTTTCTCTTAAATCAATATCTTGCTATATTTCAATTTCATCACGATACTCATACTCATTATTTCCTAATAGTTTTGTTTAATAGCTTTTAGTCTTCTTTTGTATCGCATTCATAATAATGATAATAATAGTAATCATAATAATTAGATGATACTAATATTAGTTTTAATGATAATGATACTAATAATAATAATAATAATAATACTAATAATATTACTAATAATAATACTAATAATTATTATATGGTAATACTAATAATAATAATAACAATATTAATAATAATAATAACTTAGTTATAATTACGACAGTATTAATAATAACAATAACGATTTTTAATGATAATATTTATATTGATAATGATAATTTATATTTTAGATAATAATAATAACGACGATAATAACGACGATAACGATAACGATAACGATAATCATTTTAACAATAATACTTTAAAATTATAGATAATTCAATTGACGATATCTTTTAATCTGTTCATCGAAATCATACGCTTTCTAAATGAAAAGTTATTAATTTTTTGCCAGCTTTCTAACGACATGCATATCATATACCTTATCGCAGCCGCATATGTATCAATTTCATAAATCATCAAAACTATCTAACGACGAAAGTTTAACATAAAAGCATGCATAAACATATATACTCGAACACTAGTCAGGGATATACTAATAATATATAAAAGTTAAGTTATGAGTGCTCACGTATTGATAGTGCTCCAAATGAACATATATTTAGGCACAATATCCTTCCAATATGTAAAGCTTTTAGTTGCAATTATTCTATTTTTATGTAATATTCGTTTAAATAAATAAGTGCGAAGAAGAAAGACGAAAATGAAGATTTGAAGACGCAAATGACCAAAAAGCCCAAATGTACAAGATACAATTCAAGTTCTTCGAATTATTGATGAGAAACGTCTAAAACTTACAAGAGTACAAGTCACAGAACGCAAAGTACAAAATATCTACGCGTTCGAAAGGACGTTCGAAAATCCGGAACCGAGACATAAACCGAGCATCAACGCGCAAGTCAACGGACCTAAAATTACAAGTCTACTATGCACATGAATATAATATAATATATGTATAATTATATAAAATTATATATATTATATTTTATTATTAAATAAAAAGTCGGCAAACTAGAAAACAAACTGATGGGAGCATGGCCCTCAGGATCAGTTCACATCTATAAAAGCCAGCGAATTCTGCTCGAATGAGACACCTCTTCACACTCTTCTTTCTTTTTTTCTGTAAACTATATTTATATTTATTATTTATAATATTAAGTTTAAGTTAAGATTAATAATAATTGGGTTATTGTAAGAAATGTTTTACGGGTTTTTAAGTCAGAACTCTGTCCGTGTAACGCTACGCAATAAATAATCACTGTAAGCTATGTTCTTCCTTTTTAAATCAATGTCTCGTAACTAAGTTATTATTATGCTTATTTGAGCCGAAGTAATTGTGATGTTGGGCTAAATATTAAGATGGGGTTATTGAATTTTGTACCATAATTAGGGTTTGGACAAAAGACCGACACTTGTGAACATTGGGCTATTGACTATTAATAGATGGGGGGTATTGTCTAATCGAATGACAACTCATTAGAATCTGTCGAACCTATTTTCAAATTAGTTAATCTAATAATTATTAAAATGATTATGTATGTCCTATTTAGTGACGTTTATACAACATCTTTTACGATCATTTAATTAATTATTCGGGTTGGGTAATTGATTATTCAAACTGATCAAGTGGGTAAATTAATATTCATATCTAATCAAAACAGGGGTGGATTACATACAGTGATAACTGGTGTAATTGTTGACAGAAGTGATAACTGCGTCACAGTTTAAATCTCTAATTAGTTGGAATATTTGACTTCGGGAATAAGGTTAATTTGACGAGCATTTTATAATTATGACCGATGGACTATTATGGACAAAAAACAGATAGGTATCAAATAAATCTAGGACAAAGGACAATTAACCCAGATAAATAATTTAAAATCAAAACGTCAAACATCATGATTACGGAAGTTTAAATAAGCATAATACTTTTATTTCATATTTCATCGTACCTTTATTTACTGTTATTTTAATTACTGCAATTTACTTTATCGCAATTTAAATTCTGTCATTTATATTATCGTCATTTATCTTTACGCTTAAAATATAAAATTGACAAACCGGTCATTAAACGGTAAACCCCCTTTTATATATTATTATTACTATATATAATTATATATATTTTATATAAATATACTTGTTAAAAATATAGTACGTATGCACTAGCTCCCTGTGGAACGAACCAGACTTACTAAAAACTACACTACTCTATGATTAGGTACACTGCATATAAGTGTTGTAGCAAAATTTAGGTATATCCATCTATAAATAAATAATAAAACTTGTGTAATATTTGTATCGTATTTTGTAATAAAAATAATAATATTTCGTATACACCACTGCACACATCAAGTTTTTGACGCCGCTGCCGGGGAACTCGGTGAAACACGCTATATTAAAAATATATAATTTTTAATTTTAATTTTAATTTCGTAAAAATATTTTGTTTTTGTAATAAGTGTTAAATACAAAAATATAAAAAAAAGTATATTTATCTATTTAAGTGTTTAAATTAAAAAGTTTCTATTTTTTTATTTATTTAAAGTATAAAAGTATTTTTAAAAATATAATTTTAAATATAACCTATATATTAATTTTGTAAAACTAAAAAAAAAAATAATTAAGATTAAAAATTGGGCTGAACCCGTCGAAGCCCAAAACCATTTCTGGAAGCCAGGCCCATGCGACCGCATGGATCCAAGACTTAAAACTCATGCGATCGCATGAGTAAGTCTGACACGCCAGAATCTAGTACATCATTTAATACGGAGTAGGGTTTTATTATTTATTATTATTAATATTTAACCTAATTAGGGTTTTTATTAATTAATATATTTAAATCTAGTTTTTAAATTTGCATTTTAAGTTTTTGTATTTATTATTTACATATATAGATTAATAATTTTATAAAATAATAATATAAAAATAATATTTTTATATAAATAAGTAATTTTATCATTTTTTGTCTCTTTTTATAAATTGTATATTTTAATCGTTTATTTCGTAGTTTGTATATTTATCGTTCGTAACTAGTTTTAAATTTAGTTTTGCCGTAGTTAATTTTAGATTCCTAGATTTTTAAGCTTTGCCGTAAAATCCCTTAAGTGCTTTTTCTTTAGATTAAGATTTAGGCGCTTTAGAATTTTACGACGTCTCTTATCGCTTTAGTTTTAAATAGATTTTAGTGCCTAATTAAGTAATTGCCGTTTTTCATTTAGAATTCCTTTTAAGCTTTAATACCTTTAGACGCAAGTTTTAATTTTTAGTTTTTAGACTTTTAAAGTTTCGATGCTTTACTTTCTTATTTTTATTTTTCGACCTTTTGTTTTCGACGCTCTTTTTCTTTCTCATTTCTACGCTCTAGTTTTTAGGACATAGAATTTTCGTTATTTTCTTTAAATTTCAACGAAAAATTATTTTGAGCGGTTAAATTGATAGACATCCAAATTTTCTGCTTCGTAGTAATAGTTGGATTTGTTAGTGGCTGAGTTGTGGATTTTCTGACTTAAAGGTTCCTGGCTCCCTGCTGCATCTTTTGGCTATTCGAAACGTGGGCAAAAGCAGAAAAGTCTATTAATTTAATAACTTATATAATTTTTATTTTTATAACTAATAGGATATTCAGTGAATGCACTGAGCAAAACGTTCACCACCTTTCATACGTTCACCACCTGTAACTCGATCAAGACATCTAGCCAATATTATCGCCGTTGATTTTTCTTTAGAATCATCATCTAGTCAAACAAGTACTCCAACTCAAAATCCCGATAATCCATTTTTTGAACCCGACTTCAAAATTGAAAACCCGGAGGATATTCAAGGACAATTCTAAGATCCAGAACCACTAATCATTCCTCCTGAACCACAAACCGTTAAATCAGAATCCTCCAGTGATTCGTATTCAACAAATTCAATTATGGAAGTAACTGAACCTCTAAGTATGGAAGACCGAATGAGAGCCACACGCACGGGCCAAGGTCACGCCATTATTAAGCCAGATGTTAATGCGCCAGATTATGAAATCAAAGGATAAATCCTACACATGGTAACTAATCAATGCCAATATAGTGGCACGCCAAAAGAAGATCCAAACGAACATCTTTGAACCTTTAATAGGATCTGTACTCTATTCAAAATCAGAGAAGTTGAGGATGAACAGATCTATCTCATGTTGTTTCCCTGGACTTTAAAGGGAGAAGTCAAAGATTGGTTAGAATAAGGAGCGATTGACACATGGGATGTCTTAGTTGAGAAATTTCTTAAAAGATTCTTTTCAGCATCTAAAGCCGTGAGACTTCAAGGAGAAATTGTTACGTTCACGCAAAAGCCAAATGAAACATTATATGAGGCATGGACAAGATTCGGAAAATTGTTTAGAGGATGTCCTCAACACGGTTTAGATACTTATCAAATAGTACAAATATTCTACCAAGGTGTCGACGTTGCTACACGAAAAGGCATCGACACAGCAGCTGGTGGTTCCATTATGAAGAAAACCACAACCGAAGCTCACAAAATTATTGATAACATAGCCTCCCACTCACATGAGTGGCACCAGGAAAAAGATATTTTTCGTTCATCTAAAGTGGCTAGAGCCGATTCTAGCCAAGACTTTGATTCCGTTTCTGTAAAAATAGATGCTTTCGAGAGACGAATGGAAAAGATGACTAAAGATATTCACGCAATACGAATCAGTTGTGAGCAATGCGGTGGACCACACTTAACGAAAGATTGTCACATTGAACAAACCATGGAACAACGAGAGAATGTTTCTTACATGAACCAAAGGCCGGGAAATAATTATCAAAATAATTATCAACCGCCAAGGCCAAACTTCAATCGAAATTAAAACATTCTTTACTATCCAAATGGACCTAACAATAACTCGTACAACTAACAGGGTCTGAATAACCAACCAACTCAAAACAACACTTTCAATCAACAAAGACCTAGCTTGTATAAACCACCACAACAAACCGAAGAGAAAAATTCAAATCTGGAAGAAATGATGGTAAAGCTAATGGACTCTCAAACACAATTTATTACATCTCAAACCCAAACGAATGAGAGGTTTGATCAGTCATTAAGAACTCAACAAGCTTCCATTTTGAATCTAGAAAAACACGTAGGTACTCTTGCTAGCATGATGAGTGAGAGGGAACAAGGAAAGCTACCGAGTAATACTGAAGTAAATCCTCGGAATGAGAATGTTAATATGGTATCAACGACTTCTGAAAAACCAACATCAGAAGATGGGAAGGTTTTCAATGTGAGTAACAATGAAGAAGTTACGCCACCACCACTACCCGAGTATGTAAAGCCAGTGGTGGCACCCTACAGACCACCCATCCCGTTTCCAAGAAAAGGAGTTGAGTATGAGCAAGTGATAGGTAATAAAGTTTGTGATACCTCTGGAAAGAAGAAGAAGAATAAGAAATTGCAAGAAACAAAAACCGTAAAAATAAACCCGGTGAAGACAGTTCCACCGAAACCTCCACCCAGGTTAGGTGATCCGGGTGAATTTATTGTTCCTTATCTACTTAGTGATTGTGTCATGTATGATGTACTAGCAGATTTAGGTGCGAGTGTGAGTGTTATGCCTCTTTCATTATATAAGAGATTAGGAGTAGGTGAGTTAAGTCCAAAGAGATGAGTGTTCGACTCTTTGATCAAACCATTAGGCACCCAGTTGGAATTGATGACAATCTACCCATTCAAGTAGGTAATTTAACCTATCTAGTCGAATTTATTGTCATTGACATAGAAGAGGACTCAAACATTCCTCTAATTTTAGGTCGACCATTCTTAGCATCCACCAGGGCGTTATTTGATGTAAGAGAGGGTAGAATGATGAAATGTCCCATTCATATCGATTATAAACGTTTCATATTAATTGATTTTGTTGCGAGGTTTTGACCTCTATATGAGACGTTTTTCAAAGACTGCATTCGATTTTTAAACAAACCATAACCTTTATTTTATCAATAAAGGTTTAAAAATATTACGACGATTATCAAATAATGATAATCTAAAATATAGCGTTTTCACACGATTATTACATAATGGTTTACAATAATATTACACATCTATTTGAATCTTCGAATGCAGTTTTTAAACATTATTATACAAGCATGCTGACTCCAACTCTTGTCCATAAATTAGCATGCAACAGCGGAAGCTCTTAATAATCACCTGAGAATAAACATGCTTTAAACGTCAACAAAAATGTTGGTGAGTTATACGTTTAACCTATATATATCAAATCGTAATAATAGACCACAAGATTTCATCTTTCAATAACATACAATCTGTATAAAAATCATTCATATGTTGAACACCTGGTAACCGATATTAACAAAATGCATATAGAATATCCCCAAAACAGAAATCCATCTGTATTAATAACTCGAAGTACTAAAGCATACCATTTTCCAGTATGGGGGGAGTTAGTGCCCGTAGATCTACCTTTAGGATTCTCATCAATTAGGGTGTCTGTTCCCTAATTCTTAGGCTACCAAGCTAAAAGGGTGATACTAGGTATTCATAATCCAACATAGAATATAATTTCAAGTACTTGTGTCTATTTTGTAAAACATTTACAAAACTGCATGTATTCTCATCCCAAAAATATTAGATTTAAAAGTGGGACTCTAACTCACTTTCACAAATTTTTACTTTGTCGGAAATAAGACTTGGCCACTGGTCTATTCACGAACCTATAACAAATATGTACATATGTATCAAAGTATGATCAAAATATAATTACAACATTTTTTATTACGTTTTAATGATTTGAGTTTGTTAAGTCAGCAGTCCTCGTTAGTAACCTACAACTAGTTGTCTACAGTTAGATGTACAGAAATAAAGCAATATATATTATCTCGAATCAATCCACGACCTCGTGTATACAAGTCTCAGGCTAGATCACAACTCAAAGTATATATAATATTTTGGAATCAATCTCAACCCTGTATAGCTAACTCCAACATTACTGCATATAGAGTGTCTATGGTTGTTCCGAAATATATATATAGATGGGTCGATATGATATGTCAAAACATTGTATTCGTGTCTATGGTATCCCAAGATTACATAATATATGTTAGAATACATGTATAATACAATATAAGTTAATTAAGTTATGATTTGTATAAATTTGTTACAAATTTCACGTACCTACAACAAGCAAAATTATCCAATCTTGTTTTACCCATAACTTCTTCGTTTTAAATCCGTTTTGTGTGATTCAAGTTGCTATGGTTTCATATTGAACTTAAGTTTATGAATCTAAACAGAAAAATTATAAGTTTATAGTCAGAAATATAGGTTACAAATCATTTTTGTAAAGGTAGTCATTTCAGTCGAAAGAACGACGTCTAGATGACCATTTTGGAAAAACATACTTCCACTTTGAGTTTAACCATGATTTTTGGATATAGTTTCATGTTCATAAGAAAAATTATTTTCCCAGAAGAATAGCTTTTAAATCAAAGTTTATCATAGTTTTTAATTATCCAAACCAAAACAGCCCCCGGTTTTACTACGACAGCGTATATCCGGTTTTACAGTGTTCTTCGTGTTTCCAAGTTTTAAATCATTAAGTTAGCATATCATATAGATATAGAACATGTGTCTAGTTGATTTTAAAAGTCAAGTTAGAAGGATTAGCTTTTGTTTGCGAACAAATTTAGAATATACTAAACTATGTTCTAGTGATTACAAGTTTAAATCTTCGAATAAGATAGTTATATATATATGAATCGAATGATGTTATGAACATCATTACTACCTCAAGTTTAGTAGGTAAACCTACTGAAAGTGACAAGAAATGATCTAGCTTTAAAGGATCTTGGATGACTTGAAAGTTCTTGAAGTAGGATCATGACACAAAAACAAGTTCAAGTAAGATTTTTACTCGAATTAAGATAGTTTATAGTTATAGAAATCGAATCAAAGTTTGAATATGAATATTACCTTGAATAAGAAAGATAACCTACTGTAAATAACAAAGGTTTTTTGATCTTAGATGATTACTTGGAATGGATTAGAAAGCTTGGAAGTAAACTAGTAAACTTGAAAGGATTTTTGAAGTGTCCTTGAAGTGTTCTTCCTATGAAGATTATAGCTTGATTCTTGAAGAAATTTTTGATGAAGATGATGATTAGTTTACTGGAAAAATTCGTTCATAAGTGTGTGTAAGTGTTGAGAGAGAATTAGAAAGAGAATTAGAAGTGAAATGGATTGATTTGTGAGTGGTGAATGATGAGTGGTGAGTGGGGTTAAAAGGAGTTCTAGTTAGTTGACTAGTTCATGGTAGAAGTTAAATTTGATTAGTCATGCATGACATAATCAAGAGTGGAATCCCATGCTAGTTCCTATTGGTATATACTCATAGTAAGTACGTCTAGAAGCTGTGTATAATATGGAACTGAATGGCTACGAGTAGAATTGTTGATGAAAATGAATGGAAATGTAATTGTAAGCATTTTTGCTAAGTAGAATTACTTTGATATGTGTCTTGAAGTCTTTCAAAAGTGCACTAATACATCTTAATACACTACATGTATATTCATTTTAACTGAGTCGTTAAGTCATCGTTAGTCGTTACATGTAAGTGTTGTTTTTGAAAGCTTTAAGTTAACGATCTCATTTAATGTTGTTGAAAGCTTTAAATCCAATTTTAACACATTTTTAATAAAGCGATATTAACCCAAACAAAAAAAGCTCGATTCCAGCCAGGGGCTGCCGCCCCTTGGACCCCGCTATCAGGGGCGCTGCCCCCGAACCCCCGTCATAATCAAGATAAGTTCAAACAAGTGTGCACTCCACACTTTCCCAAACTTGTTCAATATTTATCAAGGTTATTTTGGTTAACAAATTAATCCCATTACACTTAATCATATTTTTGACACAAATCACCAACAATGAATACATCATAATATGATACATATGTATTTAGTAAGGCGTTGTTATACCGATAATCGTTATATATATCGTTTCGAGTTTCATAATTCAATAGTCTCATTTTATGTATATAACTCATTGTTAATATACCTAGTGAGATACTTACTTGTCATAATATCATGTTAGCTATATACATATCCATATATATACCATCATATAGTTTTTACAAGTTTTAACGTTCGTGAATCGCCGGTCAACTTGGGTGGTCAATTGTCTACATGAAACCTATTTCAATTAATCAAGTCTTAACAAGTTTGATTGCTTAACATGTTGGAAATATTTAATCATGTAAATATCAACTTCATTTAATATATATAAACATGAAAAAGTTCGGGTCACTACAAATGACAATTAGTGATGGTGACAAATCGGTCACCTTTGTAAGTCGAAAGGCTAAATCTCCACCAACCAAAACTGTCGAACCAACAAAAATGATTGGTAAGAACCATGTTGTTTTACCAACTCCAACGGTAGTGCTTAACAATAATAAAACACCTAAGTGTGGGGAAAATGAAGTAACACCTAATGATGACCTGATAACAAATAACCCCGTTGTTGATACGAAATTAAATGACCCCGTTATTAATAGTTTAATGAAGAAACTTATTATACGGATTCGCGATGCTAGAACCAAGGGGAACTTTAGGTTATGTAACCGGTTAGTATCCAATCTATCGCCTAAAGAAAAGGCAAAACTAGTTGAATTTGTGGATATTACACAGGAATTCGACCAATGGCTTAAAGCAAAAGTCACAGATATGCAAGTTGATTATGGTCCAAGAGAAATTGACAATGAAGTTAATCACAATTTCGACACCACGGCTACCTAAGTGTGGGGAGATTCAGATGTTCTAAAAAGAAAATGCTATCTAGAGTTAGTTGTTCTGTTCTCGTGTAGTTCCGAGAATGGAATCTGATTGGTCTTTTTCACTAGCAGACACTAAAGAACTAGTTTTCTTATGTTTTGTATGAAATTAATACGCTCTTTAAAATTAATTTTTTTGTGTGAATTTAAAAACAAAAATTTACTTTATTTCATTAAGTTTAAAAAAAATGATTTCTAAAATTTGTCGTAAGTTAAAGACTAGGTCATGAAATCGAAATTGCTTTACCCGAGGGCGGGGCGAAAAATTTTGTTATCATTATTTTTAATTTTATTGATCTAAAGTATACCAAAAAAAAAATTAAAAAACTCGAAAATCTTTGCTTTTAAAACAATCGCTTTAACGATAAATTTTTAAATTTTGTCGAGCGACGGACTAGGTAAACACACCGAAACTACCTAAAGTAAAAGGAAACAAAATTTTAAAAAATTATTCATTTAAATTGTTTTAATAAATAAAGGTTTTATAATATATATATATATATATATATATATATATATATATATATATATATATATATATATATATATATATATATATATATATATATGTTTGTAGTTTATCTTATGTACAAAACAGGGTAAAACAACGCACTTTCAAAGACTGACATTAAGTTCAGCAAAAGTTACTAATTTTAACGACAATACGTAAAATATCAAATGTGATATAAAACAGTATGTTTGCAAACTCGGTATTTTTAATCACTTTTCTACACTAATCACCCTCATAAATTTATAATTATAGTTTGATTTCATACAATTGAGAGCATTGCATGATCTCAAGTGTGGGGAAGGGTTATAAATTTTCTCGGGTTTACACTTAGTTTAATTGCCAAATTTTGTGAAAAATTGAAAATTTTTTAACTAAATGAATTCAAAATCATGTTTATACATATTTATGAACGATAAAACTAGGTTATAATACCGAAATTATTGTTACCTCGGAGATAACATAAATGGAGAAACAATCCAAAACGATTGAATTCATTCAAAATGGAATAGAAGAGAATAAAAAGGCAAAGAAAAGAATAAATAAAAGCTAAGTGTGGGAAGAATGCACCAAGTTCTTTAAAACAGATATCACATATTTTTGTACAAGATTATTGCAGGTACTTTTGTTTTGGACAATACTAATTAGTTTTACCCGATTTACTGTAATATATTTGAAAGAAAGATGGATCTACACGATGAATCAGTTCCATCATTAAAAGGAAGTAAAGCCTTTCAAAAAAGACACGCGCTTCTTGATTTAGGTCAGGAAGTTGTCGTCCAGACCAGCTGTAGGTTGACGAAAAATCTAGAAAAGTCATCCCTAAAATCAGCAGGAAATCCACGGACCTCGGCATCAAACAGGGTTGCCATGTGGTCAGACTTATCCTAACCATTAGAGGATCTATCTCGTAAAATGGGGAGGGCGCCGTGCAAATTAGCTTGATAAGACTAATGAATCAGACACCCAGAAAGGATAATCTCCTTAAAGATCAAAAATTAGCTTTTAAGCATGATATTACTCAATCCTTGAGATTGACTTTAAAGATTGAGAATTACAAACTCATGGAATTCGATGATATCTAAACTCGAGCTTGAACGAGAAAATATTTTGATCAAAATTAAAACCGATTTGTTTTCTGAAAACCTATTTTCAATGCGTTCATTACCATTGAACGTAAAATTCTAAGAATTCACCAGAATTTATTAGGTCACCTGAACCAAATCGGGTGTCAACCGTAAGAACGGTGGTTGCATAGCATGGTCGAAGATAGGACCTTGTGCCAGACCAAAAATTATAGGGTGATCTTTACTATTTCTCCTACAAAGGATAGTAATTGCATCTGACACATTTTTGGACCATGAACATCTGCATGTCATTAGACATTGCCTTAACAGTTGCTTGTTCAACGCTTTCCTTTACAACCGAACGGTAGTTTACCGAAAGGTAATATACAGAGCAAGTATACTGGACGTGTGCTTTCCTAATACAAGGTTAGCAAGTGGGTGACACAAAACCGTAAGTTTTGAGCTAAAATTTTAAAATATGAAATCCACACAACCTACAAAAACATTTTGCAAACACCTGTGAAGGGTTATTCTGGAAAACTTATCTAGGGTAAAAGCTAGAATGAATTTTCAAAAGATCAAATGTTTTCATAAAGATCCAATTTCCTTAAAGGATCTAAATTTTCATAGTCATGTGGGACTGTAAACCACATCGTTACTATCATTATTTATACCACCGTATCAAAATCACTGATGTATAAAGTGTGAGAATAAAAAAAAGTGATTCGAGTGAAGTGTGATTTAATTTCAAGTTCTGTATTGCTTGAGGACAAGCAACGCTCAAGTGTGAGGATATTTGATAGTGCTCCAAATGAACATATATTTAGGCACAATATCCTTCCAATATGTAAAGCTTTTAGTTGCAATTGTTCTATTTTTATGTAATATTCGTTTAAATAAGTAAGTGCGAAGAAGAAAGACGAAAATGAAGATTTGAAGACGCAAATGACCAAAAAGCCCAAATGTACAAGATACAATTCAAGTGGTTCAAATTATTGATGAGAAACATCTAAAACTTACAAGAGTACAAGTCACGGAACGCAAAGTACAAAATATCTACGCGTACGAAAGGACGTTCGAAAATCCGGAACCGAGACATAAACCGAGCATCAACGCGCAAGTCAACGGACCTAAAATTACAAGTCTACTATGCACATGAATATAATATAATATATATATATATATATAATTATATAAAATTATATATATTATATTATATTATTAAATAAAACGTCGGTAAACTAGAAAACAAACTGATTGGAGCATGGCCCTCTGGATCAGTTCACATCTACAAAAGCCAGCGAATTCTGCTCGAATGAGACACCTCTTCACACTCTTCTTTCTTTCTGTAAACTATATTTATATTTATTATTTATAATATTAAGTTTAAGTTAAGATTAATAATAACTGGGTTATTGTAAGAAATGTTTTACGGGTTTTTAAGTCAAACTCTGTCCGTGTAACGCTACGTATTAAATAATCACTGTAAGCTATGTTCTTCCTTTTTAAATTAATGTCTCATAACTAAGTTATTATTATGCTTATTTGAGCCAAAGTAATTGTGATGTTGGGCTAAATATTAAGATGGGGTTATTGAATTTTGTACCATAATTAGGGTTTGGATAAAAGACCGACACTTGTGGACATTGGACTATTGACTATTAATAGATGGGGGTATTGTCTAATCGAATGACAACTCATTAGAATCTGTCGAACCTACTTTCAAATTAGTTAATCTAATAATTATTAAAATAATTATGTATGTCCTATTTAGTGACGTTTATACGACATCTTTTACGATCATTTAATTAATTATTCGGGTTGGGTAATTGATTATTCAAACTAATCAAGTGGGTAAACTAATATTCATATCTAATCAAAACAGGGGTGGATTACATACAGTGATAACTAGTGTAATTGTTGACAGAAGTGATAACTGCGTCACAGTTTAAATCTCTAATTAGTTGGAATATTTGACTTCGAGAATAAGGTTAATTTGACGAGCATTTTATAATTATGACGGATTATTATGGACAAAAACCAGATAGGTATCAAATAAATCTAGGACAAAGGACAATTAACCCAGATAAATAAATTAAAATCAAAACGTCAAACATCATGATTACGGAAGTTTAAATAAACATAATACTTTTATTTCATATTTCATCGTACCTTTATTTACTGTTATTTTAATTACTGCAATTTACTTTATCGCAATTTAAATTCTGTCATTTATATTATCGTCATTTATCTTTACGCTTAAAATATAAAATCGACAAACCGGTCATTAAACGGTAAACCCCCCTTTTATATATTATTATTACTATATATAATTATATACATTTTATATAAATATAGTTGTTAAAAATATAGTACGTATTCACTAGCTCCCTGTGGAACGAACCGGACTTACTAAAAACTACACTACTCTACGATTAGGTACACTGCCTATAAGTGTTGTAGCAAGGTTTAGGTATATCCATCTATAAATAAATAATAAAACTTGTGTAATATTTGTATCGTATTTTGTAATAAAAATAATAATATTTCGTATACACCGCTGCACACATCACTTATCAATATTGTGATTCAATATTGACGGAAAGTACGTAGATGCAACGGAGATGATAAACTCTAGGTTGACCTCACGAGCTATATCCCCGAACCATACCCATAACTCATAATTTCCCTAACTCTATCCCGCTCGAAAAACCCGTTTTGTAAACACTTGAGCAGAACCTCGTCTTAGTATTTTATGTATAAATAATAATAATAATAATACTAATAATAATAATAATAATACTAATAATAATAATAATAATAATAATAATAATAATAATAATAATAATAATAATAATAATAATAATAATAATAATAATAATAATAATAATTAATATTAATAATATTAATAATAATAATAATTATTATTATAATTTATATAGAGAGAGAGTAGTACGAGATAGATGAATGAATGAAACTGAATCCAATTTAATCGAGCTTTATAGACTTGGCCAATAATTAGGTGCCATGCGATCGCATGGATCCCATGACAAATTCCCATGCGATCGCATGGATTGGTTTTACAGCTCATATGGACTCCAATTTGGCTGCCGACACTTTCAATATGCACATATATATATTTATTTAATATATAATATATTTAATCTTTAGAATTAATTAAATATTATATTATATTCTCGTGCCTATTTGATTTGTAATTTTTGCATCGATGAATAGTACGTTGACGCTAGACTTACGTGCCAGTCCCGGTTTTTCGAACGTCCTTTCGTACGCTTAGAAAACTTGTACTTTATGTTTCGCGACGTGTATCTTTATCAATAATTAGACTTATTTCACCAATAATTATAATAATTGAAATGTAACTTATACTTTTGAGTGTTTTGGTCATTTGCATCTTTAAATCAAAGACTCGTTGTTCACCAAAATATATTATTTTAAAACAAAATGTTTTAACACTACGTTATTATTATATCTCGTTTATAAAGTACACACACACACACACACACATACATATATATATATATATATATATATATATATATATATATATATATATATATATATATATATATATATATATATATATATATATATATATATTTTTATCTCAAAATATAAGTTTAAAATATTTATAATATAATATTTAGTTTTTCAAAAGTAACTATATTTCAAGACTCATTTATAATCGTTTAAATGATAGAAAATATTATATCATTTTACGGTTGTGTTTTTGAAACACAATATATATATATATATATATATATATATATATATATATATATATATATATATATATATATATATATATATATATATATATATATATATATATATATATATATATAATTTATAATATAAAGCTTTAATTAAGTTCTTCAACATTCACTAACAAAGTATCTTATAAAACGTTTTGATAATAAAGTTCTTTCCAAATTGAAAACATTTTAGTACTAAATCAAATAAATATAATAACTTTTTTTTCCAAAACTAATATATATTTAAGAATTATTTTGTTAAAGAAAATTAAAAAAATGGAAAGCGTTATATCGTGTTTGAAAAGTAAAATTTATATATATTAGGTTTCAAGTTTTTAAATCACTAAATATTGATGAGGCGTGAGATAAAGTCCAAAGGTTAAATGAACGTACGAAATCATCTTAATGTAAAATGTCGATATCCAACGTCTAAGTTATTTACATTTCACGTTCCAACTTTAAGATGAAAGTTAAAATAGTTATCTTATTAAAATCACGAGGAAAATGTTGTAAAGCATGAATTGAAAATCAAATAGGAATGTCCACTAATATTTGTCTAGTACTTGATAATTGGCATTTTGTTCTTACTTGTAAATCACCTTACCATTTATTCCGAATACCGTTAAAAAGGAAAGGTTTCCTAAATCAAAGTGGACCTCTCAACAGAGACTCGTAATCATACAATGTATCTGATAAATCAATCATTTGATATTATCTTCTAATTCCATCGATAAACATATTGAAACAAATATGTTCATGTAAAGTATTATACGTTTAGTACTTTGTTAATGTTTCAAGTTATAATATATACACATATACATATAATCATATCCGTTCATTTAATGGTTCGTGAATCGTCAGAATTTGGTCGAGGTTTAAATGAATGTATGAACACAGTTCAAAATTCTTGAGATTTATCTTAACAAACTTTGCTTATCGTGTCGAAAGCATATAAAGATTAAAGTTTAAATTTGGTCGAAAATTTTCGGGTTGTCACAGTACCTACCCGTTAAAGAAATTTCGTCCTCGAAATTTGATCGAGGTTGTCATGGTTAACAATAAGAATGTTTTCATGACAATTATGAGTTGATAAATAGAGTTTTATCATCATTGAGTAATATGGATAAAACCATTTGATTTTGTGAAGAGTACGAGTGAAGCTATCACAAAAAAGTGAAATGAGTAGATGTAGATTCGTCATATTTTTTGACGTAGATAGGATTGATTTCCAATTTCAAGAGATTTGGAGAAAATCTTCGTAATAAGATTTGATTCTTCGGTAATCAAGGGAATTAGGATCCGCTTTAAATGCGATAATCTGTTTTGATTGCTCTGTCGGATATTTTACTATAAATCCACCCCCTTCGTTTCCTTACAACTCACACCTTCTATTCTTTTTCCCTCAATTCATACTTTAAAACATTCATCAACATGCTCCATCCGGTTCTGATTCTTGATATACTCTTAACTTTTATATCTGTCATTCTTCTTTTTCATCTACCACCGGAGGATTTTATTTACTTTTACTATTACCTTTGGGTTATTGTATTTTTAATTCTCCCGTGCCTTTACGTTGCAATACGTATTGATATGCACAGTTTGTAATTTATGTGTTTTTGTCGAGCTTCATATTTTCTTTTATATTTAAAAGTTCTATACTTTTGTCTCCTCTTCCCGACTTCAAGTCAAGCGAATAATGGTCCAGAATTCGTAGGTATGGATTTCGAAATGAACATAGTTAATGTTTTAAGAAGCAATTTGTAATGGCATGATCTTGATTTGTCAAATTACCAGAATATCCGAAAAAGACTGAATCATCAAGAAAATATTTTCTTGATATTTTTAGAAGTTAAATAGAATACAAGAGTCGTGTAACATGGCACATGATGATGGTATGGTCTGTGAATCATCATGTTTCATTAGAAACTCAGCATGAATTACTGTAATATAATCACGTTGATCAATTGTCATTATATTATACTAACTCATGCTTCATTTTCCCACACTACTTCAAAAATATTCATACTTCAAACTCGAAGGTTTCAGAATTTAGAAACTAAACAGTTTCCTTTATGATGTGATACAGATAACGCGAGAGTTAAATGATTTTAGATATGAATGGTTATGAAAATATCTTCAGAAATATGGAGGATATTTATAATGGAAGATACGATGATATCTTAGAATATTTAAGATAAGAGGATGATGAAGAATATTGTTGATGTCGTGCGAGGTGTACGTGAAATACTATATATTTTTGATGCGAAAAGCGATACAAATTACACAAGTTTTAATTATTTATTTACAAAATGGATATACCTAAACCTTGCTACAACACTATAGGCAGTGTACCTAATCGTAGAGTAGTATAGTTTTTAGTAAGTCCGGTTTGTTCCACAGGGAGACGGTTACACTATATTTTTATATAATTACATTTGTACAAAAATATATAAATATATATATATATATAATAATATATAAAAAGGGGGGTTTACCGTTTAATGACCGGTTTGTCGATTTTATATTTTAAGCAAAGCGTAAAGTAAATTTAATTAACAAAATAAAATAAATAACAAAAAATATAAATGACGAATAATTAAAGGTGCGATGAAATATAAAATAAAATAATTATGCTTATTTAAACTTCCGTAATCATGATGTTTGACGTGTTGATTTTAGTTTTATGCCCATGGGTTAATTGTCCTTTGTCCTGGATTATTTAATATGTCCGTCTGGTTTTTGTCCATAACAGTCCATCAGTCATAAATATAAAGTACGAGTGTCCTCTTCAAATTATCCTTATACCCGAAGTCAAATATTCCAACTAATTGGGGACTTAAACTGTAACAAGGTTTTAATACTTTGTTTAATAATTACACCAGGTTATCGACTGCGTGTAACCCAAGGTTTTAATACTTTGTTATCAATTATGCCAAGTGTCCTTGTACATAATTTTACCCCTGTTTTAATAATTCTAGTGACTAGTGACTATTAATCCATTCGCGTGTCCGGTTAAATGAACGATTATTCGTACATATAAATATCCCGCCCATCGTGTCCGATCGAGTGTATATGGTTATTTATAGGGACGTCCAATTGTAAATCTTTATATTAAAATTAACAAACTATCATTTAGTTAAACAAATATAAAGCCCATTAATAGCTCATAGTCTAATTTCCACAAGTGTCGTTCTTTTGTCCAAACCCCAGTTATGGTACAAAGCCCAATTACCCAATTTTAATATTTTTAGCCCAACATCATGATTACTTCGTCTTAAATAAGCATAATAATAACTTAAGTACGAGACATTAATTTAAAAAGGAGAACATAGCTTACATTGATTATTTATCGCGTAGTGTTACACGGACAGAGCTCCAACTTTAAAACCCGTAAAATAACCTTTACATTAACCCAAACTAATCTAATATAAAACTAACCTATACTATATATATATTAAATATATATTATTATTACATAGGGAGTATTATTATTATTATTTTTGGTGTATTAAAACTCGGCAGAAAACGTTGATATTTATAGGACATTTCTGAAATTTCAAACTCCGTGAGTTGCGGCACTTTTACCCTTCAAACTCTGCGAGTCGCGGAGTTTGAATTTCCAGCTCACATGATTTTGGATCTTTGCTTGTCGACGTTATTAAATAATAATATAATATATAAATAATTTTAAGAATTATTTAAATATTATATTTTATTTATGTGCATAGTTGACTTGTAATTTTTGCACCGTTGCGTCGCGCGTTGAGAGTAGACTCATGTCCCGGTTCTGGATTTTCGAACGTCCTTTCGTATAATTTAATATCTTGTACTTTGTGTTCCGCAACTTGTACTTTTATCATTTTTAGACGTTTCTTATCAATAAATTGAACCACTTGGATTGTATCTTGTACATTTGAGCTTTTCGGACGTTTGCATCTTCAAATCGTCGTTTTCGCCTTTTGTCTTCGCACTTATTTAATATAAATGATTACAACTTAAAATAGGACAATTACAACTAAATAATTTACATATTGGGAGGATATTGCTACAAAATATATGTTCATTTGGAGCACTATCAAATATCCCCACACTTGAGCATTGCTTGTCCTCAAGTAATACAGAACTTGAAATTAAATTACACGAATCACTTCTTTATTCTTCACACTTTATACATCAGTGATTTTGATACGGCGGTATAAATAATGATAGTAACGGTGTGGTTTACAGTCCCACATGACTATTAAAAATTTAGATCCTTTAAGGAAATTGGATCTTTATGAAAATATTTGATCTTTTGAAAATTCAATCTAGCTTTTACCCTAGATAAGTTTTCCGGAATAACCCTTCACCGGTGTTTGAAAAATGGTTTTTTTTTTGTGTTTTGTGGGTTTCAGATTTGAAAATTTTTGCTCAAAACTTATGGTTTTGTGTTACCCACTTGCTAACCTTGTATTAGGAAAGCAACACGTCCAGTTTACTTGTCACGTATATTACCTTTCGGTAAACTACCGTCCGGTTGTAAAGGAAAGCGATGAACAAGCAACTGTTAAGGCAATGTCCCGTGACTTGGTTTTGATTATGGTTTATAAACGTGTCAGATGCTAGTACTATCCTTTGTAGGAGCAATAGTAAAGATCATCCTATGATTTTTCGGTCTGGCATAAGGTCCTGTCTCTGACCATGCTATGCAACCACCGTTCTTACGGTTGACACCCGATTTGGTTCAGGTGACCTAATGAATTCTAGGTGAATTCCTAGGATTTTACGTTCAATGGTAATGAACGCATTGAAAATGGGTTTTCAGAAAACAAATCGGTTTATAATTTGATCAAAATATTTTCTCGTTCAAGCTCGAGTTTAGATATCATTGAATTCCATGAGTTTGAATTCTCAATCTTTAAGGTCAATCTCAAGGATTGAGTAATATCAGTCTTAGAAGCTGATTTTTAATCTTTAAGGAGATTATCCTTTCTGGGGGTCTGATTCATTAGTCTTATCAAGCTAATTTGCACGGTGCCCTCCCCATTGTACGAGACAGATCCTCTCATGGTTAGGATAAGTCTGACCACTTCACGACCCTGTTTGATGCTGAGGTCCGTGGATTTCCTGCTGATTTTAGAGATTACTTTTCAAGATTTTTCGTCAACCTACAGCTGGTCTGGACGACAACTTCTTGACCTAAATCAAGAAGCGCGTGTCTTTTTCGGAAGACTTTACTTCTTTTTAATGATGGAATTGATTCATCGTGTAGATCCATCTTTTCTTTCAAATATATTACAGTAAATCGGGTAAAACTGATTAAAATCGTCCAAAACAAAAGTACCTGCAATAACTTTACAGAAACATGTGATAGATAGTTTTTAATTGAATAACTTGGTACATTCTCCCCACACTTAGTTTCTTTCTTTGCCTTTTTATTCTCCTTTATTCCATTTTAAATGAATTCAATCGTTTTAGGGTGTTTCTCAATTTATGTCCTTTTCGAGGTAACGATAATTTCGGTATTAACACCTAGTTTTCATCGTTCATAAATATGTATAAACATGATTTTGAATTCATTTATTTGAAAATTTTTGAAATTTTCACAAAATTTGGCAAATAAACTAAGTGCAAACCCGAGAGAATTTATAACCTTTCCCCACACTTGAGATCATGCAATGCCCTCATTTGCATGAAATCAGACTATAATTATAAATTCATGAGGGTGATAAGTGTAGAAAAGTGATTAGAAATACCCAGTTTGTAATTACAAAGCTTGTCGAATGATAGATGGCGCGCCTCATCGTTCATTCCTTCTTGTTTTATCACACATGTTTTTCTTCAAAAACGGTTGCTTTTCTGGACTGTTTGCTAATTTTTGAAAATGCGTCTTTTACCCTTACTTATTATACATGTTTATTTAACGAGTTATGCACTAACCCGAACCCCTAATTTAACGTTAAGTGGGGTTATACTTCCCCACACTTAGCTTATGACATGTGAAGTCGGTAGAATAAGTTCCACGAATTAAAATAGTGAGCCACTTATTTACATCTCGGGTGGTATAAAATATATCAATGGGTTTAAAGTTTAGACCCACCCGAATATCACTACTTAATTCTTTTTTAAGTGTAGCTTTTAGTAAATGGATATGTCTCTTTTCTGGTTCTTGGTCAAATGGATCGATATACACCGACATACATATTATAGGGTGGACAAATTCTAACGTTTCCTTCCTTTTATTCTCGAGATCAAAGTTTTCACCTCTATTACCCAATTGGGTGAAATCCGAGGTGTCATTATCTATTACAGCTCGTAGTTCATCTTCGGTAGATGACTCGTCTATTGAGAATATTGGGTTGGAAGGTTGTGGAATGGTGAATTTTGGGATTGGAGTAGATTCTTCTTCATTAACGGTACTTATCGGTCCCACCACTTTGGTCTCGGGGGTAAAATTTTCAACGTTATCGTTTTCCCAAGAGTACCAATTTGTCACCCTTACTTCTTCTTCATCCATAGAGGCTAATGTGTCGATATGTTGTGAAATTGGTAAAACTGAATAAAAAGTATCATCGGGATAGTTGGTGATTTCGGAGCTCTCGAATTCATCAAAATTCGATGATATGAGATTTTCTTGCACAATACTCCTCAGATCAACAGGTGTGTAATCTGATAGGGTTTCAGCTTGCCGATTTACAAACTCTCTCATTTGTTCATTTTGAGTATCAAGTTCTTCGAGTTTGATTTTGATATAATCTAAAGAATTTTCAGGCACATAATTTTCCTCGTCTTTTGGTTGTTGAGTTTGGATATATTCTTGTGAATAATCCCAATTAGAATTGTATTCCTCATAATCGTTCCATTCAGGTTCCATGGGTGCATAATTTTCCATAGGAACGTAATAATAACATTCCCATGTTGAGTGATAATCTCCACAGATTTCACAACCAGTTATTGTTTCGTCATTCGTGATCCAAGATTGACCGAATGAATTGTCATCAACACCTGTTTGAGAGTATTGATGAAATTGATTTCGGATGTCATAAAGAGTTTCTAAGATATTTTCGAGATTTTCCATAATGCGTTTATTACCAAATTTTAGCTACAATGTGGTGCATTTACTAATTATCCTATTAGTTATAAAATAAAATAAAAAAAATTATATAAGTTATCAAATTAATAGACTTTTTTGCTTTTGCCCACGTTTCGAATAGCCAATAGATGCAGCAGGGAGCCAGAACCCTTTAAATCGGAAGCTCACAACTCAGCCACTAACAAATCCAACTATTACTACGAAGCAGGAAATTTGAATGTCTATCAATTTAACCGCTTAAAATAATTTTTCGTTGAAATTTTAAAGAAATTATAGAGAAGAAATAGAGAAAATTCTAAGTCCTAAAAACTAGATCGTCGAGAAATAAGAAAGAAAAAGAATATGCGTTGAAAAACGTCGAAAAATAAAAATAAGAAAGAAAAACGTCGAAACTTAAAAGTCTAAAAATTATATCTAAAAAGTTGCGCCTAAAGGTCTAAAGGTAAATGCAATTTTATTCAGAAAACGGCAATTACTTAAAGGCACTAAAATCTATTTAAAACTAAAGCGAAAAACGGCGTCGCAAAATTCCAAAGCACCTAAATCTTAATCTAAAGAAAAAGCACTTAAGGGATTTTACGGCAAAGCCTAAGAATCTATACATATAAAATAACTACAGAAAAACTAATTTTAAAACTAATTGCGAACGAAAAATATACAAAATATTACGATTACAATAAATAAAAGGATACAAATTATAAAAAGTTATAAAATTACTTATTTTTATAAAAAATATTATTTTTATATTTTTATTTTTATATTTTATAAAAGTATTAATTTTTTATATATTAAAACTAAATATAATTAATTATAACGAATTAATTTAAAAACTTAAACTAAATAATAATAATAATAAAGTAATTAGGGTTAAATAATAATAATAATTAATAATAATTACTCCGTAATAAATGCGAAATAGGGTTGCAGGACACGCGTGTCAGGGTGGCTCAGCGAGTCGCGGTGCCACGTGCCTTAAAACTCCGCGAGTCGCGGAGTATGTAAAACGTTTTTTTTTTATATATATTGTTTTTCTAAAAATATATTTATACAAATATATATTAAAAATATAGCATTTCGCAGAGTTCCCCGGCAGCGGCGCCAAAAACTTGATGTCGTGCGAGGTGTACGTGAAATACTATTTTTTTATACGAAAAGCGATACAAATTTCACAAGTTTTAATTATTTATTTACAAAATGGATATACCTAAACCTTACTACAACACTATAGACAGTGTACCTAATCGTAGAGTAGTATAGTTTTTAGTAAGTTCGGTTCGTTCCACAGGGAGACGGTTACACTATATTTTTATATAATTACATTTGTACAAAAATATATAATATATATATATATATATATATATATATATATATATATATATATATATATATATATATATATATATATATATATATATATATATATAATATATAAAAAGGTGGGTTTACCGTTTAATGACCGGTTTGTCGATTTTATATTTTAAGCGAAGCGTAAAGTAAATTTAATTAACAAAATAAAATAAATAACAAAAAATATAAATGACGAATAATTAAAGGTGCGATGAAATATAAAATAAAATAATTATGCTTATTTAAACTTCCGTAATCATGATGTTTGACGTGTTGATTTTAGTTTTATGCCCATGGGTTAATTGTCCTTTGTCCTGGATTATTTAATATGTCCGTCTGGTTTTTGTCCATAACAGTCCATCAGTCATAAATATAAAGTGCGAGTGTCCTCGTCAAATTATCCTTATACCCGAAGTCAAATATTCCAACTAATTGGGGACTTAAACTGTAACAAGGTTTTAATACTTTGTTTAATAATTACACCAGGTTATCGACTGCGTGTAACCCAAGGTTTTAATACTTTGTTATCAATTATGCCAAGTGTCCTTGTACATAATTTCACCCCTGTTTTAATAATTCTAGTGACTATTAATCCATTCCCGTGTCCGGTTAAATGAACGATTATTCGTACATATAAATATCCCGCCCATCGTGTCCGATCGAGTGTATATGGTTATTTATAGGGATGTCCAGTTGTAAATCTTTATATTAAAATTAACAAACTATCATTTAGTTAAACAAATATAAAGCCCATTAATAGCCCATAGTCTAATTTCCACAAGTGTCGTTCTTTTGTCCAAACCCCAATTATGGTACAAAGCCCAATTACCCAATTTTAATATTTTTAGCCCAACATCATGATTACTTCATCTTAAATAAGCATAATAATAACTTAAGTACGAGACATTAATTTAAAAAGGAGAACATAGCTTACATTGATTATTTATCGCGTAGTGTTACACGGACAGAGCTCCAACTTTAAAACCCGTAAAATAACCTTTACATTAACCCAAACTAATCTAATATAAAACTAACCTATACTATATATATATATATTATATATATATTATTATTACATAGGGAGTATTATTATTATTATTTTTGGTGTATTAAAACTCGGCAGAAAACGTTGATATTTATAGGACATTTCTGAAATTTCAAACTCTGCGAGTTGCGGCACTTTTACCCTTCAAACTCCGTGAGTCGCGGAGTTTGAATTTCCAGCTCACATGATTTTGGATCTTTGCTTGTCGACGTTATTAAATAATAATATAATATATAAATAATTTTAAGAATTATTTAAATATTATATTTTATTTATGTGCATAGTTGACTTGTAATTTTTGCACCGTTGCGTCACGCGTTGAGAGTAGACTCATGTCCCGGTTCTGGATTTTCGAACGTCCTTTCGTATAATTTAATATCTTGTACTTTGTGTTCTGCAACTTGTACTTTTGTCATTTTTAGACGTTTCTTATCAATAAATTGAACCACTTGGATTGTATCTTGTACATTTGAGCTTTTTGGACGTTTGCGTCTTCAAATCATCGTTTTCACCTTTTGTCTTCGCACTTATTTAATATAAACGATTACAACTTAAAATAGGACAATTACAACTAAATAATTTACATATTGGGAGGATATTGCTTCAAAATATATGTTCATTTGGAGCACTATCAATTGTCCGCAAGGGTTTTAAAGTAAGGAGCAAGGTATTTGCTAAGGATTTCAGCAGACACTGAATCATTTAGATTCTTTGAAGGTAGATTTCGTCCTTGTGATTTGTCCACAGCCTCCTTCATAGTTTGCTCAATCCGTTTTTCTGTTCCAAACCTTCTCTTTTTCTGAGCTTTGCCAATACACTATTCTTTATCATCAAACTTTTGACTATTACGGTTGTCTACAGTTTCTGCTGCTTCATTCAGTTTTTCAAAAACTTCAGAGAACTAAATCGTAGATTGGGGTGTTTTTCAGAAACTTCATATTCGAAGTATGTAAGTCTAGGAGATAGACATTATATGTACGCCTATAACTATTGGCGTAGACATGCTGCGAGATTTCAAAATACTGATTGCTGATTCCCAGTAATTGGTATAATAATTCTTGTTACAAGATGCGGATGAGTAAATGATGGGGTTTCAATAAATATAATGATTTTTCGGGAATTCAATGATCAGTGAAGTTGTTGGTAAGTTTATTGCTAATTTGGTGGAACATAAACGGCTCCCCGGTAACGATGGCAAAAGGGCAATGTATATATCGAGGTTATAATAAGATTGTTTCGACTGAAAAGTCAAAGTTGACTTGCTGGAGCTGTGACAAAATTGTCTATTTTAGAAGGGATTGAAAAGTTATTTTAGCTAATAAATGCCAAAGGGTCTGACACAAATACGTGTTAAATTATGACTTGGGTTTCAAGAGTTTTTCAGGTACATAACTGTGGATAACATGTGGTTGGATCATCATCTCGATTGTTCATTGTTTGAAGTGTCTTCAAAAATTTCGGAAGGTTTGAACACAGATTGTAATCGTTAATATACATATGATGTTCTAACACAGTTTTGAAGTCAAAGTATAACCTTGAAAGATGTAGGACTCTAATAGTGATGATACCGGTTGAATCTTGACTTAAATTTTGATTTGTCAAGATCAGAATACGTAATTAAATTTGGTTAAGAATGGTTGTTTTGATTTCTATAAAAGAATGTATATTGTTGTGTAAGTAATGAGTATAGTTAGTGATTGATGAATCAGATTCGAAGAATATAACACATTAATTGTGAATTTATATCTCTCGGGTATTACCTACCCGTTAAAAAAAATTCACAATTAATATTTTATACAAAAGAATTTTATTACAGTCTTTATGAAAATATCTATGTGTATATTTTCTTCAGAGGTAACATAGATTTAATGAGTTAATATTAAATTAAACTCATTTGATTTGCGGTTGAAACTAGAATTGAATAATCCCTAAAACTTTAGAACTTAAATAACTTTTACGAAGTATTTCTTCAATGTAATTTAAATTATGAATCAATACTTCGTTATTTGTTGATGCATGGTGTTGGTGTTCTTGGAATTCTTGTGAACTTCGCAAAGTACGAGTGAAGTTATCTGAAAAGTTTCGAGTACATCGATGATGAAAGTGTAAATTCAAACCTATATTTGAATAATACACTTGATTTATTATGAAATGGAATTCATTGAATTGAAACAGAGATCGTAGTTAACGATGGTTAAGTTGTTAAGGAAGGATGTACATCATAGCATATTAGTAATATGAATTTAACCGAGTATTATCTACCCTTATTTAATTCATTCATAATAGCTTAATATGAAAAGATATAGTATGGTTTCCAAAATTTATATATATAAGTTGTACATATTATAACGACACGGCTTTTTTGACTTGCTTTTGTGCTTTGTGCTTTCGCGAAACTGCGTATTTGTGCTTACTGTGCTATTTTATACTCTGGAATCTTACTACACGTGGATTACTTTCATTTATATGTTAAAACGTTCCTTTAAGTACATAGGATACTTAACTTGATCACCGGATGCCTTTATGACCGTTAGTGTCCCTTGACGTTTCGAACAAACTGCGTACTTCGTACACGTTTAACTTTTGTCGTAATCGGAATATTATGACTACGAAATATTAATTGTTATTTTATAATAACAATTACTTGGGTTTTTGGATGCTTAATTACGCTTAGTAAGTTACTTATGCTTACTAGTTAGTCTTGTTGGACTTTCTACCTTGTTGGACTTTAGCCCACCCTACACTAGTTAGTGGACTATTTAATAAGCCCAATTATAAGTAACTAGTTATCCATTAATAAGTAAGACACATACCCATTTATTAGAGGGAACATGCTAGCATTTTTGTCAAGTATTATCCTTAATGTTGCATGGGATACCAACATAAGCACCAACTTTAGACAACCATTAACCAAAAAGCAAAAGTTGTCCCCCTTTGTCCCCCCTGGCTATGGTTTTGGAAGACCACTACCACCCTCACCACCTATAAATACAAGGCTTATTCCATCCATTTACACTTGCTCTCATTTGCATTTCACACACAGTTACTCTCAAATTCTTTCTCTAGTCTTTCTTTCTCTAAAAAGTGTAAGTAAATGATTTTTCTTCTTCTTCTTTCCTTCCCCATTCATGTGATCATCATCATCATCTAAGGATCTAGCTTTTTAGCTTTGATCTTGATTACATCTTGTAGATTCAAACATGGATTTGAATCCTTCAAGAACATGGAAGATTCAAGCTTTCTAACTTTGAATCTTCACCTACTTTGTAGATCTAAATCTTTTAACTTTAATCTTGTTATTTTGTTATAAAGATTCAAACTTTTGTTTTTAATCTTCATGTAACTTAAAGATCCAAGCTTTATGCTTCAAGATCTTCAAGAACAACCAAGATGCAAGCTTTCTAGCTTGAATCTTCATATCTTTTGTTGGATCTAAATTTTCTAACTTATGATCTCATTACTTTGTTATAAAGATCAAAACTTGTGTTTATGGTCTTCATGTAACTTAAAGATCTAAGCTTTATGCTTCAAGGTCTTCAAGAACACCAAAGGTTCAAGCTTTCTAGCTTTGTAATCTTATAACTTGTGAGAAAAGGATCCAAGCTCTCTAGCTTAGGGTTCCATCACCTTATTTGATTTAGATTATGTTCATACTTGTTTGATTGAAGTAAAGTTTGTAGCTTTAGTTGTAAATGGAACTTGTAATTGTGTTAAGACTAAGGATATGATGTAACCTTGGTTCATCATCCATATAAGACTCTTAAATGAGTTGTGTTCTTACTTGGTCTTAACATATTGTGTTTTGATGGTAGAATCTTGGTCAAGGTGATGCTAACCCATCAACGAGTTGTACACTTAAAGCTACAAGCATCAAGGATGAGAACCGTGATGAGCATCAAGCACCAAGAACCCCACCGAAGCACTTGTTACTGTTTTTCGGGATCTGATCAGATTCCTTAACTTCTGGAAAATTGATTTTCAGTTAGTTCGTTTCGAGTAGATTACTTTTTGTTTAGGCCTCGACTTAATCCGACATACGGTTTAGGATTTATAGCCCTCCGAAAGTCACTATGCCCTTGTAACGTTGTGCTGAAATTTCTGACTTACTCGCACTTAAACCGTCGCCGCGGTCAAACGAAGATGAGTTTGGTCCTAGAAATTGGTCAGCAAGTAGAGGACTCCCATATGGAGCTGATGTTAAAGCTAAGGTATACGAAATAGTTTATATTTTACTAGGAAAAACTATTAAATACGATACAATTTTACACAAGATATTTATTTATTTATAGAATGGATATACTTAAACCTTGCTACAACACTTATAGGCAGTGTACCTAATCGTACAGTAGTGTAGTTTTTAGTAAGTCCGGTTCGTTCCACAGGGAAATCTTTAAACAAAGCGTAACGCTATATTAGTTTACTTTTATAAAAATACAAACATATATATAAGTAATATTATTATTATAAAGGGGGGTTTTTTACCGTTTAATGACCGGTTTGTCGATTTTAAAACTTTAGTCGCAGTTAAAACCTAATGTAAAATATTAAATAAATAAAAGACTTAATTTAAAGCGTAAAGTAAATAACGATAATGAAATTGCGAATAATAAAAGTGCGATAAAATAAACTTGCGATAATTAAAAAGTACGATAATTAAAAATGCAATTAAATATAATAACAATAAAAAATGCGATAATTAGAAGTGCAATTAAATATAAAATAAAGGAAATTAAATATGAAATAAAAGAATTATGCTTATTTAAACTTCCGTAATCATGATGTTTGACGTGTTGATTTTAGTTTTATGCCCATGGGTTAATTGTCCTTTGTCCTGGATTATTTAATATGTCCGTCTGGTTTTTGTCCATAACAGTCCATCAGTCATAAATATAAAGTGCGAGTGTCCTCATCAAATTATTCTTATACCCGAAGTTAAATATTCCAACTAATTGGGGATTCGAATTGTAACAAGGTTTTAATACTTTGTTTAATGAATACACCAGATTATCGACTGCGTGTAAACCAAGGTTTTACTACTTTGTTAACAATTACACCAATTACCCTTGAATGTAATTTCACCCCTGTTTTAATTATTCTAGTGGCTATTAATCCATTCCCGTGTCTGGTTAAATGAACGATTATTCGTACATATAAATACCCCGCCCATCGTGTCCGATTGAGTGTATATGGTAATTTATAGGGACGCCCAATTGTAAATCTTTATATTAACATTAACAAACTATCATTTAGTTAAACAAATATAAAGCCCATTAATAGCCCATAGTCTAATTTCCACAAGTGTCGTTCTTTTGTCCAAACCCCAATTATGGTACAAAGCCCAATTACCCAATTTTAGTAATTAGCCCAACATCATGATTACTTCGTTTTAAATAAGCATAATTATAACTTAGCTGCGAGACATTAATATAAAAAAGTTGAACATAACTTACAATGATTAAAAATAGCGTAGCGTTACACGGACAGAATTTCGACTTACACCCTTACAACATTCGCTAACATACCCTTATTATTAGAATTAAAATTAAAATATAAATTATATATATATATATCGTTTACGTATGATAAGAGAAGAAAAAGATTATGAATTGTGATCAGAATTCGGTTGGCTTTATAGGGATTTTCGATTTTTGGGGCTCCGCGACTCGCGGTAAAATCCTCTTCAAACTCCGCGAGTCGCGGAGAATGAATTTACAGCTCAGTCCTTGGAGTCTTTCTCTGCCGACGGTTTTTATTTATAAATATAATATATATATAATTAATATAATTAATTATATATTATATTATATTTATATACCTAGTTAACTTGTAATTTTTAGTCCGTTGCGTCGAGCGTTGAGAGTTGACTCTGGTCCCGGTTCCGGATTTTCGAACGTCCTTGCGTACAATTTAATATCTTGTACTTTACGTTTTTAATCTTGTACTCTTGTAATTTCGAGACGTTTCTTATCAATAATTGGAACCTCTTTGATTGTCTTTTGTTCTTTTGAGCTTTTTGGTCGTTTGCGTCTTCAATTCGTCGAATTTGTCTTTTGTCTTCACCTTTTATTATTTAAACGAATATCACTTGTAAATAGAACAATTGCAACTAAAAGCTTGTCTTTCTTGAGGAATAATGCTATGAAATATATGTTCGTTTTTAGCATTATCAAATATTCCCACACTTGAGCGTTGCTTGTCCTCAAGCAATATCGTCTTGAAATACAAGAATCACTTCTTTATTCTTCACACTTTGTACATCAGTGATTTCTATACGGCGGTATAAACAATGGTAGTAACGATATGGTTTACAGTCCCACATGACTATAAAAATTTAGATCCATTAAGGAAATTGGATCTTTATGAAAACATTTAATCTTTTGAAATCTAGTTTTTACCCTAGATAAGTTTTCCGGAATAACCCTTTACCGGTGTTTGCAAAATATTTTTGTGGGTTTGGTGGGTTTTAGATTTGAAAATTTTAGCTCAAAACTTGCGGTTTTGTGTCACCCACTTGCTAACCTTGTATTTGGAAAGCAACACGTCCAGTTTACTTGTCCCGTATATTACCTTTCGGTAAACTACCGTCCGATTGAAAGGAAAGCGTTGAACAAGCAACTGTTAAGGCAATGTCCCCTGACATGCTTTTAATTATGCTCTATAACGTGTCGGACGCAATTACTATCCTTGGTAGGAGCAATAGTAAAGCTCACCCTTATAATTTTTCGGTATGGCACAAGGTCCTGTCTTTGACCACTATGCAACCACCGTTCTTACGGTTGACACCCGATTTAGTTCAGGTGACCTAATGAATTCCAGGTGAATTCCTAGGATTTTACGTTCAATGGTAATGAACGTATTGAAAATAGGGTTTTCAGAAAACAAATCGGTTTGTAATTTTGATCAAAATATTTTCTCGTTCAAGCTCGAGTTTAGATATCATTGAATTCCATGAGTTTGTAATTCTCAATCTTTAAGGTCAATCTCTAGGATTGAGTAATATCAGTCTTAAAAGCTGATTTTTAATCTTTAAGGAGATTATCCTTTCTGGGGATCTGATTCATTAGTCTTATCAAGCTAATTTGCACGGTGCCCCCCCATTGTACGAGATAAATCCTTCTCATGGTTAGGATAAATCTGACCACATGGCGACCCTGTTTAATGCTGAGGTCCGTGGATTTCCTGCTGATTTTAGTGATGACTTTTCTAGATTTTTCGTCAACCTACAGCTGGTCTGGACGACAACTTCATGACCTAAATCAAGAAGCGCGTGTCTTTTTTGGAAGACTTTACTTCCTTTTAATGATGGAATTGATTCATCGTGTAGATCCATCTCTTCTTTTCTTTCATCGGGTAAAACAGTTTAGTTTAGTCCAAAGCAAAAGTATTTTCAGTTATTTGTTACAGATATATGTGACATATGTTTAAGATAACTTGGTAAATTTTCCCACACTTGGCTTTTATTTTCCTTTTTATCGTCCTATATTCCATTTTAAATGAATTTTAACATTTTAGTTTGTTTCTTAATTTATGTCCTTTCCGAGGTAACAATAATTTCGGTGTTAAAACCTAGTTTTATCGTTCATAAATATGTATAAACATGATTTTGAATTCATTTAATTGAAAATTTTGAAAAATTTTACTAGAATTGGGTAGTCAGTATATAAGACTAGGGCTGTTCTTTTTTTATCAGAGAGCACTAGATTCTAATACAACTACTTCTTTACTAGTATTTTTAATGGTAACCAAGTGTATAAAGTAAAAATTTTTAAAATCCGAAAGAATTTAACCCCTTCCCACACTTAAGATCTTGCAATGCCCTCATTTGCAAGAAATTAGTAACAATTTAAATTATTAAGGGTGATTTGTGTGAAAATGATTAAATTTTTACCAAAGTTTCCAAATATATTGGCGTTTGTTTGCTGAATGATAAATGGTGCACATCATTTGTTCATTCCGTCTTGTTGTTATTTCACATATATTTTGCATCATGTCGTCAAAATTAGTTGCTTTTGCTGAACTTAATGCCAGTCTTTGAAAATGCGTTGTTTTACCCTGTTGTGTACATAAGATAAACTGCAAACATATATACATATTTTTGAAGTTTGGTATATTACCCCACATTCAAAAATTATTAAAATCTAAGAATAAAAGTTAGATAATTATAAAAATGATTACAATATTAACAAAAGTATTAAACGTATCAATAATTACAAATTACAAAATAAAAAAAAATAATAAGTAAACTAAGGATGATATTGGTACCAATAGGGGTTCCAGGCATAACCATAAGTGCTATAGAATGCTTCGGCAGGGTCATACGTAGGATACGGTGGCTGCATCTCTATAGACCAAGGAGGGAAGATGGGTTTCGGTGTAGGAATATAGTTTCTACCTATATGTTGGCAATGAGCTATGATTTGGTTCTGATGAACTTGCCAATCTTCAAATGCTCTCTGTCTAGCATTTTCGTATTCCTGAGAAGCTATAAACCTATGCATTTCTTGCATCTCATTCCCCCCTCCTACATTACCTTGCTGCTGGTTTCTCTCCACCTGTGGATGTCTACCATGGTATCGTACAGCGGCGTTATTTCGCCTCTTCAAAACTTTCGCACCATGGTATACATTTAAACCTATAGTATCGCGGGGTTCCGGTTCTTCTACTAATAATCCCCCCCGACTTATATCCACACCGAGATATTCACCAATCAAAGTAATAAAAATACCACCTCCTATTATGCTATGTGGTCGCATCCCCCGAACCATAGCTGATAAATAATAACCCACACATTGGGTCTCGAATACACATATGGTAAAACAAATCCTGTTCATTTACTTTTTCTTTGTTCTTACCCCTTTGTGTAATCGAATTAGCTAAAAACCTATGTATCACTCTTAATTCGGCTCTATCTATATCCAAATAAGAGTAATTTCCCCCTTTGAAACGGTGATGGCTTGTCATTTGACTCCACACACCGTGTGTATCAAAATTCTCATCTATCTTTCTACCGTTTAGTATCAATCCTCTACAATCGGCAGACGCTAACTCCTCAGGCGTATATATACGTAAAGCCTGAGCCATGTCCAGTAAAGACATGTGGCCCATCGAACCGCCTAACAAAAATCTAATAAAAGAACGATCGGTTAAACTAGCTACCCGATCATTCAACTCTATACTACATAACAATTCTTCACACCATACTTTATATACAGGTCTACGTATGGTGAATAAACATACCCAGTCATTAAAAGAAGAATTACCATACCTCTGTACAAGTAATTCCCTAATTGGCCCGGCCAATTCTACAGCTTCTAAGGGTCCCCATTCTATGACCCTCGGTACCTCAACAACCTTAGAATGAAGAGTATGCAAACCCCGTTGATATTTTGGATAATCTATCCAAAGTCTGTCAAATCTCAGGTTCGGGTGCAACTCTTCCAAGTGCATATCGGAAAAGGTCATGACTGGATGAGGTATATCCTGCTTGTAGTAGTTATCCACCTCCTGTTGTTCCAAATTCTCAGCAGGAGCATTGCGGGCTTGGGATGAAGATTCACCCCTTTCATTCTGCAAAACACATCAAACACAATTTTTGTGCATCCAAATATGCATTAGTGTCAGCAAAATCATCAATCAAAATAATTACAATGATATTATCAATTTATATCAAACTTAAGCTCATTTTCACATTTTTATCAAATCTACACTTTTTCAAATAAGCATATACGAAAATGTTCGCCAAGTTCATAAGCATTCAACTCAAATAACATGTCAAAATAATCATTACTAGCAATTAAACAAGTCTCAAATGGCATTATCTTTCAAAAATCAAGTTCATGAATTTTAGACTTGAAAAAGTCCACTTTAATTCTCAAAATCATGTTTAGGCTCAAAGTTTGGATCATTTAACTACCTAGACATGTTACACTACTCAATTTAGCAACAATTCATGACAAAAATCGGCCATAACCTGTTTATATCAAAAAGCCCCAACTTTGCTCAAGAACACAAACCCTAGATTATTCAAAATTTGAAGTTTAAGGCTTCTAATCATGTTAAACAGCATCAATCTAGGTTATACAAGCATAATACATAAACAATTTAAGTCTAATTACACTAAAAAGCATCAAAATCAATTTGGGGAAAAATAGCTCAAGAACACCAAATTTCGGATTAAATGGTGTTTAGGTGTAGAAATTTACCGTTTTTCTTGAGTAATTCTTAGATAGCATCCTTCTTAACATGATTTTAGTAAAAGATTTGGTGATTAACGGTTAAAAATTGTGATTTTGGGGTGTATTTTGCGGGGTTTTTCGTGGGTTTTCGCAGTTTGTTTTTGAGTTTTTGGGTTGGGGACTGAAACTGATCGTTCAGCTCTTTTTATTTTTTTCTGTAATCCGGCCCCTCCGCGAGTCGCGGCGAAATGCACTTCAAACTCCGCGACTCGCGGAGTTTGTTTTTTTTTTTTTTATAATCATTAACTTTTGAAAACAATTAAGAAATTAATTTTAAAATTTTGTTTTCCTTATTATTTAGGACGAGGTCGTTTCGGACCGATGTCCTAGTCCGTCTCTCGACAAAATTTTAAAATTTGTCTTTTTGTAGCGATTGTTTTAAAAGCTAAGATTTTTGGGTTTTTTAATGTTTTTGGCATACTTTAAATCAATAAGATTAAAAATAATGATAATAAAAGTTCTCGTCCCTCCCTTGGGTAAAGCAATTTCGGTTCAAAGACCTAGTCTTCAACTTACGACGAATTTTAAAAATCATATTCTTAACTTAATGAGATAAAGTAAATTTTTGTTTTTTTTTTAAATTCACACAACTTAAATATAAAATTCAAAATTAATATTAAAAATTCACACCAAACTTAAAATGCATAAAATTAAAAATTTATATTTTAAAAATTAAAAATTCACACCAAATTTAAAATTTAAAATGCATAAAATTAAAAATTCATATTTTAAAAATAAAAAAAAATAAAAATTCACACCAATCTTAATTTAAAAATTCATATTATAAATTCACACCAAACTTATATTAATTTTTCAAATATTTACAATTTTAAATATATTGTTTTTACAAAGTTTACAATATTAATTTAAGATTTAAATATTAATTTAAAAAAAAAAAACATGATAAAAATAAAATTAAAAATCTTTTTGGCTTTTTATCCCACTTTAATCAATCAAATATTATCAAAAATATGCGCCCCTCTTTTCGGTAAAGTAATTTCGGTTCCAAGACCTAATTTAACTCATGACGAATTTTTGAAATATTTTGGGTTGATTGTTTAAAGATATTTATACCTTAAGAATAAACGTTAAATTTCGCAGTGATGTAATAAATTTTTGAATGATATCAATAATTTCGGTCGCCAAACCTAATTTTATTTAATACCAATTTAATACTTTTTAGCGAACAAAATAGCGTTTATTATCAAAAGGTTAAAAATAAAAATAAAAACTGTACAGACATACCTGTGAAATAGATTTCTTAGTTATATGATCTATCCCATTCATAAGATAGTCGGTTTAATTGGTTTTCCATGGCTACATAGGCGTAACCTCGAGCATTCAGTGTCTTTTCTTCTAAACATATGAACGGTCCGTCTCTGCATAAAGTAACAAATTCGGTATTTGAATAGGTTTGATTATTTGAACATTTACCTCCATGTGACCATTTTCCGCATTTGTGACATCTTTCTAGGTGTCGTGCTCTTCTTTTCGCTGCGGATTTTGATTTTTCTTTACCAAATTGTAACTTATTATCTTCGCATCTGGATTCTTTTCTAACTCCGTCCATTCTTTCTCTGATTACCGATACTATTTCACTCGGTAGTATGTCATTATTACGTTTAGTGATCAAAGCGTGTAGCATTAGACCATGGTTTAGCTCACAGGCAGTCTTCATTTTGTAAAAACCTAAAAAAAAATAAAAATTCAGAATGGGGGGAGAAGACTAGTTCTTTAGGGTCTGCTAGGGAAAGACCATTCGGGTTCCATTTTCGAGAACTACACGAAAACAGACAATCTAACTCTAACAGAAATACATATTATCCTTTAAAGACTTGATTCTCCCCACACTTAGTTAGCTGTTGTGTCGAAATTGTGATTAACTTCGTTGTCGACTTCCATCGGACCATGTATGTAATGTTTAACTCTGTGACCATTAACTTTAAATTCAATCCCATTTGAATTTATTAATTCTATCGTTCCGTATGGGAAAACTCTTTTGACTATGAATGGTCCAGACCATCTTGATTTCAATTTTCCAGGAAATAGCTTGAATCGTGAATTGAAAAGAAGAACTCTGTCTCCTTCTTTAAATTCTTTTGAACTTCTGATTCTTTTATCATGCCATTTCTTCGTTCTTTCTTTATAGATTAACGAATTTTCGTATGCTTCATGTCTTAATTCTTCTAATTCGTTTAGTTGACTTAATCGTAGACGTCCGGCTTCATGTAAATCAAGATTACATGTCTTCAAAGCCCAAAATGCTTTGTGTTCAATTTCTACTGGAAGATGACATGCTTTTCCATAAACAAGTCTAAAAGGTGTGGTTCCAATTGGAGTTTTGTAGGCTGTTCTAAAAGCCCAGAGTGCATCCTCCAATTTAATGGACCATTCCTTCGGATTTGATCCTACGGTTTTCTCTAGAATACGTTTTAAAGCTCGGTTGGTATTTTCAACTTGTCCACTTGTTTGTGGATGATATGCGGTGGAGATTTTATGAGTTACTCCATATCTTTTAAGAACTTTCTCAAGTTGATTATTACAGAAATGAGTACCCCGATCACTTATTAAAGCTTTCGGTGTTCCAAACCTTGCAAAAAGACGTTTTAAAAAGTTAACTACAACTCGTGCATCGTTAGTTGGGAGAGCTTGTGCTTCCGCCCATTTAGATACATAATCAATGGCTACGAGTATATATAGATTATTATGAGATTTTGGAAATGGACCCATAAAGTCAATACCCCAAATGTCAAATACTTCACATACTTGGATGACATTTTGTGGCATTTCATCACGTTGACTTATTTTTCCGGCCCTTTGACATGCATCACAAGATTTGCAAAGAAGGTGTGCGTCTTTGTAAATTGTAGGCCAATAGAATCCAGCTTCATAAACTTTTCTTGCTGTTAGTTGAGGCCCATAATGCCCTCCTGTTGGTCCTGTGTGACAATGGTTTAAAATTTTACTAGCTTCATCTCCAAATACACATCGGCGTATTATTCCATCGGGACAACTTTTAAACAGATGTGGATCTTCCCAGAAATAGTGTTTTATATCACTGAAGAATTTCTTTCGTCTTTGGTACGATAATCCTTTTTCAAGGAATCCACAAACTAAGTAGTTTGTATAGTCTGCAAACCATGGGATTTCATTATAATCTATCTTCAATAGATATTCATCAGGAAAGTTGTCTTGTATGGCTGATTCATTTAGAACTTCTAATTCGGGATTTTTAAGACGAGAAAGATGATCAGCGGCGAGATTTTCTGCTCCTCTTTTATCTCGGATTTCAATATCAAACTCTTGTAAGAGTAAGATCCAACGGATTAATCTTGGTTTAGCATCTTGTTTTGAAAATAGGTATCTAAGAGCAGAATGGTCGGTATAGACCACCGTTTTTGCTAGAACGAGATATGATCGAAATTTGTCAAAAGCAAAGACAATAGCAAGGAGTTCTTTTTCAGTAGTTGTATAGTTTGTTTGTGCTCCTTGTAATGTCTTACTAGCATAATATATAGGTTGAAATCGTTTTTCAATCATTTGTCCTAAAACGGCTCCCATTGCAAAATCACTTGCATCGCACATTAGTTCAAATGGTAGATTCCAATTTGGTGTTATCATGATCGGCGCATTAGTGAGTTTTTCTTTAAGAATATTAAAAGATTTGATACACTCATCTGAAAAGATGAATGGAGCATCCTTTTCTAGGAGTTTATTCATAGGAGTGGCAATTTTAGAAAAATCTTTTATGAAACGTCGGTAAAAACCGGCATGCCCTAGAAAACTCCTAACTCCTCTAACATTGGTGGGATGTGGAAGTTTAGCAATTACATCTACTTTAGCTCTATCCACTTCAATTCCTTCTTTTGAAATTTTATGTCCAAGAACGATGCCTTCTTTAACCATGAAATGGCATTTCTCCCAATTAAGTACTAGATTTGATTGTTCGCATCTAATTAGCATTCGTTCCAGATTAACTAGACATGATTTAAATGTATCACCGAAGACTGAAAAGTCATCCATGAATACTTCCATGCATTCTTCTATCATGTCGTGAAAAATCGCCATCATACACCTTTGAAAGGTTGCAGGGGCGTTACAAAGTCCAAATGGCATGCGTTTGTAAGCAAAAGTACCATAAGGGCACGTGAATGTGGTTTTCTCTTGATCTTCGGGTGCTATTGGAATTTGAAAATATCCGGAAAATCCATCTAGAAAACAATAGTAACTATTTCCGGCTAATCTTTCCAACATTTGATCTATGAAAGGTAAGGGAAAGTGATCTTTTCTGGTGGCGTCATTTAATTTTCTATAATCAATACATACACGCCATCCTGTTACAGTCCTAGTAGGAATAAGCTCATTTTTTTCATTTGTAATGACAGTCATGCCACCCTTCTTAGGCACGCATTGAACTGGGCTTACCCATGGGCTATCAGAAATTGGATATATCAAACCTGCATCTAGCAGTTTAATAATCTCTTTCTTAACTACATCTTGCATATTAGGATTTAGTCTTCATTGGCGTTGCACATACGTTTTATGACCTTCTTCCATAAGGATTTTATGTCTGCAATACGAAGGACTTATTCCTTTAATATCATGAATCTTCCATGCAATGGCTGGTTTATGAGCTTTCAACACAGAAATGAGTTGTGATTTCTCATTTTCAGTAAGAGAAGACGATATTATTACAGGTAATTCAGATTCACCATGTAAATAAGCGTATTCCAAATGGTTTGGAAGTGGCTTTAACTCTAATTTCGGAGGTTCTTCTATCGATGATTTATATCGATATCTGTCTTCTTCTTTTAGCATTTGAATTTCTTCTGTTGTTGGTTCATATCCATTAGCTATAAGTGTAGCTAACATTTCAGCTTCATCAATTGGTTCATTACCTTCTCCTAAAGAACATTCTCCTGTTCCTTGTAATTCTGGAAATTCTTCTAATAATTCTGCATGTGCATCTATAGTTTGAATATAATAACATGTATCATCTGCAGATTGTGGTTGTTGCATTGCTCTATCAACTGAAAAGGTAACACTCTCATCCTCTATACTTAGGGTCAATTTCTTTCCGAACACGTCTATCATTGCTTTAGCCGTGTTTAAGAATGGTCTTCCTAATATGAGAGGAACTTGAGAATCTTCTTCCATGTCCAAAACAACAAAATCTACTGGAAATACTAAAGTACCAACTTTAACTAGCATGTTCTCCATTATCCCTCTAGGATATTTTATTGATCTATCGGCTAGTTGTATGCTTATTCTGGTTAGTTTTAATTCTCCAAGGTCTAGTTTAGTGTATAGTGAATACGGCATTAGATTTATACTAGCACCTAAGTCTGCCAATGCTTCTATTGAACTAAGACTACCCAGAAAACATGGAATTGTGAAACTTCCTGGATCAGATAATTTTTCTGGTATCTTATTCAACATCACTGCTGAACAATTAGCATTCATAGTAACAGCCGAGAGTTCTTCCATTTTCTTTCTATTTGAGATTAGATCTTTCAAGAATTTAGCATATTTTGGCATTCCTGAAATCACATCAATGAAAGGAAGATTTACATTTATCTGTTTAAACATATCCAAAAATTTGGATTGCTCGACTTCAAGTTTTTCTTTCTTTATTTTACTCGGGTAAGGAAGTGGTGGTTGGTATGGTTTAACATAAGGTTTATCCTTAACTGTGTTATCTTCATTAACTTTTTCAACTACCGGTTCTTTTTCCTTATCTTGATCAGGTTGTGGTTCTTGTGGAGTAGGAATAGTTTCATCAGAAGTTACAGGTATTTCAGGTGGTTTAAGTGTTGTACCACTTCTTGTGGTAATGGCTTTAGCTGTTTCATTCCGGGGGTTAGCATTTGTATCACTAGGTAGACTTCCCGGTTTTCTTTCACCTATTAACCTTGCTAGGTTACTTACTTCTTGTTCCAGATTTTGAATAGAAGCTTGTTGATTTCTAAATGCTTGAGCATTTTGTTCATTAGTTTGTTTTTGAGATGTGAAAAACTGCGTTTGAGTTTCAACTAGCTTCGTCATCATATCTTCTAAATTCGGCTTTTTATCATCGGTTTGTTGTGGTGGTTTGTTTTGAAAATTTGGTCTTTGCTGATTGTAAGTATTATTGGATACTTGTTGATTGCTAGGACCTTGTTGGTTGTTGTATGGAATATTTCGGTTATAATTCTGGTTTTGATTGTAAATCGATCTTGGCGGTTGATAATTATTCTGATAATTATTTCCAGACCTTTGGTTTATGTATGAAATATTCTCTCTTTGTTCCATTGTTAATTCAATACTGAGACAATCTTTTGTCAAATGTGGTCCTCCACACTGCTCACAACTAATTCGTATTGAGTGAATATCCTTAGTCATCTTTTCCATTCGTCTCTCCACAGCATCTATCTTTGCGGAAATAGAATCTAAGTCATGACTAGAATCGGCTCTAGCTGCTTTAGATGATCTAATGATATCTTTTTCTTGGTGCCACTCATGTGAGTGGGAAGCAGTGTTATCAATAATTTTGTAAGCATCAGTTTCGGTTTTCTTCATAATAGAACCACCAGCTGCTATATCTATGTCTTTCCTTGTAGTGATGTCGCATCCTTGGTAGAATATTTGTACTATTTGACAGGTGTCTAAACCATGTTGCGGACATCCTCTTAACAACTTTCCATATCTTGTCCACGCCTCATATAGAGTTTCATTTGGTTTCTGTGTAAACGTAACAATTTCTGCTTGAAGTCTTACGGCTTTAGATGCAGGAAAGAATTGTTTAAGAAATTTGTCAACTAAAACATCCCATGTATCGATCGCCCCTTCAGGTAATGATTCCAACCAATCTTTGGCTTCTCCCTTTAAAGTCCAGGGAAATAACATGAGATATATCTGTTCATCCTCCACTTCTCGGATTTTAAATAGTGTGCAGATCCTATTAAAGGTACGTAGATGTTCATTTGGATCTTCCTTCGGCGCACCACTAAATTGGCATTGATTAGTCACCATGTGTAAAATTTGTCCTTTGATTTCATAATCTGGCGCATTAATGTCTGGATGAGTAATTGCGTGACCTTGGCCAGTGCGTTTAGCTCTCATTCGGTCTTCCATACTTAAAGGTTCCAGATTCTCCATAATTGAATTTGTTGAATCGGTATCACTAGATGATTCTGATTTAATGGTTCGTTCCTCAACAATCTCTGTTTGAATGATTGGTGGCTCCGGAGGAAAGTTTAATGGTTCAGGATCTATGAACCGTTCCTGAATATTTTCCGGATTCTCAATTGTGAGGTCGGGTTCAAAAAAATGGATTATCGGAAATTTGAACTGAAGTACTTGGTCTACTGGATGACGATTCTAAAGAAAAATCAACGGCGGTTATATTTGCTAAATGTCTTGATCTAGTTACAGGTGGTGAACGTACAAAAGGTGATGAACGTCTTGCTCGGTGCATTCACTGAATATCCTATTAGTTTTTAAAAGGAAAGAAAAATTATAATAAGTTATCCAATTAATAGACTTTTCTGATTTTGCCCACGTTTCGAATAGCCAAAAGATGCAGCAGAGGGGCAGGATTCGTTTGGTCTCAATATAATTGAGGACTGTTTGGCTCCAATAACCCGGTCCACGTACAAATCCAACTATTACTACGAACCAGAAAATTTTGATGTCTATCAATTTAACCACTCAAAATAAATTTTCGTAATTTTAAAAAATTTAGATAAGAAGTAGAATAAAAATCTATGTCCTAAAACTAGAATAGCGAGAAATAAGAAAGAAAAAGAGTTCGTCGAAAAAGGTCGAAAAAGAAAAAAATGGTTGAAAAATAAAAGGTGACGGAAAAATAAAAGAAACTTATAAAAACTTAAAAATAGTTGACTAACCTAACCTTATTACTACAACTAACTTAAAATTATAATCGCAAATTGAAATTACTAATTGGAATGATAATTGATACATAGTAAAAGGTGTCTAAAAATATTAAAGCTTACAGGAAAAACTAAATCCCAAATGGAAATAACTTAAAAAGAAACTAAAACTTAAAATGGCGTCGCAAAATTCTAAAGTACCTAAATCTTAGTCTAAAGAAAAAGCACTTAAGGAATTCTACGGCAAAGCCTAAAAATCTAGGAGTAAAAATAACTATAGCAAAAACTAAGTTTAAAATTAAATATGAGCTAAAAATACAAATATTACGCTAAAACGATTAAAAAGGGACAAAATATAAAAATATACAAAAAGTTGTAAAAATTACAATTTTTATAAAAATATTATTTTTATATTATTTTTTTTTTTATAAAACTACTAATTTTACAATTTAATAAAACTAATTTAAACAAAATAAAACAAATTAAATAAAAAGAAATTTTAAAATAAAACTTAATTATAATAATAATACATAATTAGGGTTTATATTAATAATAATTAATAATAATCCGTAATAAATGCTGAATTAGGGCTTCTGTCGGCGTGTCAGAAAGTCTCCGCGAGTCGCGGTAATTAATGAAGAAAACCCCGCGAGTCGCGGGGTTCAGAAATTCAATTCTGGCACAGTTTGAATCGACGCGTTTTTTCTTTATTTAATTTTTTTTTTATTTTCTGTTTTCTGTTTTTTTTTCTATATATAAAAGATATTTAATAAAACTTATATTTTTATAAATTAAAATAAAAATAAAGAAACTTATAAAACTTAAATATTTTAAAAAAAAATACTTATATTTTTGTTTTTCTTTTTATATTTTTGAATAATTAACACGTATTTTTACAAAAACGAATTTTTAATAGAAGTAAGCTAAAAATCCTTTTTTTTTTATTTTTTTTTATTAGCGTTGCGCTTCCGGCGTTTAGAAATCTCCCCGGCAGCGGCGCCAAAAATACTTGATGTTAAAGCTAAGGTATACGAAATAGTTTATATTTTACTAGGAAAAACTATTAAATACGATACAATTTTACACAAGATATTTATTTATTTATAGAATGGATATACTTAAACCTTGCTACAACACTTATAGGCAGTGTACCTAATCGTACAGTAGTGTAGTTTTTAGTAAGTCCGGTTCGTTCCACAGGGAAATCTTTAAACAAAGCGTAACGCTATATTAGTTTACTTTTATAAAAATACAAACATATATATAAGTAATATTATTATTATAAAGGGGGGTTTTTTACCGTTTAATGACCGGTTTGTCGATTTTAAAACTTTAGTCTCAGTTAAAACCTAATGTAAAATATTAAATAAATAAAAGACTTAATTTAAAGCGTAAAGTAAATAACGATAATGAAATTGCGAATAATAAAAGTGCGATAAAATAAACTTGCGATAATTAAAACGTACGATAATTAAAAATGCAATTAAATATAATAACAATAAAAAATGCGATAATTAGAAGTGCAATTAAATATAAAATAAAGGAAATTAAATATGAAATAAAAGAATTATGCTTATTTAAACTTCCGTAATCATGATGTTTGACGTGTTGATTTTAGTTTTATGCCCATGGGTTAATTGTCCTTTGTCCTGGATTATTTAATATGTCCGTCTGGTTTTTGTCCATAACAGTCCATCAGTCATAAATATAAAGTGCGAGTGTCCTCATCAAATTATTCTTATACCCGAAGTTAAATATTCCAACTAATTGGGGATTCGAATTGTAACAAGGTTTTAATACTTTGTTTAATGAATACACCAGGTTATCGACTGCGTGTAAACCAAGGTTTTACTACTTTGTTAACAATTACACCAATTACCCTTGAATGTAATTTCACCACTGTTTTAATTATTCTAGTGGCTATTAATCCATTCCCGTGTCTGGTTAAATGAACGATTATTCGTACATATAAATACCCCGCCCATCGTGTCCGATTGAGTGTATATGGTAATTTATAGGGACGCCCAATTGTAAATCTTTATATTAACATTAACAAACTATCATTTAGTTAAACAAATATAAAGCCCATTAATAGCCCATAGTCTAATTTCCACAAGTGTCGTTCTTTTGTCCAAACTCCAATTATGGTACAAAGCCCAATTACCCAATTTTAGTAATTAGCCCAACATCATGATTACTTCGTTTTAAATAAGCATAATAATAACTTAGCTACGAGACATTAATATAAAAAAGTTGAACATAACTTACAATGATTAAAAATAGCGTAGCGTTACACGGACAGAATTTCGACTTACACCCTTACAACATTTGCTAACATACCCTTATTATTAGAATTAAAATTAAAATATAAATTATATATATATATATATATATATATATATATCGTTTACGTATGATAAGAGAAGAAAAATATTATGAATTGTGATCAGAATTCGGTTGGCTTTATAGGGATTTTCGATTTTTGGGGCTCCGCGACTCGCGGTAAAATCCTCTTCAAACTCCGCGAGTCGCGGAGAATGAATTTACAGCTCAGTCCTTGGAGTCTTTCTCTGCCGATGGTTTTTATTTATAAATATAATATATATATAATTAATATAATTAATTATATATTATATTATATTTATATACCTAGTTAACTTGTAATTTTTAGTCTGTTGCGTCGAGCGTTGAGAGTTGACTCTGGTCCCGGTTCCGGATTTTCGAACGTCCTTGCGTACAATTTAATATCTTTTACTTTACGTTTTTAATCTTGTACTCTTGTAATTTCGAGACGTTTCTTATCAATAATTGGAACCTCTTTGATTGTCTTTTGTTCTTTTGAGCTTTTTGGTCGTTTGCGTCTTCAATTCGTCGAATCTGTCTTTTGTCTTCACCTTTTATTATTTAAACGAATATCACTTGTAAATAGAACAATTGCAACTAAAAGCTTGTCTTTCTTGAGGAATAATGCTATGAAATATATGTTCGTTTTTAGCATTATCAGGAGCCATAGCCACTGATTTCGCGTCTTTTCAATTTATATAGAGGCCGTGGCAGCTGATCAAAGTCAGCCTATTGTTTTGACCTCTATACTTGTTAAACTTACTTAGCTTTTACGATGATGAATGATGATGATGATGACACTTAAACTTATTTTATGCACTATTAGAACTTATGAGGACAACCTAATCACCTAGTAACCTTTGACTTAGGTTGACGACCTTTCGGACCGACTTACTACTTGCACACTTTCGTGACGACTTTTACCGCTTATTCACTGTGAGTTATAGCATCCCTTTTTTACTTTAACTATTTTGGGACTGAGAATACATGCGCTTTTTACGTTTTACATACTAGGCACTAGTACTTAAACTTTATATATGTGTGGGTTATACAATGGCATAAACTTTCCCCTTAGCTCGGTAACGTTTAGTCATTGGTTTTTGAACCGGTGAACGCGAATCTTAGATATGGATCCATAGGGTTTGACATCCCCACTTGGGCTAGTCGCGCTAGCATTTAATGGATGTTTAATACTTCGTAAACTTACGCACTCGCCAAGTGTACTTTTAGGGGGTAATATTTCGTTAAGTTAGTTACCGGGTGCCCACGGATAAGTATATACTTTATCATACTGATTTGAAATACTGATTTGAAACGCTAGTTTGAAGCACTGAAATCTCGTGGCCTACATTACATTACTGATTACAAACAAACTATAGCTCACCAACATTCGTGTTGACTTTTTAAGCATGTATTTCTCAGGTGCTTAGACGTTGTTGCTTCCGCTATTAGACTTTCTGCCTTGGTGTTATAAACTTATTGTTATAGACTTGCTGTTACGGACCTGCTGTGCTAGATTTCTGCTGCACTACTTAGCGATGTCTCAATCATGGAACTTTTATTTTGCATTCGTAACTTACGTTATTTTCAAACAATGGCTTTGTAACGACCTTTGGGTCATGTACTTATGTTTATGCTTCTATTCATAGGAAGCACGTTATCTTTTGTAAAATGCTATCTTTTCATGAATGTAAAACTAGTTTTCAAACATCATATAGTGTTTGACCTTGTAATGATTCTGTTGTTGATGAACCGTACACGATGATTTTGTACGGGGCGTCACATTTGGTATCAGAGCATTGGTTGTAGGGAATTAGGTTGCATTAGTGAGTCTAGACCAGGCCAAGTAGTATTCACTAATAGGACTAATCTACAACTTACTCGTTTACTTGTTACTGCTTACTACTGATGCATGTTACTGCTTACTTATACTGCCATATGATATGCTGCATGCTACTGGTTACTCTTACTGCATACTACTATCTGCTTTCGATTGCATGTTACTTCTGTTTAGTACTGTTAATATTGCCATGCTATATACTGCTGTAGACGATCTAGGTTGCTGTAGTGCCTGATTACGTGCTTGCTTCATGCTTGCTATTCGCTGTACCGACTTGAAAAACTTACCTTTCCTAGTTCAGATATTTTTCTGAACCCTTTTCCCACACGTCTAACCCTAAGGATTGGTATTGTAATCCACCTGTTACTATCGTTCCACCGTTCTGGAGATCGAAACGATTCTTCACGCAATCTAGGAGGAGTACCCCTCGGATTACACGCCCACTAAAGTTGATCCTCGGAGGAGGAGATATTGGAGGATTTGTCGGAGTAACCGCACCCCGAGCTCACTCTAAATAGCCACGTACGATGTGTGAACATTCGAAGGTTGTTCAGTTCCCGCAAGATGGCTCGTATCTCATACGCTTTCATGACCGTCACTTATCTCTTTCGTTCTTCATCACTACTCAACGATCTAACGACACTTCTAGATTTAGGACCCTAACACTCTTAGGCATTGGGGAAGTCGGGAGGACATCTCCTTTCACAAGGTCAGAGTGCCTTCTACCGATGCTCAGCCATACCCAAAGACTTGGGAGTCGCCTCAAGACATATCGTATTACTACTTGCTACACGTACAACTCGACGCGAGACCCAGATTGAATTTATAGAAAGGAACCTAACGACGTTACCTGAACTCGAACATTTTGAAGAAATTTCGGGACATTTAGGCATTGGTGCATGACCTACGGAACCTACGCACCCACACCGAGAAACCGTGAGATTAATTATGTAGATTTTGTTTTGAGATAGCATAGATAAAGCACCGTTGGATGAAATTGAGTAGAACTGGAAGTGATCACGTTACATTGACCATATGGAGTGATATTGGAATGAAAGTACGATTTAGTACAATATAATGACGCCAGGCCAGCGTAATTATATTGAAGTGAATCATGTAGAAGTCCCAATGTTACTATATAAGGAATATTAAGTGATTCAGAGAAAATCTTGGTAGGAACCACTTGAGTATACGCATTATGGTCTATTAGAGGTAGGGAAAGAATAACCACGTAGCCCAGATACTGTACAAGAAGGGCCTTGATTGCATAAATGATAACCCAAAAATTTGTTATGGATATAGACACTCTGGACACTTAAGGACAAAGTTCTTAAATAGGAAAAACTTTGGACTTACTTACTGTAGAGCAATCGTTATCTCAGCTATGGAGACTCGCATGGATCCTAATTTTTAGTTAGGATACGTTTCGTCACGACGTTTTATTGTCTCGGAGTTGTTTAATACTAGAGTGATAGAAACCTTATATCTAAGAACCTTAGTGTTATGACTAATAAGCCATTAACAACCATGAGAGTTAAGTATTCTATAGGACAAGTTAATGGTAAGCTGGCAGAGATAGAGGAATGATTTAAGGTAGTACCTTAAAATTAACAGGTGAGTCATTTGGAGATGACCTCATGTCAACAAAACTTGGAAGTTTAAAGTAGTAGTGGAAAGGATTAGTTACCTACGCACAAGCGGATGTTATTTGAGGAGAATGATAGAATTTTTCACGGTAGTATAATAAGATTTGGTTAGAAAGAACCTTAAGATTAACCTAATACTCATCAAGTTATGAAGCTTTGATGAAATAGTTTGAATGGACTGGCTTTCAAGGATGAAAGCGAAAGTTATTTATAGTGAGAAGGTCATTCGTGTACCTCGCGAGAATGGTGAGCCGTTAATAGTTTATGGGGAGAGAAGTAGCCTGAAGCTGAACCTTATTAGTTGCATGACAACAACCCGAAATTCCACAATGGAAATGGGAAGGAATAACAATGGATTTTATCACGAAGCTACAGAAAATGGTAGGCGGTTAGGACACTATCTTGGTTATCATTGACCATCTCACCAAATCTGCTCACTTTCTAGCCATGAAAAAAACCGATACAATGGATAAACTTACACGACGATACATAAAGGAAATTGTATCCCGTCACTTCAGCGATTCAAATTCTATCTTAAGGACTAGCCATGAATCTTATTTGATACTCATTCTTACGCGACTCTGAATCCTAACTTATTCCGAGAGATTTCTTATTTGATGATAAACACACCATCATCCTTCTTACTTCGATATTAGTCATACCAGTTCAAAATTTTCCAAAATCAATGGATGGTAAATTCTCCTCTTCATACTCTCCCATCCGTATCTCACTTATAAGCAACAACTTCACACTTAAGCATTTTTGGTCAAAGGACTTATGCCCTACTAATAGTCATCAACCACATTTAAATTCAATAGTTTTTATTACCCCAAATATTAACCAAAATTTTTCAAAAATCTTTTACTCAATCCTCATCAATCTTTTTCCAACTTGTAACCTCTAAAATATGAAAATTTTGTTTGCCAAAAAAAAAATTTCACACACTATTTTACGGTACGATCCTCTCAAAGTTTTATAAAAGTAAATTTATTTTATTTGCCATTCGTGCAAATTTTTGAAATCATATATGTTATATAAAATAAAGTAAATGATTACTAATTTTGACAAATACATATGAAATTTTACTTTCGCATTTACAAATCAAATCTTTTATTCAAAAGATATTTCACTTTGAATGGTACATGTTGTACATAACCCTAGTTTACTAAGAACTTCGTTTCTTTTCTTACATTGTCACCTAAAACGGTTTCTATAAAACTTTCGTTGCTTATTATATAAAATTTTTCGTTGCTTATTCTTATCCAAGTCATCATGAAGACTTTACAACTGTCGAAATTGAGAGATTCAAGTGTGTGTGTGTATGTGATGAAGGCACTTACTACCACGTCCTGCAGAGCCTTCGGGCATCCACTAACACTTAAACCATTTAAAATTATCGCGTTACCCTAAGGATCTTATTTGCCACGTCTGTTGGAACGATGCTCTTTCTTACATAACTCGAAGTCCTGACTTATTCCAAGAGATTCTCATCTAGCGATATTAACACCATCAGTATTCCGACTTTAATGTTAGTCATAACCTGTTTGGCATCTTGCAAAGTCAAGAAGTGATTAACTTCTCATCCACATGCTCTATCCTTCATACCTCACTTTTTAGCAACGGCTTCGCACGTGAACATTTTTGGGCCAAAGACTTAAAGTCCCAGATAATCATCAAAACTACATTTAATTCATTAGTTTTCATTACCTAGTAACATGTCAACCGATGATTCAAAGATTTTTCACTCGAACTTTTTCAACTCGTAACCTCTGAAATACGAAAAACTGTGTTTATCAAAAATTTTACACGTCGATTTTACACGTTGCTTATTTGTACGGTCCTCACGAGATTTATGGACAAATGAAAGTACTAAAAATTTTTCTATCACTTACGCGATTTATAAAATCATATATGTATAAATTTACCCTTACTTATTTTGGGTTAGTACATACTAAGTTATACCTTCAAGATAATTAAAAATTGCTCCTTTATTGAGTTGTTTTAAGTCAAATAATTTTGTGCAAAATGGTACTCGTTATACATACTTCTAAATTTACCAAGAACTTCATTCCATTTATGTTGTCGCATCAAACATTTAAAGGTTTTTCAAAACTTCCTCGATTGATTTTATTAAAGGTTTTCGTATTAGACTACACCATGTAGGGATCACACTTCTTCTCTCCCTCCGTTAGGGATGAAGCTTACTATTGAAATCTTTGTTAAAAACGCTTGAGCCACTTTGGGTGGCACATTTATAAAAATTTGTTAGGAAGTCTTTGTACTCGAAAAATGTTCCTTTTAAGGTTAGACATGGCAAAATCGCGGGCCAATAAATCAGTTTTCTGAGGTACACTCAGTGGCCACCCCATTGTAGGAAGGGCACTAGGTGGGTTTCTATTCTCAATATTTCACGGCTAATCGCAACATCCTCGTAAACATCATCTCTATGAATCAGTAGGTTGAGGTACAAGGAATCGTTTTTGAGATTTTTTTCACTTAGAGTAAACCGTTCTTTACGACCAAGGGTCCACGTATCTTCTCGTCCGCGCATCCCCTTAAGTATAAGGATAAATTTAGAACAAACCGCTCGAAGAGTTCACCCTGGTTCAAAGATTACACCTTTCGTGCGATTCTCTTTCAAAAATGTAAAGTAACATACTTTAGGAATCTATGAATCTTGTTATCCTCTTGGAAGGGACTGCTTAAAACGTCTGTAACACAGATATGGTTACTCTACACATTCCTTCCTTCGTTGGTTGCAACTATATGTTGTTCTAGTTAATGTTAACCCTAACTTCAACATGTAACTGAAAGGATAAAGTTACATTATGGAACTGTGCTTTCATTCCATCTAAGGATAAGTTCACCTGCAGTATGGTAAACTGGGTGATATCCTACATTGTTCGTTCAGACCGTCCTAAAGGCACTATAAATAATTATGGCTTGCATTGCATATAAGTCCGATTAGTCACTTTCAGCAAAAGTTTCAATTCATATAGTCAAATGAAACATTCTTAAATATCGAGTTCTTTATGCCTATGGTCTCCTTCCGAAATCAAGGGGTTAGTAAAATCCGTGGCTAACACTATCCAGACATCAAATCGCATGGTTATGATCACCGTATTTTCCATCCTACCTGTCAGCTTTGTATTGCGACATAAGCGCTTAATGTTTTAGATGAGTTTGGTAACGTTCATGATGCATTTCATGCATCCAGCTTACTAAAGATGCTTGTAAGGCTAAAAACATCATCTTTCCTTTTGTGGGTATATATTCAGATGGCATACACATGTTAACCATAAACGAAATTAATTTTTTGATCTCTTAGGACAAGAGACTTAATTAATGGCATATACCTATTCTTACTGTTATACGCTGAAGTACCTTTCAAGGCAATTAACTCACTTCTGAGCCCTCGGGTCTCTCGAAACTTCGATACGCTCCTTCTTATTCAAAAATAGTACCATTGTTGGTCACTCCTCAAAATTTCGGGATGAAATTTTCTTTAACAGGTGGGTAATATAACGACCCGGCTTTTTCGACTTGCTTTTGTGCTTTGTGCTTTCGAGAAACTGCGTATTTGTGCGTATTGTGCTATTTTATACTCTGGAATCTTACTACACGTGGATTACTTTCATTTATATGTTAAAACGTGCCTTTAAGTACGTAGGATACTTAACTTGATCACCGGATGCCTTTATGACCGTTAGTGTCACTTGACGTTTCAAACAAACTGCGTACTGCGTACACGTTTAACTTTTGTCGTAATCGGAATATTATGACTACGAAATATTAATTGTTATTTTATAATAAAAATTACTTGGGTTTATGGATGCTTAATTACGCTTAGTAATTTACTTATGCTTACTAGTTAGTCTTGTTGGACTTTCTACCTTGTTGGACTTTAGCCCACCCTACACTAGTTAGTGGACTATTTAATTAGCCCAATTATAAGTAACTAGTGACCCATTAATAAGTAAGACAAATACCCATTTATTAGAGGGAACATGCTAGCATTTTTGTCAAGTATTATCCTTAATGTTGCATGAGATCCCAACATAAGCACCAACTTTAGACAACCATTAACCAAAAAGCAAAAGTTGTCCCCCTTTGTCCCCCCCTCCCCCTTGGCTACGGTTTTGGAAGACCACTACCACCCTCACCACCTATAAATACAAGCCTTATTCCATCTATTTTATACTTGCTCTCATTTGCATTTCACACACACTTACTCTCAAATTCTTTCTCTAGTCTTTCTTTCTCTAAAAAGTGTAAGTAATTGATTTTTCTTCTTCTTCTTTCCTTCCCCATTTACGTGATCATCATCATCATCATCTAAGGATCTAGCTTTTTAGCTTTGATCTTGATTACATCTTGTAGATTCAAACATGGATTTGAATCCTTCAAGAACATGAAAAATTCAAGCTTTCTAGCTTTGAATCTTCACCTACTTTGTAGATCTAAATCTTTTAACTTTAATCTTATTATTTTGTTATAAAGATTCAAACTTGTGTTTGTAATCTTCATGTAACTTAAAGATCCAAGCTTTATGCTTCAAGATCTTCAAGAACAACCAAGATGCAAGCTTTCTAGCTTGAATCTTCATATCTTTTGTTGGATCTAAGTTTTCTAACTTATGATCTCATTACTTTGTTATAAAGATCAAAACTTGTGTTTATGGTCTTCACGTAACTTAAAGATCTAAGCTTTATGCTTCAAGGTCTTCAAGAACACCAAAGGTTCAAGCTTTCTAGCTTTGTAATCTTATAACTTGTGTGAAAAGGATCCAAGCTCTCTAGCTTAGGGTTCCATCACCTTATTTGATTTAGATTATGTTCATACTTATTTGATTGAAGTAAAGTTTGTAGCTTTAGTTGTAAATGGAACTTGTAATTGTGTTAAGACTAAGGATATGATGTAACCTTGGTTCATCATCCATCTAAGACTCTTAAATGAGTTGTGTTCTTACTTGGTCTTAACATATTGTGTGTTGATGGTAGAATCTTGGTCAAGGTGATGCTAACCCATCAACGAGTTGTACACTTGAAGCTACAAGCATCAAGGATGAGAACCGTGATGAGCATCAAGCACCAAGATCCCCACCGGAGCACTTGTTACTGTTTTTTGGGATCTGATCAGATTCCTGGACTTCTGGAAAATTTATTTTCAGTTAGTTCGTTTTGAGTAGATGACTTTTTGTTTAGGTCTCGACTTAATCTGACATACGGTTTAGGACTTATAGCCCTCCGAAAGTCACTATGCCCTTGTAACGTTGTGATGAAATTTCTTACTTACTCGCACTTAAACCATCACCACGGTCAAATGAAGACGAGTTTGGTCCTAGAAATTGGTCAGAAAGTAGAGGACTCCCATACGGATCCATAGCCACTGATTTCGCGTCTTTTCGATTTACATAGAGGCCGTGGCAGCTGATCAAAGTCAGCCTATTGTTTCGACCTCTATACTTGTTAAACTTACTTAGCTTTTACGATGATGAATGATGATGATGATGACATTTAAAATTATTTTATGCACTATTAGAAATTATGAGGACAACCTACTGACCTAGTAACCTTTGACTTAGGTTGACGACCTTTCGGACCGACTTACTACTTGCACACTTTCATGACGACTTTTACCGCTTATTCACTGTGAGTTATAGCATCCCTTTTTACTTTAACTATTTTGGGACTGAGAATACATGCGCTTTTTACGTTTTACATACTAGGCATGAGTACTTAAACTTTATATATGTGTGGGTTATACAACGGCATAAACTTTCCCCTTAGCTCAGTAACGTTTAGTCATTGGTTTTTGAACCGATGAACGCGAATCTTAGATATGGATCCATAGGGTTTGACATCCCCATTCGGGCTAGTCGCGCTAGCATTTAACGGGTGTTTAATACTTCGTAAACTTACGCACTCGCCAAGTGTACTTTTAGGGGGTAATATTACGTTAAGTTAGTTACCAGGTGCCCACGGATAAGCATATACTTTATCATACTGATTTAAAATACTGATTTGAAACGCTAGTTTGAAGCACTGAAATCTCGTGGCCTACATTACATAACTAATTACAAACAAACTATAGCTCACCAACATTCGTGTTGATTTTTTAAGCATGTATTTCTCAGGTGCTTAGACGTTGTTGCTTCCGCTATTAGACTTGCTGCTTTGGTGTTATAAACTTGCTGTTACGGACCTGCTGTGCTAGATTTCCGCTGCATTACTTAGAGATGTCTCAATCATGGAACTTTTATTTTGCATTCGTAACTTACGTTATTTTCAAACAATGGCTTTGTAACGACCTTTGGGTCACGTACTTATGTTTATGCTTCTATTCATAGGAAGCACGTTATCTTTTGTAAAATGCTATCTTTTCATGAATGCAAAACTAGTTTTCAAACAGCATATAGTATTTGACCTTGTAATAATCCTGTTGTTGGTGAACCGTACACGATGATTTTTTACGGGGCGTCACACATATAATTTCTTCAGTGGAAATGAGTTCATAACTCGTTGATATGACATACTTGTTGTTGATTAGTGATGTTGTTCGCGGTGATTATAGATTTGGTTAAACTTGTGATGTTATAGGTGCTGCTGGTGCTGACGAGGCTGACTGCACTGATGGTGCTGGTAATACTGACGGTACTGTTGATGCTGCTGGTAAACAAGTCTAGCTTGTAAATCGTGCACCATTCCAGTCAGGGTTTCATTTCATCATTTCGCTTATTCATCTGGTTTACAATTAGAACTAGAATAAATAATCTCTAAAACTTTTAGAAACTACATATTCTCTGCAGAATATTTCCTCGATGAAGTTATGAATCAATGCTTCATTGTTTTGTATTTACGGTGCGTATAATGTTGATGCTCGGGGTACAGATTGTGATATTGAGGTGTGGGATGTGGATGTTATTGGTGGTGGTGATGGTACTGTTGGTGTTGCTGATGGTGGTACTGTTGATGCCGGTGATACTGCTGGTGCTTGTAACCTTTGCACCATATTCTCCAAAGCCAATACTCGAGCGCGAAGCTCGTTGACTTCTTCTATTACACCGGGATGATTGTCGGTTCGGATGAGCGAATGAATAAGATCTAAAATTTGAGATAATATATAATCGTGATGAGACACTCTGGAAATGTGAGAAAAAATGGTGTCTCAGACAGGTTCACCGGTAAGTGCTTCAGGTTCTTCGCCAAGAGGGCAATGTGGTGGATGGAAGGGATCACCTTCTTCTTGTCTCTAATGATTGAAGAGACTACGAACCCATCCCTAATTCATCCTGAATAGATGATGACTGATTGGTTGATCCATTCCGATCACACTGCTTTCGGAGCTCGAGTGAAACTCCATATCGGAATCCGAGGGACTTGAACTTGTGGCGAGTTCCATTTCGTATAATTGAATAAAGGATTTTTCTATATGAAATGATTTCCGACTATCAGATGGTATTCTAATTACATAGAATATTTATATACAGAGTAAAAGATTTCGTAGATTACGGAGGAATTTACGGAATATGTCAAGCAAAGTTCACAGTAACAGATACTCTAAGATATGAATTAGCAGATACGCTAAGATATGAATTTTGTCTATACACTATTCATGCAATCAATGCAGTAAGATGTGTCTAGACTAAGAATGATAAACAGGTAATTTCCGACAAAAATGATAAGCAAAACTTTTGATACGCAGACACGGTCGAAGTCCAGACTCACTAATTCATCCTTACAACTATCAGTTAGACACACTAATGCAAGACCTGGTTCTCTAAGACCACCACTCTAATACCACATGAGACGACCCGCCCTAATCCATAAGGACGAATACAATAACATATGGTTACATTGCGAGGTATTTGACCTCTAAATGATACATTTTACAAGCATTGCATTCTTTTTCAAAAGACAACCTTTCATTTCAATAAAAGTTGACAGGCATGCATACCATTTCATAATATCCAACTATAAATGATCTAATCTATCATTTACTTAATAATAATCTTGATGAACTCAACGACTCGAATGCAACGTCTTTTTGAAATATGCCATGAATGACTCAAAGTAATATCTCTAAAATGAGCAAATGCACAGCGGAAGATTTCTTTAATACCTGAGAATAAACATGCTTTCAAGTGTCAACTAAAAGGTTGGTGAGTTCATTAGTTTATCGTAATCAATCATTTTCACAATTTTAATAGACCACAAGATTTCATTTATTCAATAATCATACACTCGCAAGTGTTTAAAATTTATTCATATGGATTGAACACCTGGTAACCGACATTAACAAAATGCATCTAGAATATCCCCTAACATATAAACATCAAAGTACTAAAGCAGTTCAAATTCTCTGACTGTGGCGTGTCAAAGCCCATAGATCTATCTTTAGGATTCGCGTCAATTGGTGGCAATTATAATAAACACCAATTCTTAGGCTACCAAGTTCAACAAGGGCGATATCCGGTATAACAATTCAACCATAGAATGTAGTTTCGATTACTTGTGTCTATTTCGTCGATCATTTATAAAAGCGCATGTATTCTCAGTCCCAAATATATATATTGCAAAAGTATTTAAAAATGAGTAATGAAACTCACAAAACTGTATTTCGTAGTAAAAATACATATGACGTCATTCAACAAGTGCAAGGTTGGCCTCGGATTCACGAACCTATATTAATTATATATATTCATATGTTGGTCAATATCTGTCTAACAATTTAGGTCAGGTCATAGTGTATCATAATCCTAATGCTCGAGATTATCATGCAGAGGTTAACAAAATCAATTTGACCCAAAAAGACTTCAAAATATATACATGTTTATTATATGATTTAAATATAGTCTTTTTATATATTTAAATATGTTTATCAGATTTTATTTGAGTAAATAATACAAGTCCTTTATTAATAAACAAAAAATTATATTAAAATTTATATATGATAAAAATATACTTTTATATATCTTTAAGTAATAAAATTTATAAAGTTCACTTAATATCATAAAAATATAGTGGTATGTTTTATTAATATAATTATATTACGTGTGGTAAAGATGTTTTTATATCACATATTTATTTGATAAAATAATATTGATAATAATAATAATTAAGTAAAAATTACTATTTTGTAATAATAATAATTATCATTATTCTACTAATAATAATAATACTAATAGTTATATTTACTAAAAATGATATTAATTATAATAGAGTAATAATTTCTAATCATGATAGTTTTAATAATAACTATACTTTTTAAAATAATAATTCCATTCAGAATGATAATTTTTAATAATAATACTAACATGATAATAATAATAATATTTTATAATAACAATGATATTTCTATTAAAATGATAATTTTAATAAAAATGATAGTTTTAATATTAATAATTCTTTTAATAATAATAGTAATGATGAAAATGATATTTTTCTCTTAAATCAATATCTTGCTATATTTCAATTTCATCATGATACTCATACTCATTATTTCCTAATCATTTTGTTTAATAGCTTTTAGTCTTCTTTTGTATCACATTCATAATAATGATAATAATGGTAATCATAATAATTAGATGATACTAATATTAGTTTTAATGATAATGATACTAATAATAATAATAATAATAATAATAATAATAATAATAATAATAATAATAATACTAATAATATTACTAATAATAATACTAATAATTATTATATGGTAATACTAATAATAATAATAACAATATTAATAATAATAATAATAATAATAATAATTTAGTTATAATTACGATAGTATTAATAATAACAATAACGATTTTTAATGTTAATATTTATATTGATAATGATAATAATAATAATTTTTAGATAATAATAATAACGACGATAACGATAACGATGATCATTTTAACAATAATACTTTAAAATTATAGATAATTTAATTGACGATATCTTTTAATCCGTTCATCGAAATCATACTCTTTCTAAATGAAAAGTTATTAATTTTTTGCCAGCTTTCTAACGACATGCATATCATATACCTTATCCCAGCCGCATATGTATCAATTTCATAAATCATCAAAACTATCTAACGACGAAAGTTTAACATAAAAGCATGCAAAAACATATATACTCGAGCACTAGTCAGGGATACACTAATAATATATAAAAGTTAAGTTATGAGTGCTCACGTATCAATATTGTGATTCAATATTGCAGGAAAGTACGTAGATGCAACGGAGATGATAAACTCTAGGTTGACCTTACGAGCTATGTCCCCGAACCATACCCATAACATCCATAACTATAACTCATAATTTCCCTAACTCTATCCCGCTCGAAAAACCCGTTTTGTAAACACTTGAGCAGAACCTCGTCGTAGTATTTTATGTATAAATAATAATAATACTACTAATAATAATAATACTAATAATAATAATAATAATAATAATAATAATAATAATAATAATAATAATAATAATAATAATTAATATTAATTAATATTAATAATATTAATAATAATAATAATAATAATAATTATAATTTATATATAGAGAGAGTAGTACGAGATAGATGAATGAATGAAACAGAATCCAATTTAATCGAGCTTTATAGACTTAGCCAATAATTAGGTGCCATGCGATCGCATGGATCTCATGACCAATTCCCATGCGATCGCATGGATTGGTTTTACAGCTCATATGGACTCCAATTTGGCTACCGACACTTTCAATATGCACATATATATATATATTTATTTAGTATATAATATATTTAATCTTTAGAATTAATTAAATATTATATTATATTCTCGTTCCTAGTTGATTTGTAATTTTTGCACCGATGAATAGTACGTTGACGCTCGACTTACGTGCCGGTTCCGGTTTTTCGAACGTCCTTTCGTACGCTTAGAAAATGTAACGACCCGGATTTTTTCGATCATTTTATACATATGAGATTAATATTTACATAAATTAAACATTACCAACATGATAAGCAATCCAAATTGTTGAGTCTTGTGTTTTTGAAAAGAGATTTACACAACGTTTGACCGTCCAATTTGACCGATGATATCACGAACTATATAACATACGATAATTATACGATTGTGTACATATACGTATTTATACATATTTAATATGACCTAAGGATGGTTTAACATATCATTGTGTACTAATAACAATGAGTTATAAGTATACTTTGAGACTACTAACTAAAGTTTTCAAAACGGTAACTATACGTAACGTTCTTTGATATATATACCTATAACCTATAATGCTTATACAAGTATCATATAAATACGTATTTAATTACTTTTAAAGGGCTTAAATACATAAAACAATATAAGTATATTCACAAAAGATAGTTATATTTGAATTCTCGTTCCGTTTCCTTAAGATTTTTACACGTATACCTAGGGTTAGGGCTGTAAATGAGCCGAGCTACTCGAGCTCGGCTCGTTAAAAACTCGGTTCGAGCCGAGCCTAAACGAGTTCGAGCTCGAGTTCGAGCTTAAGTTAGGGCTCGTTTGATAATCGAGCTTGAGTTCGAGTTTCAGATATTAGACTCGTTTAAGCTCGCGAGCCTAAACGAGCTTTCATGTATATATATATATATATATATATATATATATATATATATATATATATATATATATATATATATATTAAAAATAATTAAATATTACTCCGTAAAAAGAAAGAGATGTTGTGACTTCTATTAGTTACTACGTACATGCACAATTATCTAGGAGTTTCATTCACGTGACTCACACTTTGGTATTCCCAAATTTACTTTCGTTCGGCTATTCACTTTCTTATAGAGTATATGTTTCAGACTCTCGATTCAAATTTCAAAATATATATAAGCTCGACGCTAACTGTTGTTCTTCTCAAAGTTTCATTAAAAAAAAATACTATCAATTTTTTTCTAACAGTCTAAGAGATTTTGTTCATCTTCTCAAAAATCACAGTTATTGTATTTGATTCTTTTCGATTAGCTTCTCAAAATCAAATAGATTACGAGCTCGAGTTTTGCTTAACGAGCAGAGCTTAATTCGAGAAAAACACATTAAAGTTTTGTAAAAGATAAACGAGCTTATAACGAGCCGAGCTCGAGCTTTTAACATGAGTCACGAGCCGAGCTCGAGCTCAAAATCTAGAGCTCGAACCGAGCCGAGCTCGAGCTCGAGCTTTCAGAGAACCAAACGAGCCGAGCTCGAACACCAGTAAGCTCGGGCTCGGCTCGGCTCGTTTACACCCCTACCTAGGGTATATGTAACTGTATTGTACGCAGCTTCTAGATGTATTTACTATTAGTATATACACCTTTAATCATTCATTCTTAGCGGCCATCTTAGAGTCAAAAACATGTGGAACCATTATTTATCAACTTGTATGACTAATGAGCTAAAAAACAAACTTAAGGATTTTTTTTTCTATATAACAAGTAAATTCGTTTTTATGATTTTACCCCATTTTTCCATTCCATTTTCTCATACTTACACTCCAAATTCTCTCTCAAAATACTCCTAACATCATACTTGATCATCTCCAAGCATTTTCACCATCTTTTAGCTTCATAATCAAGGTAAAACTATGTTTAAACTTTGATTCAATTCATGTAAGTTATTTATCTTAAATCAAGATATTAACTTACTTACAACCTTTGTTTCTTTTCATGATTTCACTTCATAATCTTCCAAGTCATCAAGAACAAGTTCATATCTTGTTTATTCAGTAACTTTCTTCATCATACTTGAGGTATAACCTTGGTTTATCATCTTGTTCAATTCATATATGACTATCTTACTATGAATATATATAACAACAAGAACATAGTTTGAATGATTTCAAACTTGTTCGCAAACTAAATAGATAGTTCTAACTTGACTTTTAAAACACTTCAAGACCTGTAATATATCATAATGATATGCTAACTTAACAAGATACAACTTGATTTTACAAAGAACACCTTAAAACTGAATCTACGTCGTCGGAGTGCAACCGGGGGCTGTTTTGGGTTGGATAATTAAAAACATCTTAAACTATGAATTGGAAGTTTATATTCTGGAAAAATGATATTTCTTATGAATATGTTAATATATAAAAATCTCATGGTGTAACTCAAAGTGTAAGTATTTTTGTAAAAGTGATCATCTAGATGTTGTTTTTACAACGGAAATGATCACTTTCATAAGATTCACCAAAGTTTAACCTATAACCTGTGATTTCGAATGCAAACTAAGGTATTTACAGTTCATATTCATAAATAATGACTCGATCCAAGGAAGTGGCAAGATGAACCAACAAAAACTAAGTTATATTGAAGAAAATACGGCTAAAACAAAATTGGGTATCCGAAGCTAGTTTAGCTACGAAATTAATTGGAGTAAAACTAAACTAATCATATCTTTGCTAATTAATATGATATTTCATATATATTTACTCATGATTTAATTCTACATATTTCAGGACCACCCGTAAACAACACGAGAAGATTAATCATAAGACCTCATGATTGTACGCAACACGTCATTTGACAACACGGTACTTTATGTACGCAACACGTCATTTGACAACATGGTACCATGGGTCGAGATTAATTCCGATCAATGCGAATACGATGGGGTCTTTATTTATTTTATTGAACAACTAATTGTGGACCACTAATATCGGACTGCTAACTACGGACAATTAGATATTAAAAGTATTATAAGTATACATGTAACGATTATTTGAAAAGAAAACATGTTGATATATTATATATGGTTAGGTTCGTGATATCTATCGGAGACCAAGTCGTATATCTTCAAGACAAAAGTGAGTATATAGTCCCACTTTTAAACTCTAAATATTTCGGGATGAGAATACATGCATTTTATGATTTACGTTAAGGACACAAGTGATAAAAAATATATATATTCTACGTTGAGTTGTACCACTGGCATACTTCCCTATAACTTGGTAACTGCTATTTACATACGGTATTGTAAACGCGAATCCTGTTGATAGATCTATCGGGCCTGACAACCCCAACCGAACTGGACGACCAGTATTCAACGGTTGCACAGTATTTCGTTTCGGTGACTACACTTGGTACGGTGTAATGAGATTTCATAATAAAGGGAATATGCGACGTTGATTAAATGTTAAGTATGGTTATCAAGTGCTCAACCACTTAGAATATTTTTATTAAAACGTTTGTGTATATGAAATCTTGTGGTCTATATTTATAACACTGCTAGCATTAAACCTATATCTCACCAACTTTATGTTGACGTTTTAAGCATGTTTATTCTCAGGTGATAATTAAAAGCTTCCGCTGCATTATGCCGAATTTAAGCAAGATTTGGAGTATGCATATTTGTGTCAAAAATAAAACTGCATATCGAAAGATTTGTAATGTGAAATATGTTGGAAATCGTATTGTTATTATCAAATGTAAAATTTGTAAAACTAAGATTATCACTAAACGATAATCATTATTATGCTGTTTGAACCTTCGATTATAATAAAGGTTATGGTTTGTATTATAAAACCGTATGCAGATTTTGAAAAATGTCACATATAGAGGTCAATACCTCGTAATGATGTAGCGACCCCGACAAATTGTCAAGTGACGGCGTCGGCTACGTGGGTCCCATTACCTGATTATAAGTCTTTAAGATAACGTTTGACCAAAATATGTCGCCTTCATTTCAAAATAAAGATTATTTCAAAGTTTACAAGAATTGTTCAACCAAAAGTTAAGTTACAACGTTATAGATACGATTGAAATCTAGGCGACACGGTTTAAAGTAAAGTCAAAAGACGCTCCATGAAATGCATGTATACTCGACATCGGATGCAAGTATCAATTAGTAAGCGGAAGCATGTTTCACATATCGTGCAAGACCTGAGAAAAACATAGAAATCTGTCAACGAAAACGTTGGTGAAATCATAGGTTTAAGTAAGTAAGTACAAGTGAACCACAAGATTTGCATCAATGAAATAATAGTAATACATTCCAAAAGTTTGTTTCACGAGCACCCAATTATCAAAGCTTAACATTCCTTCCATTGTATACCCCATCACTTAGTGCTAGAACAAACACTGATTCTCGAAAATATATTTCATCCGTAGACGGTAGCGAACCGTCAAAGATGAGGGTTGTCAACCCATATGGCCATATAACATAAGTTCTCGCTTACACCCGGCAAGTGTAACTAATGATAATCGAATTGAGGATTTTGTTCTAAACTCGTATGTAGAATGTTTGTTTTCTCGTTCTTGTGTTCACTTAGTTCAAAAGAATCGTTTATGTTTTCTCATCCCAATATAAGTTCAAAAAGAGTAAAAGTGGGACTATGATCTCACCTTGAGTGCAAGAGTTAATAAAGTACTTCAACAAGTAGACGCGTGCAAAGACAAAGCTAGTCTTGACCTAAACATATAGGCTATATCAATAACGGTAAACACAAACGGTCAAAGATGTTCAATTAGTCCTATGGCTCGTTACGACTCGATTATATTAGCATGTGAATCAAATTGTCAAGTTTCATGCAAGATACTAGTAAATAATCATGTTAGAAAGGTTGCATAAGTATTTGGTTAAGTTTGACAAAAAGTCAAACTTGGTCGGGTCAAAGTCAACGAAAAAGTCAACATGTTCGGGTCGAGTCTCGAACAAATTTTCTATGCTAGTTATTCATATATAAGCATGTTAAAACAAGTTGCAAGTGAATTGGAGGTCTAGAACATCCCAAACATTTTTGGTAAAATGGACAAGTGGGACAGAAGCTGGGCACGGCTTATGCCGCGCCGCGGCCAGGCCTGTCGCGCCGCGACAATGGCCGTGGCCTGGTCCCAGGCCTGTTTCACTTGTTCAAGACTTGGTCAATTTTCAAACAAACGCAAAACTCAAACCGTAAACAACTAGAAGACGTATCTTATACCGTTGGAAAGCTCTTTTGACAAGGAACACAACTAAACATGTTTCACCAAACAAAAACATCATTTATAATAGCCGAAAACTCATCAAGTGATCATTAAACGTTCATTTTTAAGGTTTCAAGTTCTTCAAATGCAATTTGAGTTTCGGGAAACCAATTCACACATATAATATGCCGTTTTGAAGGTAATGAAACATACATTACAACTAAACATTAATAATTAACATTCCATGGCATTCAAGCATCCAAAAATTCATGTCAAGAACTATCAAACCCTAGTCAAACATCACAAAATCAATATTCATGTTTTTGAAGTTTTCTTAATCAACCTACGCATCAAAACGAAGCTAGTGATACTAGTAACACAATTAAAACATGCACTTTAACAATCTAACAACATTAACTCATCCAAAATCAAGGATTAAGCACACCCATTTCAAGTTCATGCTAGTTACTCCAAAAACAACAAATCGAGCAAACCAAACATATATTCGTGTTAGACTCGAGCCATAGACACTAACTAACACCATTTCAAATCAAAAACACGAATTTAGAGAAATCTAGAGTTTTAGAAATGTTACCCAAACGAGATGAAGTTGGTATCAAATTGTAGAGGATGAAGAGAGGATTCCAAATATGTAATCGGATTTGTTGTGAGCTTCCAAGATTGAATTTAGATGATGAATGAATGGAATGGGTTTGTGTGTGTGTTCTTGAGATGGAGAGAAAAGGGATGAGGGAGATGATGGAAATGGATGAAATGGGTTGACTAGTTGACCTAGTCAACTAGTTTGCCCATTTGGCAACTCCGGTCCCTCGAGTTTCAAAGCGGGTGCGGGATTTAACCGATCGAATATTTTTAAAACGCAAGTTAACAAGAGATGTTATAATTAAATGACGGAATTATTATGAACGTTAGTCAACGGAAACTACGAATTTAAATAACGAAAGGTATTATTTAAAAGAAAAAGACGGTGTTAAAAATAAATTTAACGGAAAAACGCGGGATGTTACATTATCCACAACTCAAAAGAAATTTCGTCCCGAAATTTAGTTGGAAGTAGTAGTCGATATCTCTTACTCGAGCCTTTACGTTGTCAATGCTATGAATAAGTGAAGGTACGTTCTTGAGGGTTCTCATGAATTTGGATAGTCAGGTTTTTACGTTGCATTAAGGTTCGGTTTTTACGATCCCCAGTTTCAACTGGTTTTCCTATGAAGAGAAGTTTGTCATCGATAGTTGATGTATCCAGCAGGATTGCACGTTCCTGTTCCGCAGGACACGTTTCTAAGTTTGTTACACGAAATGTAGGGTAAACGGAAACTTAATTGAGTCGGAAGTTCTAAACGGTAGGGAGCGGTTCCAATACGCCCCAAGGTTTCAAAAGGGTTAACATGTCGCGGGTTTAACTTTCCCTGATTCCCGAAACGGATTACACCCTTCCAAGGTGCGGGTTCTCAATACTACGCGGTTACACACTGGGATTTGTGAGGTTCTCCTCTAAGTTTGGTTTAACTCTTCTGGCGACAATGGGTTGTCTCGAGCCCTTCTCGGACTTGAACGATCTCAATTGTTGTTTCTTGATGGAGTTCAGATTTCGGTGGTTGATGCTTTGGTTAAATGAACAGGGGTATGACATTAGCGGTCATATAAGGTTTCGAAAAGTGCGCGTGAACACACGAGTGGTAACTACTGTTGTAAGAGTGATCTACTAAAGGTGACAATACGAGTTTGTGAGATGTCTTTCCAAGACGTAAATCGTTCGTTTGCTTGGTTCGTCAGTTTGTGGGTGGTACGCGGTACTCATGTCTAAGCGGGTTCCCAAGGTTTCTTGTAAAACTAGAAGTGAAACGAGTATTTCGATACAGAATAATTGACAAAGATACACCGTGTTGGAATAGAATCTCTTAAGATACGTTTGAACAAGTTAGTTAGGGTTCGAAAAATGTTCGTTAGGACTATTCACCCTCGTGGCGAATACTTATGTAATATGAGGAGTTTCTCTATCCATGGAGAAATGTTACAAGGAGTTTCTTTAAACGGAAATGCAAACGGTAAAGATAGTAGTGAAATGAGGACTTAGAATAGGATGAGTTTACATCTCGAGGTTGCTATAACGTGCCTCTAGTTGTCAAAAGTTGAAGTCTGAAAGAGAAACGAGGTAGTACACGTAGTTGTATAGTTCGGGGTTGAATAATAGTTGACCGATTATCAGAAACACAAGGGCGTTAAGTCAAAGAAGAGTGAAGTATCGTTGGATTGTGTGTTATCTTAATTTCCAGTAATATCAGACGGTAACGGTGAAATAGCAGAGCTATGTATCGTGGTACGCGATAACGAGAAGATTGATCGGATCCATAAATAAGTATTCAAATTCTCCGTGTAAAATAACGAATTTCAGCTTCCTTGATTTCGAGTCGAGAGGGGTTGCCTTTCAGGCGTTCACGTAGAAGTATTTCTATATTTGAGTTCCATTTTGTGCCACACGAATTTATCTAGTAAGGTTGGTGTGAAAAAAAAAATAAATCACGTTCAAAGTCCGGACACGAAAAATGTTTAATTCTTTCCCTTAGTACGTTAACGAGGTTAAAGGACGAGCGATACGGGAAAAATTGGAAATTAATCTTTGGTAATAATCGCGAGATCCAAAATTTTACGAATACAAGTCGGAGTCGTGAGGGTTTCTCCAAAATTAATTAATTAATTAATTTTTTTTTTTTTTTTTTTTTTTTTTTTTTTTTTTTTTTTTACCTTGACCACTAATAACATGGTTTAGAATTTGGACTTTGTTTAACCAAAATTCTCACTTGGAGAATTCGGCATAGAGTTGCTCTTTTCTCAAGAGTTCGAGCGTAAGACGGAGACGTTGTCCGTTTTTCCTTTCCGCTTGAATAGCTTAAAACATCAATTATAAGTACGGTAACGGATTTGTCTAGATAAGTTTGCATACGCGGTTCCGGAGGTCTATGAATACGGGCGGAGCCTTAGTTAAACTGAACGGCACTAAAAGAAATTTATAACTATCGTAGCGAGTTCGGAAAGCGGTTTAGGAGACATCTTCTCCCTTAACCCTCAATTGATGATAACCAGAATGAAGGTCGATTTTAGAATATACGCGAGATCCGTGTAACAGTTCAAGAGGTTGTTGATACGGGGAAGAGGATATCGGTTCTTAAACGGAAATCATTTAGTTCACTAAAATCACATATATGTGGGGAAAACATTTCCTTCCTAACGTATAGGTTTTGGGCTCTCTAGTTCTATAGATGTCAAATCAAAATTCAAATTACCTACCCAATAAGTCTAACGTACTCCCTCCGATAAAATTTATCGATACGCAATGGTTTTTCGTTGGTCACTTGAATGGCGTAAGTAATATCTAGGGGGAGGGGTGGAGTGCAAAGAGTAGGCTCCAAAGCCTTGGATACAAAACATTTATCGATACCCGAATCGGATAAACATGAAACATAAGAGTCGTTGAGAAGGAACGTACCCGTAACTAATTGTCGTTCCGGGAATCCTATGTGTTAAGGTTGAAAGCTCATTCGCGTACATTAGGGTGGGCGTTCTTCTTGGGACATGCATTCTTAAAATGACCCAGTTGTCCACATTCAAAACAAGCACCCCTTCTGCGTGCACTGGGCACCTTTTTAGCGACGGGGGCGGCACCCTTACAACTATGGGCCACATGGCCACTTCTTTGACACTTGATGCAAAATGGTCCGCCACATTTTCCATAATGATGTTTGTGGCACGTGTTGCAAAAAGGTCGTGTTCCACAATAATTTTTCCTGCCGCCGGGGGTGAAAGGCTTCTTGGTGGAGTCGTTGTGGTTGTGGTTGCTTGATGGAGAGGCTTCCTGTTTTCTTTTGTTGTTAACTGGTTGGGCCTCGGCCGTTGGTGCCAGCGCTTCAATTTCATCCACCGTTTTTATAAATCGGCGGGCTATCATCACAGCCTCTTGTAGGTCGGCGGGTCTTAATGGCATTACCCCGTGTGGAATGCTCTTAGGGAGGCCATCCATGTAAAACTCAACTCCTTGGGGCCCGGGAGCCCGGAGGTTTGGACAAATGGAGGTTAGTTCGGCAAACCGTTGATTATAAGCTTCGAGGTCATCTCGGGCTATTTTTAAATTTCTTGGCCCCTGTTCGAGCCTTCGAGTCTCTTCGCGCGGGAAGTATTCGGTGGTCATTCTTTCTCTTAATTCGGTCCAAGAGAGTGTAAGGGCTTCATCGATACCCACCGATTGTACATACGTGTTCCACCATGAGAGAGCAATACCGGTGAGAGTGAGGGTGGAAAACTTGACCTTATCTTGGTCCCGACAACCGCTTATACTAAAAACGGCTTCTGTTTGTTCGAACCATCGGGTGAGAGCAACCGGTCCTTCGGTTCCATTGAAAGTGGGAGGATTGTACTTCATGAAGTTTTTGTAGGAGCACCCCCCGTTTGAATTACCGACCCCATGATTGTTGTTGTTGTTGGAGAAGTGACCGGCCACTGCCTCTCCCACAGCGGTGGCTATCATTCGTTGAAGAGCTTGTTCGAGAGTTTCGGGAGGGGTATTGTGTTGACCTTGGTGAGCCATTGTTCCTTCATGACACAAGAATACCGTTGTTTAGTATTATCAATAATACTAATCGTGATGTGGAAATCAAGATAAAGAGGAAATTTTTCCTTGACTCGCCTTAAATTCTTTATGTCATAATGTCGGAACGTCCATGTGAATCACCGTAATATAATCCCGGAAATTATATTACCCTGATTTACATGTGCATTTAACATTACTTTATAAAGTCAAGATGGCGCGTCAACAAAATTTATCAACGTAAGATCAAGATCGAATACGAGTTAGATATGATAGAAGAGTTCGAGTATAAATGCACAAATAGTCAAGTAATTCCTACTTCAATCTATATGCCGGTTGTAGTCTAGATTCACCTATGTACCCTATGACTCGGGGTGAACACAAATGAACTCTAAATCCCTACAACCAAGGCTCTGATACCACCTGTAGCGACCCCGACAAATCGTCAAGTGACGGCGTCGGCTACGTGGGTCCCATTACCTGATTATAAGTCTTTAAGATAACGTTTGACCAAAATATGTCGCCTTCATTTCAAAATAAAGATTATTTCAAAGTTTACAAGAATTGTTCAACCAAAAGTTAAGTTACAACGTTATAGATACGATTGAAATCTAGGCGACACGGTTTAAAGTAAAGTCAAAAGACGCTCCATGAAATGCATGTATACTCGACATCGGATGCAAGTATCAATTAGTAAGCGGAAGCATGTTTCACATATCGTGCAAGACCTGAGAAAAACATAGAAATCTGTCAACGAAAACGTTGGTGAAATCATAGGTTTAAGTAAGTAAGTACAAGTGAACCACAAGATTTGCATCAATGAAATAATAGTAATACATTCCAAAAGTTTGTTTCACGAGCACCCAATTATCAAAGCTTAACATTCCTTCCATTGTATACCCCATCACTTAGTGCTAGAACAAACACTGATTCTCGAAAATATATTTCATCCGTAGACGGTAGCGAACCGTCAAAGATGAGGGTTGTCAACCCATATGGCCATATAACATAAGTTCTCGCTTACACCCGGCAAGTGTAACTAATGATAATCGAATTGAGGATTTTGTTCTAAACTCGTATGTAGAATGTTTGTTTTCCCGTTCTTGTGTTCACTTAGTTCAAAAGAATCGTTTATGTTTTCTCATCCCAATATAAGTTCAAAAAGAGTAAAAGTGGGACTATGATCTCACCTTGAGTGCAAGAGTTAATAAAGTACTTCAACAAGTAGACGCGTGCAAAGACAAAGCTAGTCTTGACCTAAACATATAGGCTATATCAATAACGGTAAACACAAACGGTCAAAGATGTTCAATTAGTCCTATGGCTCGTTACGACTCGATTATATTAGCATGTGAATCAAATTGTCAAGTTTCATGCAAGATACTAGTAAATAATCATGTTAGAAAGGTTGCATAAGTATTTGGTTAAGTTTGACAAAAAGTCAAACTTGGTCGGGTCAAAGTCAACGAAAAAGTCAACATGTTCGGGTCGAGTCTCGAACAAATTTTCTATGCTAGTTATTCATATATAAGCATGTTAAAACAAGTTGCAAGTGAATTGGAGGTCTAGAACATCCCAAACATTTTTGGTAAAATGGACAAGTGGGACAGAAGCTGGGCACGGCTTATGCCGCGCCGCGGCCAGGCCTGTCGCGCCGCGACAATGGCCGTGGCCTGGTCCCAGGCCTGTTTCACTTGTTCAAGACTTGGTCAATTTTCAAACAAACGCAAAACTCAAACCGTAAACAACTAGAAGACGTATCTTATACCGTTGGAAAGCTCTTTTGACAAGGAACACAACTAAACATGTTTCACCAAACAAAAACATCATTTATAATAGCCGAAAACTCATCAAGTGATCATTAAACGTTCATTTTTAAGGTTTCAAGTTCTTCAAATGCAATTTGAGTTTCGGGAAACCAATTCACACATATAATATGCCGTTTTGAAGGTAATGAAACATACATTACAACTAAACATTAATAATTAACATTCCATGGCATTCAAGCATCCAAAAATTCATGTCAAGAACTATCAAACCCTAGTCAAACATCACAAAATCAATATTCATGTTTTTGAAGTTTTCTTAATCAACCTACGCATCAAAACGAAGCTAGTGATACTAGTAACACAATTAAAACATGCACTTTAACAATCTAACAACATTAACTCATCCAAAATCAAGGATTAAGCACACCCATTTCAAGTTCATGCTAGTTACTCCAAAAACAACAAATCGAGCAAACCAAACATATATTCGTGTTAGACTCGAGCCATAGACACTAACTAACACCATTTCAAATCAAAAACACGAATTTAGAGAAATCTAGAGTTTTAGAAATGTTACCCAAACGAGATGAAGTTGGTATCAAATTGTAGAGGATGAAGAGAGGATTCCAAATATGTAATCGGATTTGTTGTGAGCTTCCAAGATTGAATTTAGATGATGAATGAATGGAATGGGTTTGTGTGTGTGTTCTTGAGATGGAGAGAAAAGGGATGAGGGAGATGATGGAAATGGATGAAATGGGTTGACTAGTTGACCTAGTCAACTAGTTTGCCCATTTAGCAACTCCGGTCCCTCGAGTTTCAAAGCGGGTGCGGGATTTAACCGATCGAATATTTTTAAAACGCAAGTTAACAAGAGATGTTATAATTAAATGACGGAATTATTATGAACGTTAGTCAACGGAAACTACGAATTTAAATAACGAAAGGTATTATTTAAAAGAAAAAGACGGTGTTAAAAATAAATTTAACGGAAAAACGCGGGATGTTACAAATGACACCAATGAGTACGTGACGTTTATATTCGATATGAACGGGACGCTTCAGGTGGTATCAGAGCGTTGGTCTTAGAGAACCAGAAAATTTGCATTAGTGTGTCTTATCGAGTTTGTTAGGATGCATTAGTGAGTCTGGACTTTGACCGTGTTTGATTTCGAAAATATTGCTTATCCTTGTTGGTTAAAAATTAATATGTAAATATTATGTGGTACTAACGTGCCAGTTGTTATGTGATAGATGTCTGGCTTAGAACTTGTTATCACATTCAGCGACTCCGAACCAGAATCCTCAGATAGTGTTCCAGTCATTAACCTATCCGATGATGAAAACGACACCTTTGGGGAAGACTCACAATTTCCGGATGAATCAATTGAAGAGTAACCGAAAAGTGATCCTGAGGAGGAAGGAATACAGGAAATTACGAAAGACAAGTTCGAACTAGGAAAGAAACGAAATGCTACTGAATTGGAAAATCCAAATCCCGAGTTTAGTGAGGATGTTGTGGCACCAACTCCACCAGACACTTCTACCCCTATTCCCGCTATTCCTATTAGTTCTATCCAAACATCCAGTTCTTCGGTGCCTCAGCCAAAACGCAGGGAGACAGCCAGGATAACCTTTAAGCAATTTCTTTGAACACAAACGTTTTGGGTTAAATGATGCACTGTAGTTTTAAACCATGGGATCATATAACATTTTGTATAATATTACTAGTGTGGTTTGTTTAATGTTTGATGTAAGATAAGCATATGTAAAATAGTGAAATGTGAAATGCAATAATTTTCCATGGTTGAGTATTATTTGGGTGGTAGTAATTGATTTTCGTACTAAGCTATTAAGTATGAACTTTAACGGGTAGGTACTACCCTAGATAGAATTATAAAACGCTAATAAAAAGAAAAGGCTTTTATAATAATAACTGGTTCATATTATTAATAAGCTATGATGTACTGTAAATACACACTACATCCATAATATTCTATGTGAATAATTATTTTTTTTCATTCTTATTGAAGAATATGGCGCGATTGAACCGAATGACGGAACAAGAAATCGAGGAACTCATCAATCAGCGAGTGAACGACAGAATGTTATGGGTCGAGGCTGCGAGAGGTGCTGCAATTAACCCAAATCCTTGTGTGGGATGTACTTACAAAACTTTTCAAGGTTGCAAGCCCTCATCATTCAGTGGAACAGAAGGACCGGTCGGTTTAACTCGGCGGATCGAAAAGATTGAGTCTGTGTTTAAAATCAGAGGTTGTATTGAGAAGGACATGACTAAGTATGCATCGTGCACCTTACAATATAGTGCACTCAAGTGGTGGAAAAACTATGTGAAAGCCGTAGGAGGAGATGTAGCTTATGATACTCCATGAGAAGAATTCAAAACAATGCTAATCAACGAGTATTGTCCAAGAAACGAGGTTAGGAAGTTGGAAGCTGAACTATGAAACCTGAAAGTTGTTGGTACTGAACTCATCAACTACAATCAGCGATTCATGGAATTAGCTTTGCTATGTCCCGAATTGGTACTAACCGAAGAACGGAAGATAGAACTGTACAAAGATGGGTTGCCTAAAAATGTCAAGGCAAATGTTACAGCATCGAAACCCAAGACTATTCATGAAGCCATCACTATGGCAAACAAGTTTATGGACCAGATTATTCTGGATAAGAACACCAATGTCAAGACATCGGAAAACAAAAGAAAGTGGGAAGGTAATCAACAATCCAACAAGAAACAAGAAACCACGCAAGGTGCGGGTAGTGGTTCAAGCTCGGGTTACAAAGGACGAAATCCTTTATGTAACAGATGCCACAAACATCACTCTGGTTATTGTAATGTGGTGTGCGATAATTGTAATCGAAGGGGTCATCTTGCTGAAGATTGTAGGATTCCTGTTACAAATACAAATGGCACCAAGACTCCTGCCACCAATGCAAATAGAACTACCTTGGCCACTGTGACTTGTTATGGGTGTGGGAAACAGGGTTATTATAAGAGCCAGTGCCCGAATCCAGAGAAGAATAACGGATCTGCACGTGGAAGAGCATTTATTATTAATGCTAGAGAGGAGTGTGAAGACCCGGAGCTTGTTACAGGTACGTTTACCATTAATAACTTATCAGCATCTATTATATTTGATACTGGTGCCGATAGAAGTTATATGTGTAGAGACTTTTACGCTAAATTGAATTGTTCATCATTACCTCTAGATGCTAAGTACATGATTGAGTTAGCTAATGGTAAACTAATTAAAGCCGATAAAATTTGCCGTGATTGTAAAATAAATTTAGCCGGAGAAACGTTTAAAATTGATTTGATACCCGTAGAATTAGGAAGTTTTGATGTAATAGTCGGCATGGACTGGATGTCCAAAATAGGAGCTGAAGTTGTATGTGCCAAGAAGGCAATTCCCATTCCTCGTTAGGATAAAACGCCTGTAATGATTTATGGAGAGAAGGGTAACTCAAAGCTAAAACTCATTAGCTGTTTGAAAGCCCAAAAGTGCTTAAAGAAAGGGTGCTATGCAATCTTAGCACATGTTAATAAAGTCAAAATGAAGGAAAAAGAGAAGAGCATCAACGACGTGCCTGTGGCAAGATATTTTCCTGAAGTCTTTCCAGAAGAGTTGTCGGGATTACCTCCATTTAGATCTGTAGAATTTCAAATAGATCTAGTACCAGGAGCTGCACCAGTGGCTCGTGCTCCATACAGACTTGTACCATCTGAGATGAAAGAGTTACAAAGCCAGTTACAAGAATTACTGGATCGTGGTTTCATTCAACCAAGCACTTCACCGTGGGGAGCTCCGATTTTATTCGTCAAGAAGAAAGATGGATCCTTCCGAATGTGTATAGATTATCGTGAATTAAATATGTTAACTATCAAGAATCGGAATCCACTACCGAGAATTGACGACTTATTTGATCAACTGCAAGGATCATGTGTTTATTCGAAAATCGACCTAAGATCGGGCTATCATCAACTACGCGTCAAAGAAGAAGATATTCCGAAAAATGCTTTCCGGACACGCTACGGTCATTACAAATTTTTGGTCATGCCGTTTGGATTGACGAATGCGCCAGCTGTATTCATGGACCTCATGAATCGAGTTTGTAGTCCGTATTTAGATAAGTTTGTTATCGTTTTCATTGACGATATTCTCATCTATTCCAAAAATGAGCAAGAGCATGATCAGCATTTAAGGTTGGTATTAGAATTATTAAGAAAAGAACAGTTATATGCCAAATTTTCTAAATGTGCTTTTTGGTTGAAAAAAGTGCAATTTCTTGGCCACATTGTTAGTAGCAAAGGAATTCAGGTTGATCCAGCTAAAATTGAGGCCATTGAAAAATGGGAGACTCCTAAGACACCAACGCAGATACGTTAATTTTTGGGCCTAGCCGGTTATTATAGAAGGTTTATTCAAGATTTTTCCCGAATAGCTAAACCATTGACAGCGTTAACACAAAAAGGGAAGAAGTACGAATGGACCTCTGAGCAGGAGAGTGCATTTCAATTACTGAAGAAGAAGTTGAATACGGCGCCTATTTTATCGTTACCTGAAGGGAACGATGATTTTGAGATATATTGTGACGCTTCGCGACAAGGTTTTGGTTGCGTCCTTATGCGACGAAAGAAAGTTATTGCATACGCATCCCGACAATTGAAGATTCACGAGCGAAATTATACGACGCATGATCTAGAACTGGGAGCAGTCATGTTTGCATTGAAGATATGGAGACACTACTTATATGGGGTTAAATGCACTGTGTTTACCGATCATAAAAGCCTTCAACATATTTTCAATCAGAAACAGCTGAACATGAGGCAACGTAGATGAGTCGAGCTGATAAACGACTATGATTGTGAGATTCGCTATCATCCCGGAAAAGCGAATGTAGTGACCGACGCTCTAAGCAGAAAGGAATGAGAGCCAATTCGAGTACGAGCAATGAACATAAAAATTCGCATGAATCTCAACTCACAGATCAAAGAGGCTCAACGAGAAGCTCTTACTAAAGAAAACATAGGAAATGAAACAATGAAGAAGTATGAGAAGCAACTCATTATACGGGAAGATGGAATTCGATATTTTGAAAAACGTATTTGGGTACCAAAGTTGGGTGGATTAAGGAAGTTGATATTGAACGAGGCACATAAGACAAGATACTCGATACATCCTGGAGTTGGAAAGATGTATCAAGATCTTAAGACGCATTATTGGTGGCCTAATTTAAAGACAGATGTTGCAACATATGTTGGGGAATGTTTAACTTGTTCCAAAGTCAAAGCAGAACACCAGAATGGAAGTGGGACGGTATTACCATGGATTTTATCACGAAGTTACCCAAGACTGCATGGGGTTATGACACCATTTGGGTAATAGTTGATCGTCTCACCAAATTTGCACATTTCTTGCCTATAAAAGAAACGGATAGAATAGAGAAACTATTACGATTATACATAAAGGAAATTGTTTCAAGGCATGGAATACCTATTTCCATTATATCCGATCGTGATAGTAGATTTACATCAAAGTTCTGGCAATCACTACAGGAGGCCCTGGGAACTCGTTTGGATATGAGCACCACATATCATCCGCAAACTGACGGGCAGAGTGAAAGAACAATTCAGACTCTTGAAGACATGCTCAGGGCATGTGTGATCGATTTTGGAAATGGAGGGGATAAATATCTACCATTAGCAGAATTCTCGTATAATAATAGTTATCATGCGAGCATTAAAGCTGCACCATTCGAAGCACTGTATGGAAGGAAGTGTAGATCCCCTATCTGTTGGAATGAAGTAGGAGATCGACGATTAACTGGTCCTGAGATCATACACGAAACTACTGAGAAGATAGTACAAATCAAGGAGAGATTGAAAACAGCCCGTAGTCGCCAAAAGAGCTACGCCGATGTTCGAAGGAAACCATTAGAGTTTCAGATCGGTGACATGGTTATGCTAAAGGTGTTACCCTGGAAAGGTGTAATACGTTTCGGCAAAAGGGGTAAACTGAACCCAAGGTATGTAGGCCCGTTCAAGATCATCGAACGCATTGGACCGGTAGCTTATCGACTCGAGTTACCACAACAACTTGCCGGAGTACATAATACGTTTCACGTTTCAATCCTTAAGAAGTGTCTTACAAAGGAAGACCTCACCATTCCTCTTGAAGAAATCCAAGTCGACGAGAAACTACAATTCATAGAAGAACCAGTCGAAATCATGGACCGTGAAGTTAAACAACTCAAGCAGAGCAACATACCAATCGTTAAGGTTCATTGGAATGCACGAAGGGGTCTCGAGTTTACTTGGGAACGAGAGGATCAGATGAAACAAAAGTACCCACATTTGTTTCCCGAGAACGCAAAATAGGTACAACTTTAAAATTTCGGGATGAAATTTATTTAACGGGTAGGTACTGTAACGACCTGGATTTTTCCGATCGTTTTATACATATGAGATTAATATTTACATAAATTAAACATTACCAACATGATAAGCAATCCAAATTGTCGAGTCTTGTGTTTTTGAAAAGAGTTTTACACAACGTTTGACCGTCCAATTTGACCGATGATATCACGAACTATATAACATACGATAATTATATGATTGTGTACATATACGTATTTATACATATTTAACATGACCTAAGGATGGTTTAACATATCATTGTGTACTAATAACAATGAGTTATAAGTATACTTTGAGACTACTAACTAAAGTTTTCAAAACGGTAACTATACGTAACGTTCTTTGATATATATACATATAACCTATAATGCTTATACAAGTATCGTATAAATTCGTATTTAATTACTTTTAAAGGGCTTAAATACATAAAACAATATAAGTATATTCACAAAAGATAGTTATATTTGAATTCTCGTTCCGTTTCCTTAAGATTTTTACACGTATACCTAGGGTATATGTAACTGTATTGTACGCAACTTCTAGATGTATTTAATATTGGTATATACACCTTTAATCATTCATTCTTAGCAGCCATCTTAGAGTTAAAAACATGTGGAACCATTATTTATAAACTTGTATGACTAATGAGCTAAAAAACAAACTTAAGGATTTTTTTTTCTATATAACAAGTAAATTCGTTTTTATGATTTCACCCCATTTTTCCATTCCATTTTCTCATACTTACACTCCAAATTCTCTCTCAAAATACTCCTAACATCATACTTGATCATCTCCAAGCATTTTCACCATCTTTTAGCTTCATAATCAAGGTAAAACTATGTTTAAACTTTGATTCAATTCATGTAAGTTATTTATCTTAAATCAAGATATAAACTTACTTACAACCTTTGTTTCTTTTCATGATTTCACTTCTTAATCTTCCAAGTCATCAAGAGCAAGTTCATATCTTGTTTATTCAGTAACTTTCTTCATCATACTTGAGGTATAACCTTGGTTCATCATCTTGTTCAATTCATATATGACTATCTTACTACGAATATATATAACAACAAGAACATAGTTTGAATGATTTCAAACTTGTTCGCAAACTAAATAGATCCTTCTAACTTGACTTTTAAAACACTTCAAGACCTGTAATATATCATAATGATATGCTAACTTAACAAGATACAACTTGATTTTACAAAGAACACCTTAAAACTGAATCTACGTCGTCGGAGTGCAACCGGGGGCTGTTTTGGGTTGGATAATTAAAAACCATCTTAAACTTTGAATTGAAAGTTTATATTCTGGAAAAATGATATTTCTTATTAATATGTTAATATATAAAAATCTCATGGTGTAACTCAAAGTGTAAGTATTTTTGTAAAAATGATCATCTAGATGTTGTTTTTACAACGGAAATGATCACTTTCATAAGATTCACCAAAGTTTAACCTATAACCTGTGATTTCGAATGCAAACTAAGGTATTTACAGTTCATATTCATAAATAATGACTCGATCCAAGGAAGTGGCAAGTTGAACCAACAAAAACGGAGTTATATTGAAGAAACTACGGCTAAAACAAAATTGGGTATCCGAAGCTAGTTTAGCTACGAAATTAATTGGAGTAAAACTAAACTAATTATATCTTTGCTAATTAATATGATATTTTATATATATTTACTCATGATTTAATTCTACATATTTCAGGATCACCCGTAAACAACACGAGAAGATTAATCATAAGACCTCATGATTGTACGCAACACGTCATTTGACAACACGGTACTTTATGTACGCAACACGTATTTTGACAACATGGTATCATGGGTCGAGATTAATTCCGATCAATTCGAATACGATGGGGTCTTTATTTATTTTATTGAACAACTAATTGTGGGCCACTAATATCGGACTGCTAACTACGGACAATTAGATATTAAAAGTATTATAAGTATACATGTAACGATTATTTGAAAAGAAAACATGTTGATATATTATATATGGTTAGGTTCGTGATATCTATCGGAGACCAAGTCGTATATCTTCAAGACAAAAGTGAGTATATAGTCCCACTTTTAAACTCTAAATATTTCGGGATGAGAATACATGCATTTTATGATTTACGTTATGGACACAAGTGATAAAAAATATATATATTCTACGTTGAGTTGTACCACTGGCATACTTCCCTGTAACTTGGTAACTACTATCTACATGCGGTATTGTAAACGCGAATCCTGTTGATAGATCTATCGGGCCTGACAACCCCAACCGGACTGGATGACCAGTATTCAACGGTTACACAGTACTTCGTTTCGGTGACTACACTTGGTACGGTGTAGTGAGATTTCATAATAAAGGGAATATGCGACGTTGATTAAATGTTAAGTATGGTTATCAAGTGCTCAACCACTTAGAATATTTTTATTAAAACGTTTGTGTATATGAAATCTTGTGGTCTATATTTATAACGCTGCTAGCATTAAACCTATATCTCACCAACTTTATGTTGACGTTTTAAGCATGTTTATTCTCAGGTGATAATTAAAAGCTTCCGCTGCATTATGCCGAATTTAAGCAAGATTTGGAGTATGCATATTTGTGTCAAAAATAAAACTGCATATCGGAAGATTTGTAATGTGAAATATGTTGGAAATTGTATTGTTATTATCAAATGTAAAGTTTGTAAAACTAAGATTATCACTAAACGATAATCATTATTATGCTGTTTGAACCTTCGATTATAATAAAGGTTATGGTTTGTATTATAAAACCGTATGCAGATTTTGAAAAATGTCACATATAGAGGTCAATACCTCGCAATGACACTAATGAGTACGTGACGTTTATATTCGATATGAACGGCATGCTTCAGGTGGTATCAGAGCGTTGGTCTTAGAGAACCAGAAAATTTGCATTAGTGTGTCTTATCGAGTTTGTTAGGATGCATTAGTGAGTCTGAACTTTGACCGTGTTTGATTTTGAAACTATTGCTTATCCTTGTTGGTTAAAAATTAATATGTAAATATTATGTGGTACTAACGTGCCAGTTGTTATGTGATAGATGTCTGGCTTAGAACTTGTTATCACATTCAGCAACTCCGAACCAGAATCCTCAGATAGTGTTCCAGTCATTAACCTATCCGATGATGAAAATGACACCTTTGGGGAAGACTCACAATTTCCGGATGAATCAATTGAAGAGGAACCGGAAAGTGATCCTGAGGAGGAAGGAATACAGGAAATTACGAAAGACAAGTTCGAACGAGGAAAGAAACGAAAGGCTACTGAATTGGAAAATCTAAATCCCGAGTTTAGTGAGGATGTTGTGGCACCAACTCCACCAGACACTTCCACCCCTATTCCCGCTATTCCTATTAGTTCTATCCAAACATCCAGTTCTTCGGTCCCTCAGCCAAAATGCAGGGAGACAGCCATGATAACCTTTAAGCGATTTCTTTGAACACAAACGTTTTAGGTTAAATGATGCGCTGTAGTTTTAAACCATGGGATCATATAACGTTTTGTATAATATTACTAGTATGGTTTGTTTAATGTTTGATATAAGATAAGCATATGTAAAATAGTGAAATATGAAATGCAATAATTTTCCATGGTTGAGTATTATTTGGGTGGTAGTAATTGATTTTCGTACTAAGCTATTAAGTATGAACTTTAACGGGTAGGTACTACCCTAGATATAATTATAAAACGCTAATAAGAAGAAAAGGCTTTTATAATAATAACTGGTTCATATTATTAATAAGCTATGATGTACTGTAAATACACACTACATCCATAATATTCTATGTGAATAATTATTTTTTTTCATTCTTATTGAAGAATATGGCGTGATTGAACCGAATGACGGAACAAGAAATCGAGGAACTCGTCAATCAGTGAGTGAACGACAGAATGTTATGGGTCGAGGCTGCGAGAGGTGCTGCAGTTAACCCAAATCCTCGTGTGGGATGTACTTACAAAACTTTTCAAGGTTGCAAGCCCTCATCATTCAGTGGAACAGAAGGACCGGTCGGTTTAACTCGGTGGATCGAAAAGATTGAGTCTGTGTTTAAAATCAGTGGTTGTATTGAGAAGGACATGACTAAGTATGCATCGTGCACCTTACAAGATAGTGCACTCACGTGGTGGAAAAACTATGTGAAGGCCGTAGGAGGAGATGTAGCTTATGATACTCCATGGGAAGAATTCAAAACAATGCTAATCAACGAGTATTGTCCAAGGAACGAGGTTAGGAAGTTGGAAGCTGAACTATGAAACCTGAAAGTTGTTGGTACTGAACTCACCAACTACAATCAGCGATTTATGGAATTAGCTTTGCTATGTCCCGAATTGGTACCAACCGAAGAACGGAAGATAGAACTGTACAAAGATGGGTTGCCTAAAAATGTCAAGGTAAATGTTACAGCATCGAAACCCAAGACTATTCATGAAGCCATCACTATGGCAAACAAGTTGATGGACCGGATTATTCTGGATAAGAACACCAATGTCAAGACATCGGAAAACAAAAGAAAGTGGGAAGGTAATCAACAATCCAACAAGAAACAAGAAACCACGCAAGGTGCGGGTAGTGGTTCAAGCTCAGGTTACAAAGGACGAAATCCTTTATGTAACAGATGCCACAAACATCACTCTGGTTATTGTAATGTGGTGTGCGATAATTGTAATCGAAGGGGTCATCTTGCTGAAGATTGTAGGATTCCTGTTACAAATACAAATGGCACCAAGACTCCTGCCACCAATGCAAATAGAACTGCCTTGGCCACTGTTACTTGTTATGGGCGTGGGAAACAGGGTCATTATAAGAGCCAGTGCCCGAATCCAGAGAAGAATAACGGATCTGCACGTGGAAGAGCATTTATTATTAATGCTAGAGAGGCGTGTGAAGACCCGGAGCTTGTTACGGGTAAGTTTACCATTAATAACTTATCAGCATCTATTATATTTGATACTGGTGCTGATAGAAGTTATATGTGTAGAGACTTTTACGCTAAATTGAATTGTTCATCATTACCTCTAGATGCTAAGTACATGATTGAGTTAGCTAATGGTAAACTAATTAAAGCCGATAAAATTTGCCGTGATTGTAAAATAAATTTAGCCGGAGAAACGTTTAAAATTGATTTGATACCCGTAGAATTAGGTAGTTTTGATGTAATAGTCGGCATGGACTGGATGTCCAAAATAGGAGCTGAAGTTGTGTGTGCCAAGAAGGCAATTCCCATTCCTCGTAAGGATAAAACGCCGGTAATGATTTATGGAGAGAAGGGTAACTCAAAGCTAAAACTCATTAGCTGTTTGAAAGCCCAAAAGTGCTTGAAGAAAGGGTGCTATGCAATCTTAGCACATGTTAATAAAGTCGAAACGAAGGAAAAAGAGAAGAGCATCAATGACGTGCTTGTGGCAAGAGATTTTCCTGAAGTCTTTCCGGAAGAGTTGTCGGGATTACCTCCATTTAGATCTGTAGAATTTCAAATAGATCTAGTACCAGGAGCTGCACCAGTGGCTCGTGCTCCATACAGACTTGTACCATCTGAGATGAAAGAGTTACAAAGCCAGTTACAAGAATTACTGGACCGTGGTTTCATTCAACCAAGCACTTCACCGTGGGGAGCTCCGATTTTATTCGTCAAGAAGAAAGATGGATCCTTCCGAATGTGTATAGATTACCGTGAATTAAATAAGTTAACTATAAAGAATCGGTATCCACTACCGAGAATTGACGACTTATTTGATCAACTGCAAGGATCATGTGTTTATTCGAAAATCGACCTAAGATCGGGCTATCATCAACTACGCATCAAAGAAGAAGATATTCCGAAAACTGCTTTCCGGACACTCTACGGTCATTACAAATTTTTGGTCATGCCGTTTGGATTGACGAATGCGCCAGCTGTATTCATGGACCTCATGAATCGAGTTTGTAGTCCGTATTTAGATAAGTTTGTTATCGTTTTCATTGACGATATTCTCATCTATTCCAAAAATGAGCAAGATCATGATCAGCATTTAAGGTTGGTATTAGAATTGTTAAGAAAAGAACAGTTATATGCCAAATTTTCTAAATGTGCTTTTTGGTTGAAAGAAGTGCAATTTCTTGGCCACGTTGTTAGTAGCAAAGGAATTCAGGTTGATCCAGCTAAAATTGAGGCCATTGAAAAATGGGAGACTCCTAAGACACCAACGCAGATACGTTAATTTTTGGGCCTAGCCGGTTATTATAGAAGGTTTATTCAAGATTTTTCCCGAATAGCTAAACCATTGACAGCGTTAACACAAAAAGGGAAGAAGTACGAATGGACCTCTGAGCAGGAGAGTGCATTTCAATTACTGAAGAAGAAGTTGACTACGGCACCTATTTTATCGTTACCTGAAGGGAACGATGATTTTGAGATATATTGTGACGCTTCGCGACAAGGTTTTGGTTGCGTCCTTATGTAATGAAAGAAAGTTATTGCGTACGCATCCCGACAATTGAAGATTCACGAGCGAAATTATACGACGCATGATCTAGAACTGGGAGCAGTCGTGTTTGCATTGAAGATATGGAGACACTACTTATATGGGGTTAAATGCACTGTGTTTACCGATCATAAAAGCCTTCAACATATTTTCGATCAGAAACAGCTGAACATGAGGCAACGTAGATGGGTCGAGCTGATAAACGACTATGATTGTGAGATTCGTTATCATCCCGGGAAAGCGAATGTAGTGGCCGACGCTCTAAGCAGAAAGGAATGAGAGCCAATTCGAGTACGAGCAATGAACATAAAAATTCGCATGAATCTCAACTCACAAATCAAAGAGGCTCAACGAGAAGCTCTTACTAAAGAAAACATAGGAAATGAAACAATGAAAAAGTATGAGAAGCAACTCGTTATACGGAAAGATGGAATTCGATATTTTGCAAAACGTATTTGGGTACCAAAGTTGGGTCGATTAAGGAAGTTGATATTGAACGAGGCACATAAGACAAGATACTCGATACATCCTGGAGTTGGAAAGATGTATCAAGATCTTAAGACGCATTATTGGTGGCCTAATTTAAAGACAGACGTTGCAACATATGTCGGGGAATGTTTAACTTGTTCCAAAGTCAAAGTAGAACACCAGAAGCCGTCAGGGTTACTTCAACAACCAGAAATCCCAGAATGGAAGTGGAACGGTATTACCATGGATTTTATCACGAAGTTACCCAAGACTGCATGGGGTTATGACACCATTTGGGTAATAGTTGATTGTCTCACCAAATCTGCACATTTCTTGCCTATAAAAGAAACGGATAGAATAGAGAAACTATTACGATTATACATAAAGGAAATTGTTTCAAGGCATGGAATACCTATTTCCATTATATCCGATCGTGATAGAAGATTTACATCAAAGTTCTGGCAATCACTACAGGAGGCCCTGGGAACTCGTTTGGATATGAGCACCACATATCTTCCGCAAACTGACGGGCAGAGTGAAAGAATAATTCAGACTCTTGAAGACATGCTCAGGGCATGTGTGATCGATTTTGGAAATGGATGGGATAAATATCTACCATTAGCAGAATTCTCGTATAATAATAGTTATCATGCGAGTATTAAAGCTGCACCATTCGAAGCACTGTATGGAAGGAAGTGTAGATCCCCTATCTGTTAGAATGAAGTAGGAGATCGACGATTAACTGGTCCTGAGATTATACACGAAACTACTGAGAAGATAGTACAAATCAAGGAGAGATTGAAAACAGCCCGTAGTCGCCAAAAGAGCTACGCCGATGTCCGAAGGAAACCATTAGAGTTTCAGATCGATGACATGGTTATGCTAAAGGTGTTACCTTGGAAAGGTGTAATACGTTTCGGCAAAAGGGGTAAACTGAACCCAAGGTATGTAGGCCCGTTCAAGATCATCGAACGCATTGGACCGGTAGCTTATCGACTCGAGTTACCACAACAACTCGCTGGAGTACATAATACATTTCACGTTTCAAACCTTAAGAAGTGTCTTGCAAAGGAAGACCTCACCATTCCTCTTTAAGAAATCCAAGTCGACGAGAAACTACAATTCATAGAAGAACCAGTCGAAATCATGGACCGTGAAGTTAAACAACTCAAGCAGAGCAACATACCAATCGTTAAGGTTCGTTGGAATGCACGAAGGGGTCCCGAGTTTACTTGGGAATGAGAGGATCAAATGAAACAAAAGTACCCACATTTGTTCCCCGAGAACGCAAAATAGGTACAACTTTAAAATTTTGGGATGAAATTTATTTAACGGGTAGGTACTGTAACGACCCAGATTTTTCCGATCGTTTTATACATATGAGATTAATATTTACATAAATTAAACATTACCAACATGATAAGCAATCCAAATTGTTGAGTCTTGTGTTTTTGAAAAGAGTTTTACACAACGTTTGACCGTCCAATTTGACCGATGATATCACGAACTATATAACATACGATAATTATACGATTGTGTACATATACGTATTTATACATATTTAACATGACCTAAGGATGGTTTAACATATCATTGTGTACTAATAACAATGAGTTATAAGTATACTTTGAGACTACTAACTAAAGTTTTCAAAACGGTAACTATACGTACGTTCTTTGATATATATACCTAAAACCTATAATGCTTATACAAGTATCGTATAAATACGTATTTAATTACTTTTAAAGGGCTTAAATACATAAAACAATATAAGTATATTCACAAAAGATAGTTATATTTGAATTCTCGTTCCGTTTCCTTAAGATTTTTACACGTATACCTAGGGTATATGTAACTGTATTGTACGCAGCTTCTAGATGTATTTACTATTGGTATATACACCTTTAATCATTCATTCTTAGCAGCCATCTTCGAGTCAAAAATATGTGGAACCATTATTTATCAACTTGTATGACTAATGAGCTAAAAAACAAACTTAAGGATTTTTTTTTTCTATATAACAAGTAAATTCGTTTTTATGATTTCACCCCATTTTTCCATTCCATTTTCTCATACTTACACTCCAAATTCTCTCTCAAAATACTCCTAACATCATACTTGATCATCTCCAAGCATTTTCACCATCTTTTAGCTTCATAATCAAGGTAAAACTATGTTTAAACTTTGATTCAATTCATGTAAGTTATTTATCTTAAATCAAGATATAAACTTACTTACAACCTTTCTTTCTTTTTATGATTTCACTTGTTAATCTTCCAAGTCATCAAGAACAAGTTCATATCTTGTTTATTCAGTAACTTTCTTCATCATACTTGAGGTATAACCTTGGTTCATCATCTTGTTCAATTCATATATGACTATCTTACTACGAATATATATAATAACAAGAACATAGTTTGAATGATTTCAAACTTGTTCGCAAACTAAATAGATCCTTCTAACTTGAATTTTAAAACACTTCAAGACCTGTAATATATCATAATGATATGCTAACTTAACAAGATACAACTTGATTTTACAAAGAACACCTTAAAACTGAATCTACGTCGTCGGAGTGCAACCGGGGGCTGTTTTGGGTTGGATAATTAAAAACCATCTTAAACTTTGAATTGGAAGTTTATATTCTGGAAAAATGATATTTCTTATTAATATGTTAATATATAAAAATCTCATGGTGTAACTCAAAGTGTAAGTATTTTTGTAAAAATGATCATCTAGATGTTGTTTTTACAACGGAAATGATCACTTTCATAAGATTCACCAAAGTTTAACCTATAACCTGTGATTTCGAATGCAAACTAAGGTATTTACAGTTCATATTCATAAATAATGACTCGATCCAAGGAAGTGGCAAGTTGAACCAACAAAAACGGAGTTATATTGAAGAAACTACGGCTAAAACAAAATTGGGTATCCGAAGCTAGTTTAGCTACGAAATTAATTGGAGTAAAACTAAACTAATCATATCTTTGCTAATTAATATGATATTTTATATATATTTACTCATGATTTAATTCTACATATTTCAGGATCACCCGTAAACAACACGAGAAGATTAATCATAAGACCTCATGATTGTACGCAACACGTCATTTGACAACACGGTACTTTATGTACGCAACACGTCATTTGAGAACATGGTACCATGGGTCGAGATTAATTCCGATCAATGCGAATACGATGGGGTCTTTATTTATTTTATTGAACAACTAATTGTGGACCACTAATATCGGACTGCTAACTACGGACAATTAGATATTAAAAGTATTATAAGTATACATGTAACGATTATTTGAAAAGAAAACATGTTGATATATTATATATGGTTAGGTTCGTGATATCTATCGGAGACCAAGTCGTATATCTTCAAGACAAAAGTGAGTATATAGTCCCACTTTTAAACTCTAAATATTTCGGGATGAGAATACATGCATTTTATGATTTACGTTATGGACACAAGTGATAAAAAATATATATATTCTACGTTGAGTTGTACCACTGGCATACTTCCCTGTAACTTGGTAACTACTATTTACATGCGGTATTGTAAACGCGAATCCTGTTGATAGATCTATCGGGCCTGACAACCCCAACCGGACTGGACGACCAGTATTCAACGGTTGCACAGTACTTCGTTTCGGTGACTACACTTGGTACGGTGTAGTGAGATTTCATAATAAATGGAATATGCGACGTTGATTAAATGTTAAGTATGGTTATCAAGTGCTCAACCACTTAGAATATTTTTATTAAAACGTTTGTGTATATGAAATCTTGTGGTCTATATTTATAACGCTGCTAGCATTAAACCTATATCTCACCAACTTTATGTTGACGTTTTAAGCATGTTTATTCTTAGGTGATAATTAAAATCTTCCGCTGCATTATGCCGAATTTAAGCAAGATTTGGAGTATGCATATTTGTGTCAAAAATAAAACTGCATATCGGAAGATTTGTAATGTGAAATATGTTGGAAATCGTATTGTTATTATCAAATGTAAGTTTGTAAAACTAAGATTATCACTAAACGATAATCATTATTATGCTGTTTGAACCTTCGATTATAATAAAGGTTATGGTTTGTATTATAAAAACGTATGCAGATTTTGAAAAATGTCACATATAGAGGTCAATACCTCGCAATGACACCAATGAGTACGTGACATTTATATTCGATATGAACGGGACGCTTCAGAAAACTTGTACTTTATGTTTCGCGACGTGTACCTTTATCAATAATTAGACTTATTTCACCAATAATTATACTAATTGAAATGTAACTTATACTTTTGAGTGTTTTGGTCATTTGCTTCTTTAAATCAAAGACTCGTTGTTCACCAAAATATATTATTTTAAAACAAAACGTTTTATGACTACGTTATTATTATATCTCGTTTGTAAAGTACACATATATATATTTTTATCTCAAAATTTAAGTTTAAAATATTTATAATATAATATTTAGTTTTTCAAAAGTAACTATATTTCAAGACTCATTTATAATCGTTGAAATGATAGAAAATATTATATCATTTTACGGTTGTGTTTTTGAAACACAATATATATATATATATATACATATATATATATATACATATATATATATATACATATATATATATATACATATATATATATATATATATATATATATATATATATATATATATATATATATATATATATATATATATATAAAGCTTTAATTAAGTTCTTCAACATTCACTAACAAAGTATCTTATAAAAAAGTTCTTTCCAAATTGAAAACGTTTTAGTACTAAATCAAATAAATATAATAACTTTTGTTTTCCAAAACTAATATATATTTAAGAATTATTTTGTTAAAGAAAATTAAAAAAATGGAAAGCGTTATATCGTGTTTGAAAAGTAAAATTTATATATATTTGGTTTCAAGTTTTTAAATCACTAAATATTGATGAGGCGTGAGATAAAGTCCAAAGGTTAAATGAACGTACGAAATCATCTTAATGTAAAATGTCGATATCCAACGTCTAAGTTATTTACATTTCACGTTCCAACTTTAAGATGAAAGTTAAAATAGTTATAGTTATCTTATTAAAATCACGAGGAAAATGTTGTAAAGCATGAATTGAAAATCAAATAGGAATGTCCACTAATATTTGTCTAGTACTTGATAATTGACATTTTGTTCTTACTTGTAAATCACCTTACCATTTATTCCGAATACCGTTAAAAAGGAAAGGTTTCCTAAATCAAAGTGGACCTCTCAACAGAGACTCGTAATCATACAATGTATCTGATAAATCAATCATTTGATATTATCTTCTAATTCCATCGATAAACATATTGAAACAAATACGTTCATGTAAAGTATTATACGTTTAGTACTTTGTTAATGTTTCAAGTTATAATATATACACATATACATATAATCATATCCGTTCATTTAATGGTTCGTGAATCGTCGGAATTTGGTCGAGGTTTAAATGAATGTATGAACACAGTTTAAAATTCTTGAGATTTATCTTAACAAACTTTGCTTATCGTGTCGAAAGCATATAAAGATTAAAGTTTAAATTTGGTCGAAAATTTTCGGGTTGTCACAATAAGTCACTAAATAATTAAAAAATTACGAACCTAACTTTCTAGGTGACTTAGTTGAGGACAACTTTTGTAACAAATCATCAGAACTTACCACTTATTTTCGCTCGGGGACTCAAATCATTGAAAATTGGCAATGGTCCAGACCTCCTCGAGGTGGTGTCATTGACGACCTGGCTAATTTAAATTAGCTTATTGCTTCTGTTTCTAGGTCTGACATGTGTGACACGTGGAAATGGAACTTGGACACTACCAGAATATTCACGACCAAAGCCTTGTCATTGTGGATCGATGCAAAAAAGCTCGGGGAATCTGCTTCAAACATTGAAACCATACGAAATAAAGCTCTCCCACAAAAGGTTGATATATTCATTTGGAGAGCACTAATGCGAAGAATCCTGACTCAAATCGAATTAGATAAACGTGGAATTGATCTCGACACGATTTTATGTCCGCTTTGTAACACATGCACTGAATCGGCATACCATATTTTGATAAACTGTCCAATTACCGAAAAATTTGGACACCTTTGCTAAAATGGTGGAACATACAAAGTCACAATATCACAAATCTATAAGAAACTTTCGTGGAAAATCAAGGCTTACCAAATGATTCGATGGGTAACATAATCTAACAAGTAACTAAATGGAATTGTGGCTACTCAATTTGAAAACATAAAAACGACAAGATCTTCAATAATCAAAATTGGTCGGCCAACATGATTTTTTTGGACATCCAACTTCAAAGCTTCAATTGAATTTCTAAAAGGCTTAAGAGATCATCTCTCAAGTGACATGAATGACTAATCAATCATGGATATTATCTTTTCACGGCTAACAAACGTTCCGAAATAGGTTGACTAAGAGCACTGGGAGTGGTGACTGTGGTCACTTGGCATGTCAGGCCTGACTTGCTGAGTCAGAAAAAGTGGGGAGTGGTGACCTCTGTCAGTTAGGCATGTCAGTTTATATTTTTATTATTTTTTTATGATTTTAAATATAACATAAATGAATATAATTATAAAAATTAACATAAATAGAAATAACTTCCATTAAAATAAAAATTAAACATTACAATTCCTAAAAAAAAAAGCATTATAATTCCTAAAAAAAACATTACAATTCATAAATAAATAAAAAAAACATTACAATTCCTATTTATTAAAGACAAATACGAAACGCTTCAATTTCCACTTCGAAGCTTGGCCCGAATCGTCGCTTTCTTCGCTTGAAGAACTTGTGCATCTTCTTCATCCATTCCCGCCGTAGACATTTGTAGTATTTTCAAATCAAAGTAACTAGTCATTGATTCAAAAGTGCCGCTTGCACTTTCATCAAACGAGGATCTTGCGGAAGCGGCGGAGCTCGAAAACGTCTTTTGTGATTTTGATTTTCTTGATTTTCCGGGAGGTCGTGGTGTTGCATCCTCCCCATATAGCTCCGCATTTGGATTCTCTTCCGGTTCTTCCGGTTCCTCATCTAGATCACAATCATCCAAACTAATACAATCACGTTTGCTTGTTTTAAGTGGAGTCGGATTGTTCCACTTTTGCTTGTCCTTTAGGAATTCCCAAGCTAGGTAATTGTTAAACTTCTTAAACGTCTCCACCTTGTATTGTGCATCACAACGTTCTTTGAAATTGACATCACCTTCGCCACCACGTGGAACTCGTTTGAGACGACTCACGATTCCACCATACTTTCTGCAACATTCATTCATTTTTGTTCATTTGAAGGTCAACATATCCTTTGTTCGTTTGTAAGGTGGACCCCTAGAATGGTACTCATTCATAACCACGTTCCAAAACGAAGATGACTTTTGATCAATGCCTTGGTTTGGATCTTCAGAAGCCGCAATCCACAATTGAGCTAAAGGTAGCTCATCTTCGGGTTCCCACAAGTACTCAGTTCGTCTTCTAGGTTGAGATGAATCGACCGCAACTTCTTTTCCTTTAGTCATTGCTCTCGACTTGCGTTTTGGTGCTTGTGGTTTTTGTTGTGTTTGTTGAACTTGTGTTTGTTGTGTTTGTGGAACTTGTGATTGTTGTTGTTGTTGTTGTTGCCACAACATAAACGCTTGTATTTGCTCGGGAGACATTTGTGGCATTGATTGTTGTGAATTGGCAAAATTTAAAAAACCGAGATTAGCCTCACCACCACCACTAGCTGAACCTTGAGCCGATCTGGGTGAATAGGGTGAGAGTGGACTCCATTGTGGATGATAATAATTTGAAATTTTTTTTTGAATGAGATTTGTGTTTGTGAATGAGATTTGTGTTTGTGTTTGTGTTTGTGTTTGTGTATATGTTGTATATATATAGAAAGTAAAAAAGAAAAAAAAATAAAAAAAAATGGAAAACACCCCAACGGCTAGAATGCAACGGTTGTATTTTTTTTTATTCAAGGTGCATTTTGCGTCGCCGATGCGACTGACAGACCCACGACGGAACAAGGTGAAGTGGGGAGGGAGTGGGGTGACTGGCGACGGAAGAGGGGACGGGGTAAGTGACATCCCCCACTCTCATTGCTCTAATATTCCTTCAATTGTGAGCTGAAGTTTCGTATGTAACTAAATATTGATGGATATTTGTAAAATGTGTGTATATGTTTACGTTAAAAAAATATATTATTGCTTAGTATATTTCTAGCAACACAATAGTCAATTATCATAAATTTTATAGTAATTTTTTATCATTGTTATTATTATTTTTATAACAATTATAATTATCATATACATATCAATATCAAGTATATATTTATGTAATAATAGCTTACTTTTTTTGAATCAAAATTGAAAATATTCTTAATATAAATAACTAACAAAGACATATATAGATAGATATATAGATATAGATATAGTTATAAATATGAATATGAATATGAATTTAAATATGAATATAAGTATGAATACGAATACGAATAAAAGTACAAAAACAAATAAAAATATAAATAATAAATATAAATACAAATACAAGTACAAGTATAAATATAAATAAAAATATATAAAATAAAAAATATATTAACTATTAACTATTTTGAGTAAAAAAAACAAAGAATATCGGAGTAAAATACACTTCCTCGTTGAAAAGCACGAGAAACAACAAACAACCAACAATTAAGAAATAGCTCCTCCGTCAAATTTTACCAGACACCTTCCTCCATCATCCTTCCTTCTTATTTCAAATATTTTTCAAATTAATTAATAATTAAATTCATATCCCAATTTTCAAGCTCTCGCCAAACCCTAGCCATGCCCTAATTTAAAATCATCACAAACCGATTGGTCGTCCGCCGTTACATTAACCGGCGACCGTCGCGCTTTACATGGCCGGTTCATTGCCGTCACCATCGTTTCATCTGGCATCGGCTAGGGTTTCTAATTTTTTAATTCTTCAATCTCAGATCTCCTGCGGACCTACTTGAAATTAAATAACCGATCATTGCTATTGTTATTGTTATCAGAATCAATTTAAATTTTAGTAAAATATATGGCTGCCGGAAAAGGATTTTTGTTTGAAAAATTATGGAGATTTGTACGGACGCTGTATTTTATGGTCGTAATGATGGCGTCACTGTTAGTGTTATCGCTTCCAGTCTTGGTAGCAATTTGTGATGTGTTGGTTCCTTGTGTTTTGATTTCGAATTTTACATGTGTTGATTGCTACAGCTTCAAAGAGCATTTGCGTAGATATTCATTCAAAACTTCATTGACAGATATCCCTGTGGTTTCAGTAATCAGATCTCTCATAATCACTTGTAAGTATTTACAAGTCTATATATACGTATCTGTTGTCTATGTACATTTGCAATTCTTACCTAACCTAACTGATTCTGTGCTCTTGTATGAATTAGAGTTAAAAGCTTAATGTTTTACGGAGTATTTTGTTGTAATTCTTATTGGTTTTTAACTGAAAGAAGGTTGAGTACAGTTTGAAATTTGAATAAGTGCTACTAGATGTTTGGATGCGAAATGATGTGATAGTGACTACTTGATAGCACATGGTTTCTTGAAATTATAGAGTTATGCTTCTTTTTCTGTATGAGTACATGACGTAGGACATGACTTTTGATAGGAGCCTGTGGAGGAGTAGAATTAGGATAATTGAGTAAGTTGTTTTTTTTTTTTTTTTTTTTTTCAATGTTTTTATTACATTTATTGTACAACTACATACATAACTATAACTAGTTATTCTATAGTTACACTATATATACCCCTCCACATAGTATATATGCACCTGTATCTATTTATATGTATTTAGGCTATATACATGTACCGTTGCATATGTGTGTATCTATATATGTATCTATGTATCTAAGTAACATGTATTGGTGTATGTATGATTGTCTGTCTTGTTTCTGTACCTAGGTATATATATCTACGAATTTATCTATATGTATATATGTTTAAGCATGGGTTTTTATCCATGCTTATGTGTGGTGCGTGTATATATATATATATATATATATATATATATATATATATATATATATATATATATATATATATCTATATATATATATATATATATATATATTTTGTCTGTCTGTATGTCTACTTGATTATAAATGGTTTTGTGCTCTATATGATTCATGCTATTTGCCCTACTGTTGTGCAATACTGCTATTTGTGTTCCCTTTTTGGTTACTGTGTTTGGTTGCATCTTGCTAGGCGCACATAACCCTTACAGGTACGTATCTTTTGCCCTATCTATTTCGTTTTTATGAGCACATCTGGCCGGAGGTCCTTTTTGGAAGCAATCTCTTTTGCTCTAGAGTAGAGGGAGGGACGACCTTATCTAGGCGCGGGTTCTATACTCGCGGGTGGAGTAGCGACTTCCTTCTAATCTAGGGTACGAGGAATGATTGTCTACACCTACCTCTCCCATACCCCACTTTTGTGGGATTGGGTATTGTTGTTGTTGTTGTTGTTGCTTCTTTTTCTGTATATAAAAGTGAGGTTATGATAATTATGTTTTAACTGTGTGGATAGTGCTTTATGTTCTCATGGACTTCCTTTTGTCCTTCTTTTCTATTGGTTTTTTTGCTGCTAAGTAAATGGGATAATCAATGAAACGAAAAAGGATGTAAAAGTTCACTTTCTTTGTATGTAATAAGTAAACGAATAAGGTATTCCTTGTTTAGGCTACCTGGGATTAGAAGGTGGGTACTTTTTCTTCGATGTACGTGGCCTAACCGGGGTAATCCCGTGATCGTTTCTGACCCTTTTCCTATAACCGATAAGTACTTGTAATATGCTAATGAGAGACCAAATATTGTGTATAAGTACATATATTTTTATCTAGATACTGTTGAGTTTATTATTAATCTTTAACCAGTCTGTTTACCCACACACACACACACACACTATTGCTGAATTATGGGTGCTGACTGAGGAAGATCTTCTTTTATGATGTTTAAAGACTTATTCTTCCTTTGTGATTGCAGGTGTGTATATGATTTGTGATGGTCCTTTGCTCTCACATGGGCAATATCTTGGAACAGTGACGTTGTGCTCTGCCTTTTCGGTTCTTCTTTTATCAGTTAAAGTGTGTATTTTTACTGTCAATTCACAACTTGAGGCTGAAGCTTCATCTTCTCTTTCAAGACAAAGGCTTCATTTTAAAAAGTCATGGGGAATGCCTGTACTGTTTCTATCGTCTGTGGTTTTTGCTCTTGGACATACCGTTATTGCTTATCGCGCAAGCTGCAGAGCACGCAGGAAGCATATGATACACCTAATTGATCCTGAATCAGTATGTCTATTTACTGATACTCTATGCACACATGTTTCTTTACCATTTGATATTGCTTCTAAATGCCTGTTGGCTTTATTGAATATTTAAATGTAAAGGCATAGATTTAGTCAATAATAGAAGTGAAAAAGCGTTTGTAGCTTATTGTGAGATTGACATTATTGTTCATAGCCAGGGCCGAAAATAACATAGGGGAAGGGGTGGCAGCCGCCCCCAGTGGATTTGCATTTTTTAGTGCGAAAATGTTGGATTTTTTTTATTTTGCCCCCGGTGGATTCTTTTTTTTTTGCCCCAAAGCCTTCATATTTTGCCCTCAAATCTTCATATTTTGCCCAAAACCCAAAAACGTCCATATTTTGCCCAATAAAAATTGTCATGCTTTTAAAAATTTTCGCCACCGGTGAAAAAAAATTCTGCTGATCATAGCCCATACACTAGGTCAAGACTATAACTTTCTTCTAGAGCTATGGTTCTGATTATGTTGCGTACTGATGAAAATGAAACTACTATTTTCTAAATTATGCTTCTTGCATCTTTATTGGGTTAAAAACAAACCGTAGATTTTTATTATTATTATTATTATTATTATTCTTTTTAATATTATTTGTATTTTATACTTTGTAGGTTCTTTCAAGCAAGCTATTATTTTCATCAGGGTACCCAAAGGTCCCACGATCACCAACTCCTACTGCTGGTAAAACTCCAAAAAGTGATAGTGAAATCAGGCGAAAACCCGTGGGTCAAGTTCGCAATGATGGTGAACTCCCAGTTCGATTACTAGCCGATGTTGACAGTTTATTTATGGGTTGGCAGGGTATTACCCTTCACTACAAACTTAGCATGCCCAGTCCGCCTTCACGCACATTATCATCTACCCTACTCGAGAGGCCATTATTAAATGTTATCCCCAAAACTCATCATCTACGTAGGAGCTTTAGCAATCAAATTCATACCTCACCTCTTTATGCTCCTTTATTAGATGGTACTGATTCTCCTGATGAGATTCCAGTTTTTAACCTAGATGAAATTACTGATGAGAATTGGAATAGTAAACCTGTTGTTTATCACTCGCCCGAACAAGTTCATGAAGTAAATAACCAGTTTGGGATCGTTTTAGTGCATGGGTTTGGCGGGGGAGTCTTTTCTTGGAGGCATGTTATGGGGGTGCTATCTCGGAATGTTAATTGTATCGTTGCTGCTTTTGATCGTCCTGGTTGGGGTTTGACTTCAAGACCAAGACGAGAGGAATGGGAAACAAATAACTTGCCAAACCCTTACATGCTTGATACTCAGGTGTTGTACCACATGTTCTAATATATTTTTTTAAACAATTCTTTATTTGCTTAAGGAATTTTGCATTTGTTATATAGCTGGTATATAACATACAAATGAACCCCTTTTTTTCTGTTTGCGTGTATATTTGCCAGGTTGACATGCTTCTTTCATTTTGTAAAGAGATGGGACTTTCTTCTGTTGTGTTTATTGGCCATGATGATGGAGGACTGCTTGCTTTGAAGGCTGCACAAAGAGTCAAGGCATCTCCAAGTCTTCTTGATGTAAGCCCGTTTTGTATATTTCTTTGACATCTTTGAATTCAATGATAATAAAGATACTTGTATAAAAGTTTATAGATCCAAGTATCTATACTCTATGGATCTGTTATCTTTGAAGAATATAAAGTTAAGTTTATACACAAATATTTTATTTTCTTAATATATAAACTCTACCAAGCATCAGGTATGTACATGGGTTAGCTGTTATTGCGGGTAACGTACAAAAAATCCATTCTGGTCCGTATCACATATAGATACATTATAAAGTACTCAAAGAAGATTTCTTTTTCAGGTGGAAATTAAAGGAGTTGTATTGCTGACAACAAATTTGTCAAGAGAAGTCGTTCCTGGATTTGCTAGAATACTCATGCGTACCTCTTTAGGGAAGAAGCACTTGGTTCGTCCTTTACTTCGCACCGAAATTTCTCAAGTTATTAACCGGCGGGCATGGTATGATGCTACCAAGCTAACAATGGATGTCCTAAGCCTCTACAAGGTTTTTAAATTAATAAATATAATGATAATGATAATGATAATGATTCTTGTAACTAGATTCCAATTTCCCTTTTTTCATATGATTGACTTTATAGTTATGGTATGTCATCAGGCGCCACTATGCGTAGAAGGTTGGGATGAAGCATTGCATGAGATTGGTAGGTTGTCGTCTGAAACAATTCTCACACGACAAAATGAATCATTGTTGGTAAAAGCATTGGCTGATACACCACTTTTGGTTATTGCTGGAGCTGAAGATGCCCTTGTTCCTTTAAAAACAGTTCAAGTCATGGCATCCAAGTTTGTAAATTCTGTGAGTGTAATATATTTGTCCTTTTATCTTATTATTTTAGCAATATGTTAAACTTGGTTTTTTTAGCCAAGGGTGGAGATGACCAGATGGGCGGGTTAAGTGGGTTGAGTACAAACATGTTTTCTGTTATCTTTTGAAGTCCTTTTTACTTCTGTTTGATATAACTTTACATAAAACAAATATAGCTACAAAATAATACTTGAGCTATGTGAATAAAACGATTTGGGAGGATGTATTCTATGAAAATATTAATATTTAATTCTTTAAAATTTGGAGAAGATATTGATTGGTTTGCTTGCTATAATAAAAGTCAACTAACCAGTACTATCAATTTCAAATCTTGTCTGACTGGAATATAAATGTATGCTGATGCAGAGGTTAGTTTCGATATCTGGTTGTGGTCATCTACCTCACGAGGAGTGTCCAAAGGCGTTGCTTGCAACTGTATTGCCGTTCATTAGTAAACTATTAATTTCAGCCGATTCTGGAACGAATAGGGGATCTTAGTAGTAGGTTGTTATTAAAAAAATTGGCGGGGTTTGTTTGGGTTGTGGGATTTGGGTTTTTTTATTTCATCTCAAGAGGAATGGGTCAAACTTTCTCTCCTTTTGTGTATTTTTGATAAGCTAGTTTGGAGCTAGGTCTTGGTTCTGTGTCTCGGGTCAGCGTTAGAGTTGTCTCTTACTCACGTGTAATTTGTTTACTCCTTTGTTGTTCACAGCAGGGGTTCTATCAAATTGTTTATAAACCTGTCGTGAACAGTTAACTGTTCTAAACAACAGCTGCTGTTTGTTTGTTATAGAAGATGCACCAATTCATTATGTCCACTGTTTTATTTTGATATCCACTACTTTTCATTTATCATAGAGCATCTTCTTTCAAGGATCTTGGCATGATATAATGTTATTCGCTGAAACTTGAACTCGATTTGATAGGTAAGCAAGCCTGTATGCCTTTATACGGATACATGACAATGTTTTCGCTGAAACTTGAATTTGATTTGACAAGTCAGCAAGCCTTTACGCCTTTATACGGTCAGCAAGCCTTTACGCCTTTATACGGATACATTACATAATGTTTTTCGCTGAAACTTGAACTCGATTTGATAGGTCAGCAAGCCAATATCATATAGCTTAAAAATTTACAAAACTAAATCTGATTTTTACTTCTAAAAAATAATATACATAGAAAATACAAAATAAAAAAGAAATTGGCTTGAAAAGTGGATCAAAATAGGACCATTTGGAGTGGTGGCGGTGACATGACAAAGCGATTAAGTTTTTTTTTTTTTTTGGAAGACGGTGACGTGGCAAAGATGGTAGTAGTGAGGGAAGTAGCGGGGAGGGTGTTAACTGAATTCATTATTAAATAGGTAGAAAACATCATTGTTGTAAATCTCGTTATTTCTCGCTGAAATCTCAGCGAAATCTCGGCGAGATCTCGCTTCTAGAAGGCAGCCAAGAAGAGATGTCCATCTCGCTAGATTTCTCGGTCAACGGGGTCACGAATTTTCTCGCTCATTTCTCAGATTCTCTTAAAATCTCGTAAAAATGTATATAAATATGCATATATTTGTATTAAAAGAACTAAAAAGTCAACGTCCGACTCCACGAGATGCCGAAATCTTCCAAAAAATGTTCAAACGAGATCTCCCGATATCCTAGTTCTAAAACTTGGAAAAAAGTGATAAAATAATACTCGTATATATTAATCCATCATGCTCATTAAACTCTGTGTCAAGCTCCAGCACACCACCAAATCGAGACACCAACATGTCAGCGCTACTTGCGTGCTGGTGGCGTGCTCGGATCACCTCAATGCATATAACACGCATTACAAGTGGTCTAAAGGTAATTTGTCCAACAAGAAGTTGATATGGTGCACTGTTTAGCCATTATTTTCATACAATATAATCTGGGACTAAGTGCAAGTCTGTAAGTAACTTAGACCCAATCTCTGTTTGACTTGGACACAATCCATTTAGGCATGGCTGGTGTGCACGATTCGGAGAAACTAAGAACAAACAATTCCGAGCATTCAACTACCAGATGATCATACCACATTCTGATGTTTATAAAAGCATTCCGAATTGATAAACCCATAGATTCATGTCACGTCATACATCTTAGATTTAAAAGACTGAACAGTAACAATAACAAACCATGGTAAAAAGACGAGATAATTGGCAATTTACTCTTTGGAAGATTTGTTGATGAGTGACTTGTGAATGTGAGGAATAACACCTCCACCTGCGATTGTTCCTTTTATGAGTGTGTCGAGTTCTTCATCCCCTCTGATGGCAAGCTGTAAGTGCCTTGGCGTTATACGCTTCACCTTCAGATCCTTACTTGCATTGCCTGCCAATTCAAGCACCTCTGCAGTCAGATACTCAAGTATAGCTGCAGTGTAAACAGCCGCCGTTGCTCCAACCCTTCCGTTAGCTGAAACTCGTGTTTTTAGAAGCCGGTGAACTCGACCCACAGGAAACTGTAAAAAATAGTTCAAAACTTGAGTTACAGCCACAGGGTTGATGTTCTCCAAGACATCAAGCATCAAATATAATTGAAAAAAAAAAACAGTAAATCCACTCCCAATGACCATAAGAGTACATGCTCGAATCTTGGTACCGTAATTAATCAGCATGTAAGTATTTAGAAGATGTCTAGAGCTTTAGTTGATTTTCTTTAGAAGTAACAAACTGACATTATGGAACTGTTTACCCTATCAAGGGTCTCAATATGGGCTGTATTCATCTCTGACAAATAAAACAGATTAATAGGGTTAAAGCTAGCTCAAGATGTATTCCAATGCTTACAAACTTCACAATTGTAACGTTTTGATCAGATCAATACATATAAAACAATCAGGCAAGTATGTTAACAGGGTAATGTATTTCGATTCTCTAGGCCCGCATTTACATATTACCCATATTAACCTTTTTACACAACCCACTTGACAGCTAATTTCCCACCTCTTATGTCAATTTTCATATTACATCTGTACATGATTCCTACAATTAAAACCAAGAGATATACACTAGAGTACATTGTTCACAATCACAATACACATATCCATACAAGAGCGATAACGTTCATATCTGTAACACAACTGTGGTACTTCCATTAAGATGACATCATGAAACCATTCAGACACATAAACACGCACACAAACATAATAAGTAGCTAGCAAGTGCAAACCCTAACATCTTTATTCTGTCTGAGCACTGTATATTGCACAAATATCCATCAACTTGATTTCATACGTAGAGTCAAGACACGAGTGTAGGCTTAAATCTACAATCATAAAATCATCTCAACCAGCTAGTATATAATGATAAACATCAACTACCTAAATAGTAAATACGAAATAATTCGATTTAACGGTTGTTTCGCTAAGCTTAATTTCCCCATGCATGAGCTTATTAATATCTAAGAAAACAGATAAGCTCAATTTTATGACTTATGAGATAATCAGATTTATGAGATAATCAGATAATAGTAACACAACAAACTAATCAGATAATCAGATAGTTCTTTCACAATTCTATTTTAATTTTAAAATCAATCTATAATCCTACTAAAGTCAACAGAGTGAAAGATGTTCAATACTAAATTTACGAAACCATTTAACTATCACAGCAATTGTCGCATAATTTCAAAATCTAGGGCATAGATTGAAGGTCTAGTGAATTGTATCAAATTTCAAATTAATATATAATATTACACAGATATATATGTGTATAGAGAGAGGAGATAGAATCAGTCAATGAAAAAACCTGTAGACCGGCACGTGAAGACCGCGTGACGGCTCTCTTCTTCTCTTTGTCTTTGGATCCGGAGGGTGTTTTCCCCATTATCAATCCTTTTGCGCCTTTTCCAGACATCTTACTGCAAAAAGGTATTCACGGCTGGGATTGATTTTTAAGGGTTTACGTTCGCCGGAGTTGATTGATCGGAAATTTTTATCCCTAAACTAGGGAAGAAAAGATACAAAACGAGGCTTCTAATGCAACACTGTGTTAACTAAACTATTCATCCTACTAACCTTCCATATCAGCGCCACATCAACACAAATATCCTATAACTAATTCATAACTAAACACTCACTATCATGGCTAAAACAATACTCCTCTTAATATACAACGTACAAGCAATAAAGCATTAAGTCCAACAATAAAAAGCGCTGGGACGCGCAATTCCTATAACTCTTCCGTTAAATCTATGGTGAAAGCGGGTAACTAACGCGGGTAACTAAATAATGCCTATGGTTAGTTACGGGTAATAAGCGGGTAATGGGCGGGTAACTAACCATAGGAGTGGTCTAACTCTAATATCCGTAATTAAGTTTTAGCTTTTTATTATCTTTCTATTAATTAATATTAAAATTCTATAATAATGATTTTTATTATTAAATTAATTTCTTTGTTAAGGGAAAAAAAAAATCTAAGTATGTTGAGTGATGTAATTAATATAAATATTTTGAATTAAAATTAAATCTTATTAATTAATTATTATTATTATTATTAAATCTTATTAATAATTATTTTAATTATTAAAATTAAATAATTTTGAATTATTTTAATTAATTATTTTGAATTGAGTACGAGAAGGTATAAAAGTTAGACACAAAGAAATCAATTTTAAATTTATATTTTAATTTACACTTTTAAAATAAAATAACAACTAATATTATCTCTTATGATTAGATGTGAATTGTTTAATATGCATTTTAGGTGTTTGATAAAATGTTCAGCTGACGGTTTCTTAATACCTAAAACACATTATTAAACAGTTTCGTTTAAACAAACTCGTGGTTCCACGAGTCATTTCACTAGTTACTATTACTATTACTATTTTTTTTAATAGACAAAAGTTATGAATATTAACTAGGAGTATTTTTAACTTTTCACCTTTTTTTTTAAATTTTAACTAAATTTCATTTCACCAACAAAGTCCCCCAGACTTTTTTCAAAAATTCAAAACAACCCCCCAAACAAGGGGGTAAAGTGTCAAATAACCATTTTTATAAAAAAAATCTTAAATAAACTCCACCCAAATATTCAACGGGTCATATCTTCTCACTCGCAACGAGTTAAATTTTTTCGAAACCATCGTTAAACTCGAAATAATTTTAGGAACACAATGTCACTAACTATACGCAAAACGGACGCTTTTTAAAAAACACTAAATATTTGTGGTACTTTTCATACACGTTGATTTTGCGTTATATTTTTAAAAGTCAACAATTCCATAACGAAACGATGCACATATATTGTTAATTTAAAATAACATTTAAATCTTTCACGGGTTATACCTTTTAGTTCGACTCGAGTTGCGCTTCAATGACATCATCGTTAGCCACGAAATAATTTTACAAACTAAACGCAATAAAATACATTGAAAACCGAACCCCCGGCGCGAAGCGAGGGTTTGAAAACTAGTTAGTGTAATTTTAGAAAAGTCAAAATTATTTGAAAAATGCATGGATGATATTCTATTACATGCATTCAACTATTTAAATTGTTCAAGGTATGCATTATGTAATTTGTAATCGGGTTAATATGTAGGAAAAGTTTGTGGTTGGTCACTCGACTTAACACCTTCATCTTCAACACACCTTTTATCACCAATAATATCAAAAACACATTCATCATTCAAAATTGATCCATTAAAATATACTCCGTAAAACTTTGAACCACCATTACCGAAGCCAAAATGTTTCAAAAGGGGTTTGTGAAATGTCCCGTTCATATTGATTATAAACGTTCCATATTAATTGATTTCGTTGCGAGGTTTTGACCTCTATATGAGACGTTTTTCAAAGACTGCATTCATTTTTAAAACAACCATAACCTTTATTTTATCAATAAAGGTTTTAAAAACATTACGTAGATTATCAAATAATGATAATCTAAAATATACTGTTTACACACGACCATTACATAATGGTTTACAATAGAAATATATTACATCGACATATGTTTCTTGAATGCAGTTTTTACACAATATCATACAAACATGGACTCCAAATCTTGTCCTTATTTTAGTATGCAATAGCGGAAGCTCTTAGTATTCACCTGGGAATAAACATGCTTTAAACGTCAACAAAAATGTTGGTGAGTTATAGGTTTAACCTATATATTATCAAATCATAATAATAGACCACAAGATTTCATATTTCAATATACATCCCATACATAGAGATAAAAATCATTCATATGGTGAACACCTGGTAACCGACATTAACAAGATGCATATAAGAATATCCCCATCATTCCGGGACACCCTTCGGATATGATATAAATTTCGAAGTACTAAAGCATCCGGTACTTTGGATGGGGTTTGTTAGGCCCAATAGATCTATCTTTAGGATTCGCGTCAATTAGGGTGTCTGTTCCCTAATTGTTAGATTACCAGACTTAATAAAAAGGGGCATATCCGATTTCGATAATTCAACCATAGAATGTAGTTTCACGTACTTGTGTCTATTTTGTAAATCATTTATAAAAACTTCATGTATTCTCATCCCAAAATATTAGATTTTAAAAGTGGGACTATAACTCACTTTCACAGATATTTCCTTCCTCGGAAATAATACTTGGCCACGGATCGATTCACGAACCTATACAAATATGTACATATATATCAAAGTATGATCAAAATATAATTACAACCATTTTTATTATGTTTTAAAGATTTGAGTGTATTAAGTCAGCTGTACTCGTTAGTTGTAGTGACCCGAACTTTTCCATGTTTATATATATATTAAATGAAATTGTTATTTACATGATTAAGTGTTTCCAACATGTTAAGCAATCAAACTTGTTAAGACTTGATTAATTGAAATAGGTTTCATATAGACAATTGACCACCCAAGTTGACCGGTGATTCACGAACGTTAAAACTTGTAAAAACTATATGATGACATATATATGATTATATATATAGTTAACATGATATTATGATAAGTAATCATATCATTAAGTATATTAACAATGAACTACATATGTAAAAACAAGACTACTAAATTAATGATTTTGAAACGAGACATATATGTAACGATTATCGTTGTAACGACATTTAATGTATATATATCATATTAAGAGATATCCGTAAATCATAATATCATGATAATATAATAATTTAAAATCTCATTTGATATTATAAACATTGGGTTAACAACATTTAACAAGATCGTTAACCTAAAGGTTTCAAAACAACACTTACATGTAACGACTAACGATGACTTAACGACTCAGTTAAAATGTATACACATGTAGTGTTTTAATATGTATTCATACACTTTTGATAGACTTCAAGACACTTATCAAAATACTTCTACTTAACAAAAATGCTTACAATTACATCCTCGTTCAGTTTCATCAACAATTCTACTCGTATGCACTCGTATTCGTACTCGTACAATACACAGCTTTTAGATGTATGTACTATTGGTATATACACTCCAATGATCAGCTCTTAGCAGCCCATGTGAGTCACCTAACACATGTGGGAACCATCATTTGGAAACTAGCATGAAATATCTCATAAAATTACAAAAATATGAGTAATCATTCATAACTTATTTACATGAAAACAAAATTACATATCCTTTATATCTAATCCATACACCAACGACCAAAAATACCTACAAACACTTTCATTCTTCAATTTTCTTCATCTAATTGATCTCTCTCAAGTTCTATCTTCAAGTTCTAAGTGTTCTTCATAAATTCTACAAGTTCTAGTTTCATAAAATCAAGAATACTTCCAAGTTTGCTAGCTTACTTCCAATCTTGTAGAGTGATCATCCAACCTCAAGAAATCTTTCTTATTTACAGTAAGATATCTTTCTAATATAAGGTAATACTCATATTCAAACTTTGATTCAATTTCTATAACTATAACAATTTTATTTCGAGTGGAAATCTTACTTGAACTTGTTTTCGTGTCATGATTCTACTTCAAGAACTTTCAAGCCATCTAAGGATCCTTTGGAGCTAGATCTATTTTTCTCATTTCCAGTAGCTTTATCCAGAAAACTTGAGGTAGTAATAATGTCCATAACATCATTCGATTCCTACATATAAAGCTATCTTATTCGAAGGTTTAAACTTGTAATCACTAGAACATAGTTTAGTTAATTCTAAACTTGTTCGCAAATAAAAGTTAATCCTTCTAACTTGACTTTTAAAATCAACTAAACACATGTTATATATCTATATGATATGCTAACTTAATGATTTAAAACCTGAAAACACGAAGAACACCGTAAAACCGGACATACGCCGTCGTAGTAACACCGCGGGCTGTTTTGGGTTAGTTAATTAAAAACTATGATAAACTTTGATTTAAAAGTTGTTCTTCTGGGAAATTGATTTTTCTTATGAATATGAAAATATATCCAAAAATCATGGTTAAACTCAAAGTGAAAGTATGTTTCCAAAATGGTCATCAAGATGTCGTTTTTTCGACAGAAATGACTACCTCTTTAGTAATTGTCATGTAACTTAAATTTCCGACTATAAACCTATATCTTTTCTGTTTAGATTCATAAAATAGAGTTCAATATGAAACCATAGCAATTTGATTCACTCAAAACGGATTTAAAACGAAGAAGTTATGGGTAAAACAAGATTGGATAATTTTTCTTATTGTAGCAACGTGAAAATTGGTACCAAATCTATATTAATCATATCCTAGCTAACTTATATTGTATTATACATATATTCTAATATATTATGTAATCTTGGGATACCATAGACACGTATGCAAATGTTTTGACATATCATATCGACCCATGTGTATATATTATTTGGAACAACGATAGACACTCTATATGCAGTAATGTGGGAGTTAGCTATACAGGGTTGAGGTTGATTCCAAAAATATATATACTTTGAGTTGTGATCTAGCCTGAGACGTGTATACACTGGGTCGTGGATTGATTCAAGATAATATATATCAATTTTTTTTTCTGTACATCTAACGTTGGACAACTAGTTGTAGGTTACTAACGAGGACAGCTGACTTAATAAACTTAAAACATCAAAATGTATTAAAAGTGTTGTAAATATATTTTGAACATACTTTGATATATATGTACATATTTGTTATAGGTTCGTGAATCGACCAGTGGCCAATTCTTACTTCCCGACGAAGTAAAAATCTGTGAAAGTGAGTTATAGTCCCACTTTTAAAATCTAATATTTTTGGGATGAGAATACATGCAGGTTTTATAAATGATTTACAAAATAGATACAAGTACGTGAAATTACATTCTATGGTTGAATTATCGAAATCGAATATGCCCCTTTTTATTAAGTCTGGTAATCTAAGAATTAGGGAACAGACACCCTAATTGACGCGAATCCTAAAGATAGATCTATTGGGCCTAACAAACCCCATTCAAAGTACCGGATGCTTTAGTACTTCGAAATTTATATCATATCCGAAGGGTGTCCCGGAATGATGGGGATATTCTTATATATGCATCTTGTTAATGTCGGTTACCAGGTGTTCACCATATGAATGATTTTTATCTCTATGTATGGGATGTATATTGAAATATGAAATCTTGTGGTCTATTGTTACGATTTGATATATATAGGTTAAACCTATAACTCACCAATATTTTTTGTTGACGTTTTAAGCATGTTTATTCTCAGGTGATTATTAAGAGCTTCCGCTGTCGCATACTTAAATAAGAACAAGATTTGGAGTCCATGCTTGTATGATATTGTGTAAAAAACTGCATTCAAGAAACTTATTTTGTTGTAACATATTTGTATTGTAAACCATTATGTAATAGTCGTGTGTAAACATGATATTTTAGATTATCATTATTTGATAATCTACGTAAAGCTTTTTAAACCTTTATTGATGAAATAAAGGTTATAGTTTGTTTTAAAATGAATGCAGTCTTTGAAAAACATCTCATATAGAGGTCAAAACCTCGCAACGAAATCAATTAATATGGAACGTTTTTAATCAATAAGAACGGGACATTTCAGTTGGTATCCGAGCGTTGGTCTTAGAGAACCAGAATTTTGCATTAGTGTGTCTTATCGAGTTTGTTAGGATGCATTAGTGAGTCTGGACTTCGACCGTGTTTACTTGAAGAAAAAAAAAAGATTGCTTAACAAATTTTGTTGGAAACTATATATTTTTAACATGTGAATATTATGTGATATATTAATCTCTTAACGTGTTTGATATTATGTGATAGATGTCTACCTCTAGAACAAGTCCCATTGACTCACCTAATAATAATGAAGAGTTAAATGTAAATTGGAATGATTCGTGGACTGATTCACAAGTTCCCGAAGAGGAACCGGAAGAAGAGTCGGAACCGGAAGAAGAATCGGAACCGGAAGAAGAATCGGAACCGGAAGAAGAAATAGAACCAGTGGGGGAAATAATAAAACGGTTAAGTAGAAGAAAATCCTCAACCAACCGACCAAAGTTAATTATGGTCAATGGTATTTCCGCCAAGGAAGCAAAGTATTGGGAGGATTACCAATTCTCCGATGAATCGGATCCCGACAAGGATTCCGATGATGTTATAGAAATTACCCCAACACAATTTAATAAGGCAAAAGAGAACAATAAGGGGAAGGGCATAAAAATAGAAAAATTTGATTCCAAACCCGATGAACTTTATATGTATCGTCAACAACCGTATTTCTTAAGTTGTGACAATAACCCGGGAACCTCTAAACCACCAGGTTTTTCTAAACCAATGTGGAAAACGACGGCTCGTATTAGGGGAACATCATATATCCCTAGAAACTTGGCAAATCGAACCAAAACCGAAGAAGAAGAAACGAGCGAGTCGGAATAAGATAGTTGTATTCGTGTGGTGTAATATATGTAATATAGTGTGTGCTTATGCTTTATGATATATGTAAAAATTGCTTGTATTAATAAGTATTTTTTTATAAATCTAACTCTTGTCTATTTTACAGTATAAAAACACAAAATGGATAGACAACCCAATATTTTAAGAGACCTACCCGGAGACATGATTGATGAAATCTTGTCTAGAGTCGGTCAGAATTCCTCGGCACAACTATTTAAGGCGAGATCAGTTTGTAAGACATTCGAAGAACGTTCCAAGAATGCCTTGGTTTATAAAAGGCTTTTGTTCGAAAGATGGGGGATATCACATTGGGAAATCCATAAGTTACGATGTGTTTACTTTGACGCATATATTGCGGGGAACCCAAATGCTATTTTACGCAACGGGTTAAGAAATTATTTTGACTCAATATATCCGAATATAGGACTTCGTGATTTAGAAAAAGCGGCTAACATGCAACATAAAGAAGCATGTTATGCTTACGGGTTAGTGATGTTCGCTTCTCACCAAAGTGAGAAAAAGAACATCGGATTACAACTGCTAAATAAAACATTCCCACAAGTGACGGACTCAGTAGTTGGGGTGAGAAACAAGGTTTTTATATTGTTACGGGACTGTTGGACATTACGTAACCCTCGTCCCTTTGACGACGTTACAACACGCTATCTTATCAATGGCCATAATGGTTATGTTCCACAAGACCAAGGATGGGAAGTAGTCCTAGTAAAACCAGAATGCATGACTTGTTTCTGGACGTATGAATTACGTGTCTTTATTGCCTTTGCTGAACGACTTGTGTACTAGCTAGAATTATCTTCACAACTATCTTGTATCAAAGTTATTGTGTGCTATATTTCATGCTATATGTAAAATAAGCGGTATTGTAAGTTTGTAAAATATTGTGTAAAAGTTTGAACGCGAAATATTATTATAATAAGTTTTTCATATAGAATTGTAGTAGTTGAATTGTATATTAGCTACTAAGTATGAACTTAACGGGTAGGTACTACCCGAATTTAAACTTATAAAACGCTAATATGAAGAAAAAGCTTTAATAAATGAGTTCATATTATGCTACGAGATACTATTGACTACTCTTAATATTCTGTATGATTAACTTGTTTCATTTGACTATTTGAAGGAAATGGCACCGACTACTCGACAAACCATGAATATGAGCGAAGAAGAATTTCGTACCTTTCTTGCTGCAAACATAGCCGCAGTACAGGCTGCGCTACATACCAACAATAACTCCGAATCTAGCAATGTAGCTAACGGCATAAGAAATCGTGTAGGATGCACCTACAAGGAATTCACTGCCTGCAAACCTTTGGAATTTGATGGAACCGAAGGACCGATCGGATTGAAACGGTGGACCGAGAAGGTTGAATCGGTGTTTGCTATAAGTAAGTGTACAGAAGAGGACAAAGTGAAGTACGCTACGCATACCTTCACAGGTACTACATTAACATGGTGGAATACCTATCTAGAGCAAGTGGGACAAGATGATGCTTACGCACTACCGTGGTAAGCATTCAAGCACTTGATGAACGAGAAGTACCGTCCCAGAACCGAGGTCAATAAGCTCAAGACAGAACTTAGAGGGTTACGAACCCAAGGATTTGATATTACCACGTACGAAAGACGATTCACAGAATTGTGCGTATTGTGTCCGAGAGCGTTCGAAGATGAGGAAGAGAAGATCGACGCGTTTGTGAAAGGATTACCGGAAAAAATCCAAGAAGATATAAGTTCACACGAGCCCGCCTCCATACAACAGGCATGTAGAATGGCTCACAAACTAGTGAACCAGATTGAGGAAAGAATTAAAGAACAGGCGGCTGAAGAGGCCAATGTGAAGCAAGTCAAAAGAAAGTGGGAGGAAAACGGTGATAAGAATCACCAATACAACAACAACAATTACAATAATAATCGCAACAACTATCCCAACAATCGCAATATCAATCGCAACTACAACAAACGGCCCAACAAAAACAACAACAACAACAGCAACTACAACAATCATCCCAACAACAATAACAACCGCAACAACAACAACAATCGGAAGCAGCTATCCCAAAGGTGTGAAAAGTATCACTCGGGGTTCTGCACCAAATTTTGCAACAAGTGTAAAAGAAATGGTCATAGCGCGGCGAAGTGTGAGGTATATGGACCAGGGGTTAACAGAACGAAAGGAACAAATGGTGTCGGAACGAGTAATGGCGGAGCAAGTAGTGTCGGAGCAAGTTATGCCAATGTAGTTTGTTATAAATGTGGAAAACCGGGCCACATTATTAGAAATTGCCCGAACCAGGAGAACACGAATGGACAAGGCCGCAGAAGAGTTTTCAATATTAATGCGACAGAGGCACAGGAAGACCCGGAGCTTGTTACAGGTACGTTTCTTATTGACAATAAATCTGCTTACGTTTTATTTGATTCGGGTGCAGATAGAAGCTATATGAGTAGAGATTTTTGTGCTAAATTAAGTTGTCCATTGATGCCTTTGGATAGTAAATTTTTACTCGAATTAGCAAATGGTAAATTAATTTCAACAGATAATATATGTCAGAATCGAGAAATTAAACTGGTTAGCGAAACATTTAAGATTGACTTGATACCAGTAGAGTTAGGGAGTTTTGATGTGATAATCGGTATGGACTGGTTGAAAGAAGTGAAGGCAGAGATCGTTTGTTACAAAAATGCAATTCGTATTATACGAGAAAAAAGAAAACCCTTAATGGTGTACGGAGAAAAGGGCAATACGAAGCTACATCTTATTAGTAATTTGAAGGCACAAAAACTAATAAGAAAAGGTTGCTATGCTGTTCTAGCACACGTCGAGAAAGTACAAACTGAAGAAAAGAGCATCAATGATGTTCTCGTCGCAAAAGAATTTCCAGATGTATTTCCGAAAGAATTACCGGGATTACCCCCACATCGATCCGTTGAATTTCAAATAGATCTTGTACCAGGAGCTGCACCAATAGCTCGTGCTCCTTACAGACTCGCACCCAGCGAGATGAAAGAACTGCAAAGCCAATTACAAGAACTTTTAGAGCGTGGTTTCATTCGACTAAGCACATCACTGTGGGGAGCTCCTGTTTTGTTTGTCAAGAAGAAAGATGGTACATTTAGGTTGTGTATCGACTACCGAGAGTTGAACAAACTTACCATCAAGAACCGCTACCCACTACCGAGAATCGACGACTTATTTGATCAACTACAAGGCTCGTCTGTTTATTCAAAGATTGACTTACGTTCCGGGTATCATCAAATGCGGGTGAAAGAAGATGATATTCCAAAGACTGCTTTCAGAACACGTTACAGTCATTACGAGTTTATGGTCATGCCATTTGGTTTAACTAATGCACCAGCTATGTTCATGGACCTTATGAACCGAGTGTGTGGACCATACCTTGACAAGTTTGTCATTGTTTTCATTGATGACATACTTATTTACTCAAAGAATGACCAAGAACACGGTGAACATTTGAGAAAGGTGTTAGAAGTATTGAGGAAGGAAGAATTGTACGCTAAGTTTTCAAAGTGTGCATTTTGGTTGGAAGAAGTTCAATTCCTCGGTCACATAGTGAACAAAGAAGGTATTAAGGTGGATCCGGCAAAGATAGAAACTGTTGAAAAGTGGGAAACCCCAAAAAACTCCGAAACACATATGCCAGTTTTTAGGACTAGCTGGTTACTACAGAAGGTTCATCCAAGATTTTTCCAGAATAGCAAAACCCTTGACTGCATTAACGCATAAAGGGAAGAAATTTGAATGAAAAGATGAACAAGAGAAAGCGTTTCAATTGTTAAAGAAAAAGTTAACTACGGCACCTATATTGTCATTGCCTGAAGGGAATGATGATTTTGTGATTTATTGTGATGCATCAAAGAAAGGTCTCGGTTGTGTATTAATGCAACGAATGAAGGTGATTGCTTATGCGTCTAGATAATTGAAGATTCACGAACAAAATTATACGACGCATGATTTGGAATTAGGCGCGGTTGTTTTTGCATTAAAGACTTGGAGGCACTACTTATATGGGGTCAAAAGTATGATATATACCGACCACAAAAGTCTTCAACACATATTTAATCAAAAACAACTGAATATGAGGCAGCGTAGGTGGATTGAATTGTTGAATGATTACGACTTTGAGATTCGTTACCACCCGGGGAAGGCAAATGTGGTAGCCGACGCCTTGAGCAGGAAGGACAGAGAACCCATTCGAGTAAAATCTATGAATATAATGATTCACAATAACCTTACTACTCAAATAAAGGAGGCGCAACAAGGAGTTTTTAAAGAGGGAAATTTAAAGGATGAAATACCCAAAGGATCGGAGAAGCATCTTAATATTCGGGAAGACGGAACCCGGTATAGGGCTGAAAGGATATGGGTACCAAAATTTGGAGATATGAGAGAAATGGTACTTAGAGAAGCTCATAAAACCAGATACTTAATACATCCTGGAACGGGGAAGATGTACAAGGATCTCAAGAAACATTTTTGGTGGCCGGGTATGAAAACCGATGTTGCTAAATACGTAGGAGAATGTTTGACGTGTTCTAAGGTCAAAGCTGAGCATCAGAAACCATCAGGTCTACTTCAACAACCCGAAATCCCGGAATGGAAATGGGAAAACATTACCATGGATTTCATCACTAAATTGCCAAGGACTGCAAGTGGTTTTGATACTATTTTGTAATAGTTGATAGTCTCACCAAATCAGCACACTTCCTGCCAATAAGAGAAGATGACAAGATGGAGAAGTTAGCACGACTGTATTTGAAGGAAGTCGTCTCCAGACATGGAATACCAATCTCTATTATCTCTGATAGGGATGGCAGATTTATTTCAAGATTCTGGCAGACGTTGAAACAAGCATTGGGGACTCGTCTAGACATGAGTACTGCATATCATCCACAAACTGATTGGCAGAGCGAAAGGACGATACAAACGCTTGAAGACATGCTACGAGCATGTGTTATTGATTTCAGAAACAGTTGGGATCGACATCTACCGTTAGCAGAATCTTCCTACAACAACAGCTACCAATCAAGCATTGAGATGACGCCGTTTGAAGCACTTTATGGTAGAAAGTGCAGGTCTCCAATTTGTTGGAGTGAAGTGGGGGATAGACAGATTACGGGTCCGGAGATAATACAAGAAACTTCCGAGAAGATTATCCAAATTCAACAACGGTTGAAAACTGTCCAAAGTCGACAAAAGAGCTACGCTGACATTAAAAGAAAAGGTATAGAATTTGAAATTGGAGAGATGGTCATGCTTAAAGTTGCACCTTGGAAAGACGTTGTTCGATTTGGTAAACAAGGGAAATTAAATCCAAGGTATATCGGACCATTCAAGATTATTGATCGTGTCGGATCAGTAGCTTACTGACTTGAGTTACCTCAACAACTCGCAGCTGTACATAACACTTTCCACGTCTCGAATTTGAAGAAATGTTTTGCTAAAGAAGATATCACTATTCCATTAGATGAAATCCAAATCAACGAAAAACTTCAATTCATCGAAGAACCCGTCGAAATAATGGATCGTGAGGTTAAAAGACTTAAGCAAAAAAAGATACCAATTATTAAGGTTCGATGGAATGCTCGTAGAGGACCCGAGTTCACTTGGGAATGAGAAGATCAGATGAAGAAGAAATACCCACATTTATTTCCAGAAGATACGTCAACACCTCCAACTGCTTAAAATTTCGGGACGAAATTTATTTAACGGGTAGGTACTGTAGTGACCCGAACTTTTCCATGTTTATATATATATTAAATGAAATTGTTATTTACATGATTAAGTGTTTCCAACATGTTAAGAAATCAAACTTGTTAAGATTAGATTAATTGAAATAGGTTTCATATAGACAATTGACCACCCAAGTTGACCGGTGATTCACGAACGTTAAAACTTGTAAAAACTATATGATGACATATATATGGTTATATATATAGTTAACATGATATTATGATAATTAATCATATCATTAAGTATATTAACAATGAACTACATATGTAAAAACAAGACTACTAACTTAATGATTTTGAAACGAGACATATATGTAACGATTATCGTTGTAACGACATTTAATGTATATATATCATATTAAGAGATATTCGTACATCATAATATCATGATAATATAATAATTTAAAATCTCATTTGATATTATAAACATTTGGTTAACAACATTTAACAAGATCGTTAACCTATAGGTTTCAAAACAACACTTACATGTAACGACTAACGATGACTTAACGACTCAGTTAAAATGTATACACATGTAGTGTTTTAATATGTATTCATACACTTTTGATAGACTTCAAGACACTTATCAAAATACTTCTACTTAATAAAAATGCTTACAATTACATCCTCGTTCAGTTTCATCAACAATTCTACTCGTATGCACCCGTATTCATACTTGTACAATACACATCTTTTAGATGTATGTACTATTGGTATATTGATGTGGTAGCGGAGTGTATATAATACTATTAAATTTTAGTAGAAAATACTATTAAATACGATACAATTTTACACAAGATATTTATTTATTTAGAGAATGGATATACTTAAACCTTGCTACAACACTTATAGGCAGTGTACCTAATCGTACAGTAGTGTAGTTTTTAGTAAGTCCGGTTCGTTCCACAGGGAAAATCTTTAAACAAAGCTTAACGCTATATTAGTTTACTTTTGTAAAAATACAAATATATATATAAGTAATATTATTATTATAAAGGGGGGTTTTTACCGTTTAATGACCGGTTTGTCGATTTTAAAACTTTAGTCGCAGTTAAAACCAAATGTAAAATAATAAATACAAGACTTAATTTAAAGCGTAAAGTAAATAACGATAATGAAATTGCGATTAATAAAAATGCGATAAAATAAACTTGCGATAATTAAAAAGTACGATAATTAAAAGTGCAATTAAATACAATAACAATAAAAATGCGATAATTAGAAGTGCAATTAAATATAAAATAAAGGAAATTAAATATGAAATAAAAGAAATTATGCTTATTTAAACTTCCGTAATCATGATGTTTGACGTGTTGATTTTAGTTTTATGCCCATGGGTTAATTGTCCTTTGTCCTGGATTATTTAATATGTCCGTCTGGTTTTTGTCCATAACAGTCCATCAGTCATAAATATAAAGTGCGAGTGTCCTCGTCAAATTATCCTTATACCCGAAGTTAAATATTCCAACTAATTGGGGACTTAAACTGTAACAAGATTTTAATACTTTGTTTAATAATTACACCAGGATGTCGACTGAGTGTAACCCAAGGTTTTAATATTTTGTTATCAATTATACCAAGTGTCCTTGTACATAATTTTACCCCTGTTTTAATTATTCTAGTGGCTATTAATCCATTCCCGTGTCCGGTTAAATGAACTATTATTCGTACATATAAATACCCCGCCCATCGTGTCCGATCGAGTGTATATGGTAATTTATAGGGACGCCCAATTGTAAATCTTTATATTAACATTAACAAACTATCATTTAGTTAAACAAATATAAAGCCCATTAATAGCCCATAGTCTAATTTCCACAAGTGTCGTTCCTTTGCCCAAACCCCAATTATGGTACAAAGCCCAATTACCCAATTTTAGTAATTAGCCCAACATCATGATTACTTCGGATTAAATAAGCATAATAATAACTTAGCTACGAGACATAAAAAAAGGTTGAACATAACTTACAATGATTAAAAATAGCGTAGCGTTACACGGACAGAATTTCGACTTACACCCTTACAACATTCGCTAACATACCCTTATTATTAGGATTAAAATTAAAATTAAAATATAAATATAAATATTTACGTATAGATATAGAGAGGATGGATATATATGTTGTGAAAAATGATCAGAATTCGGTTGGCTTTATAGGGAATTGAGTTCAGGGATACTCCGCGACTCGCGGCAATTTTTGCCTTCAAACTCCGCGAGTCGCGAAGTTTGAAAATACAGCTCACCAACTTTGGAGTCTTTCTTGCCGACGGATTTTTATTATTTATGTAATATATAAATAATTATAAGAATTATTTAAATATTATATTATATTTATGTGCATAGTTGACTTGTAATTTTTAGTCCGTTGCGTCGAGCGTTGAGAGTTGACTCTGGTCCCGGTTCCGGATTTTTGAACGTCCTTGCGTACAATTTAATATCTTGTACTTTGCGTTTTGAATCTTGTACTCTTGTAATTTCGAGACGTTTCTTATCAATAATTGGAACCTCTTTGATTGTATTTTGTACTTTTGAGCTTTTTGGTCGTTTGCGTCTTCAATTCGTCGAATCTGTCTTTTGTCTTCACCTTTTATTATTTAAACGAATATCACTTTTAAATAGAACAATTGCAACTAAAAGGTTGTCTTTCTTGAGGAATAATGTTATGAAATATATGTTCGTTTTTAGCATTATCAAATATTCCCACACTTAAGCGTTGCTTGTCCTCAAGCAATATCGTCTTGAAATACTAGAATCACTTCTTTATTCTTCACACTTTGTACATCAGTGATTTCTATACGGCGGTATAAACAATGGTAGTAACGATATGGTTTATAGTCCCACATGACTATGAAAATTTAGATCCATTAAGGAAATTGGATCATTATGAAAACATTTGATCTTTTGAAAATTAAATCTAGTTTTTACCCTAGATAAGTTTTCCGGAATAACCCTTTACCGGTGTTTGCAAAATATTTTTGTGGGTTTGGTGGGTTTCAGATTTGAAAATTTTAGCTCAAAACTTATGGTTTTGTGTCACCCATTTGCTAACCTTGTATTTGGAAAGCAACACGTCCAGTTTACTTGTCCCGTATATTACCTTTCGGTAAACTACCGTCCGGTTGTAAAGGAAAGCGTTGAACAAGCAACTGTTAAGGCAATGTCCCCTGACATGCTTTTAATTATGGTCTATAACATGTCAGACGCAATTACTATCCTTGGTAGGAGCAATAGTAAAGCTCATCCTTATAATTTTTCGGTCTGGCACAAGGTCCTGTCTTTGACCATGCTATGCAACCACCGTTCTTACGGTTGACACCCGATTTGGTTCAGGTGACCTAATAAATTCCAGGTGAATTCCTAGGATTTTACGTTCAATGGTAATGAACGCATTGAAAATAGGGTTTTCAGAAAACAAATCGGTTTTATTTTTGATCAAAATATTTTCTCGTTCAAGCTCGAGTTTAGATATCATTGAATTCCATGAGTTTGAATTTTCAATCTTTAAGGTCAATCTCTAGGATTGAGTAATATCAGGCTTTAAAAGCTGATTTTTAATCTTTAAGGAGATTATCCTTTCTGGGGATCTGATTCATTAGTCTTATCAAGCTAATTTGCATGGTGCCCCCCCATTGTACGAGATAAATCCTTCTCATGGTTAGGATAAATCTGACCACTTGGAGACCCTGTTTAATGCTGAGGTCCGTGGATTTCCTGCTAATTTTAGTGATGACTTTTCTAGATTTTTCGTCAACCTACAGCTGGTCTGGACGACAACTTCTTGACCTAAATCAAGAAGCGCGTGTCTTTTTCGGAAGACTTTACTTCCTTTTAATGATGGAATTGATTCATTGTGTAGATCCATCTTTCTTACAGTAAATCAGGTAAAACTTTTTAGTTTAGTCCAAAGCAAAAGTATTTTCAGTTATTTGTACAAAAATATGTGATATATGTTTTGAATAACTTGGAGAATTTTCCCACACTTGGCTTTTATTTTCCTTTTTATTGTCCTCTATTCCATTTTAAATGAATTTTAACATTTTGATTTGTTTCTCAATTTATGCCCTTTCCGAGGTTACAATAATTTCGGTGTTAAAACCTAGTTTTATCGTTCATAAATATGTATAAACATGATTTTGAGTTCATTTAATTGAAAATTTTGAAAAATTTTACTAGAATTGGGTAGTCAGTATATAAGACTAGGGCTGTTCTTTATTATCAGGGAGCACTAGATTCTAATACAACTACTGCTTTACTAGTATTTTTAATGGTAACCAAGTGTTTAAGATAAAAATTATAAAATCCGAAAGAATTTAACCCCTTCCCACACTTAAGATCTTGCAATGCCCTCATTTGCAAGAAATCAGCAACAATTTAAATTATTGAGGGTGATTTGTGTGAAAATGATTAAATTTTTACCAAAGTTTCCAAATATATTGGCGTTTGTTTGCTGAATGATAAATGGTGCACATCATTTGTTCATTCCGTCTTGTTGTTATTTCACATATATTTTGCATCTTGTCGTCAAAATTAGTTGCTTTTGCTGAACTTAATGCCAGTCTTTGAAAATGCGTTGTTTTACCATGTTGTGTACATAAGATAAACTGCAAACATATATACATATTTTTGAAGTTTGGTATATTACCCCACATTCAAAAATTATTAAAATCTAAGAATAAAAGTTAGAAAATTATAAAAACTATTACAATATTAACATAAGTATTAAACGTATCAACATTACAAATTACAAAATAAATAAAACTAAGTAGACTAGGGATGATACTGATACCAATAGGGGTTCCAAGCATAACCATAGGTGCTATAGAATGCTTCGGCTGGGTTATATGTAGGATACGGTGGTTGCATCTCTATAGACCAGGGAGGGAATATGGGTTTTGGAGTAGGAATATAGTTTCTACCTATATGTTGGCAATGAGCTATGATTTGGTTTTGATGAACTTTCCAATCTTCAAATGCTCTCTGTCTAGCATTTTCGTACTCCTGTGAAGCTATAAACCTTTGCATTTCTTGCATTTCATTTCCCCCTCCTACATTACCTTGCTGTTGGTTTCTCTTAACCTGTGGATGTCTACCATGGTATTGTACTGCGGCGTTATTTCGCCTCTTCAAAACTTTCACACCATGGTATACATTTAAACCTATTGTATCGCGGGGTTCTGGTTCTTCGACTAATAATCCCCCCCGACTTATATCCACACCGAGATATTCAGCAATCAAAGTAATAAAAATACCACCTCCTATTATGCTATGCGGTCTCATCCCCCTAACCATAGCTGATAAATAATAACCCACACAATAAGGTATACTTACAGCGCTTTGTGGGTCTCGAATACACATATGGTAAAACAAATCCTGTTCATTTACCTTTTCCTTGTTCTTACCTCTTTGTGTAATCGAATTAGCTAAAAACCTATGAATCACTCTTAATTCAGCTCTATCTATATCCAAATAAGAGTAATTTCCCCCTTTGAATCGGTGATGGCTTGTCATTTGACTCCATACACCATGTGTATCAAAATTTTCATCTATCTTTCTACCATTTAGTATCAACCCTCTACAATCGGCAGATGCTAACTCCTCAGGTGTATATATACGTAAAGCCTGAGCCATGTCTAGTAAAGACATGTGGCGCATCGAACCTCCTAACAAAAATCTAATAAAAGATCGATCGGTTAAACTAGCTACCCGATCATTTAATTCTATACTACACAACAATTCTTCACACCATACTTTATATACAGGTCTACGCATGATGAATAAACGTACCCAGTCGTTAAAAGTAGAATTACCATACCTCTGTGCAAGTAATTCCCTAATTGGCCCGGCCAATTCTACAGCTTCTAACTGTAGTGACCCGACCTTTTCCATGTTTATATATATTAATTGAGATTGATATTTACATGATTAAATGTTTCTAACATGTTAAGCAATCAAACTTGTTAAGACTTGATTAATTGAAATATATTTCATATAGACAATTGACCACCCAAGTTGACCGGTGATTCACGAACGTTAAAACTTGTAAAAACTATATGATGACATATATATGGATATATATATAGTTAACATGATACTATGATAAGTAAATATATCATTAAGTATATTAACAATGAACTACATATGTAAAAACAAGACTACTAACTTAATGATTTTTAAACGAGACATATATGTAACGATTATCGTTGTAAAGACATTTAATGTATATATATCATATTAAGAGATATTCATACATGATAATATCATGATAATATAATAATTTAAAATCTCATTTGATATTATAAATATTGGGTTAACAACATTTAACAAGATCGTTAACCTAAAGGTTTCAAAACAACACTTACATGTAACGACTAACGATGACTTAACGACTCAGTTAAAATGTATATACATGTAGTGTTTTAATATGTATGTATACACTTTTGAAAGACTTCAATACACTTATCAAAATACTTCTACTTAAAAAAATGCTTACAATTACATCCTCGTTCAGTTTCATCAACAATTCTACTCATATGCACCCGTATTCGTACTCGTACAATACACAGCTTTTAGATGTATGTATTATTGGTATATACACTTCAATGATCAGCTATTAGCAGCCCATGTGAGTCACCTAACACATGTGGGAACCATCATTTGGCAACTAGCATGAAATATCTCATAAAATTACAAAAATATGAGTAATCATTCATGACTTATTTACATGAAAACAAAATTACATATCCTTTATATCTAATCCATACACCAACGACCAAAAACACCTACAAACACTTTCATTCTTCAATTTTCTTCATCTAATTGATCTCTCTCAAGTTCTATCTTCAAGTTCTAAGTGTTCTTCATAAATTCTACAAGTTCTAGTTACATAAAATTAAGAATACTTTCAAGTTTGCTATCTCACTTCCAATCTTGTAAGGTGATCATCTAACCTCAAGAAATCTTTGTTTCTTACAGTAGGTTATCATTCTAATACAAGGTAATAATCATATTCAAACTTTGGTTCAATTTCTATAACTATAACAATCTTATTTCAAGTGATGATCTTACTTGAACTTGTTTTCGTGTCATGATTCTGCTTCAAGAACTTCGAGCCATCCAAGGATCCGTTGAAGCTAGATCCATTTTTCTCTTTTCCAGTAGGTTTATCCAAGGAACTTAAGGTAGTAATGATGTTCATAACATCATTCATTTCATACATATAAAGCTATCTTATTCGAAGGTTTAAACTTGTAATCACTAGAACATAGTTTAGTTAATTCTAAACTTGTTCGCAAACAAAAGTTAATCCTTCTAACTTGACTTTTAAAATCAACAAAACACATGTTCTATATCTATATGATATGCTAACTTAATGATTTAAAACCTGGAAACATGAAAAACACCGTAAAACCGGATTTACGCCGTCGTAGTAACACCGCGGGCTGTTTTGGGTTAGTTAATTAAAAACTATGATAAACTTTGATTTAAAAGTTGTTATTCTGAGAAAATGATTTTTATTATGAACATGAAACTATATCCAAAAATTATGGTTAAACTCAAAGTGGAAGTATGTTTTCTAAAATGGTCATCTAGACGTCGTTCTTTCGACTGAAATGACTACCTTTACAAAAATGACTTGTAACTTATTTTTCCGACTATAAACCTATACTTTTCTGTTTAGATTCATAAAATAGAGTTCAATATGAAACCATAGCAATTTGATTCACTCAAAACGGATTTAAAATGAAGAAGTTATGGATAAAACAAGATTGGATAATTTTTCTCATTTTAGCTACGTGAAAATTGGTAACAAATCTATTCCAACCATAACTTAATCAACTTGTATTGTATATTATGTAATCTTGAGATACCATAGACACGTATACAATGTTTCGACCTATCATGTGGACACATCTATATATATTTCGGAACAACCATAGACACGCTATATGTGAATGTTGGAGTTAGCTATACAGGGTTGAGGTTGATTCCAAAATATATATAGTTTGAGTTGTGATCAATACTGAGATACGTATACACTGGGTCGTGGATTGATTCAAGATAATATTTATCGATTTATTTCTGTACATCTAACTGTGGACAGCTAGTTGTAGGTTACTAACGAGGACAGCTGACTTAATAAACTTAAAACATCAAAATATATTAAAAGTGTTGTAAATATATTTTGAACATACTTTGATATATATGTATATATTATAGGTTCGTGAATCAACCAGTGGCCAAGTCTTACTTCCCGACGAAGTAAAAATCTGTGAAAGTGAGTTATAGTCTCACTTTTAAAATCTAATATTTTTGGGATGAGAATACATGCAGGTTTTATAAATGATTTACAAAATAGACACAAGTACGTGAAACTACATTCTATGGTTGAATTATCGAAGTCGAATATGCCCCTTTTTATTATGTCTGGTAATCAAAGAATTAGGGAACAGACACCCTAATTGACGCGAATCCTAAAGATAGATCTATTGGGCCTAACAAACCCCATCCAAAGTACCGGATGCTTTAGTACTTCGAAATTTATATCATATCCGAAGGGTGTCCCGGAATGATGGGGATATTCTTATATATATGCATCTTGTTAATGTCGGTTACCAGGTGTTCACCATATGAATGATTTTTATCTCTATGTATGGGATGTGTATTGAAATATGAAATCTTGTGGTCTATTGTTATGATTTTATATATATAGGTTAAACCTATAACTCACCAACATTTTTGTTGACGTTTAAAGCATGTTTATTCTCAGGTGAATACTAAGAACTTCCGCTGTTGCATACTAAAATAAGGACAAGATTTGGAGTCCATGTTTGTATGATATTGTGTAAAAATTGCATTCAAGAAACTGATTTCGATGTAACATATTTGTATTGTAAACCATTATGTAATGGTCGTGTGTAAACAGGATATTTTAGATTATCATTATTTGATAATCTACGTAAAGCTTTTTAAACCTTTATTTATGAAATAAAGGTTATGGTTTGTTTTAAAAATGAATGCAGTCTTTGAAAAACGTCTCATATAGAGGTCAAAACCTCGCAACGAAATCAATTAATATGGAACGTTTTTAATCAATAAGAACGGGACATTTCAGTTGGTATCCGAGCATTGGTCTTAGAGAATCAGAATTTTGCATTATTGTGTCTTATCGAGTTTGTTAGGATGCATTAGTGAGTCTGGACTTTGACCGTGTTTACTTGAAAAATGATTGCTTAACAAATTTTGTTGGAAACTATATATTTTTAACATGTGAATATTATGTGATATATTAATCTCTTAACGTGTTTGATATTATGTAATAGATGTCTACCTCTAGAACAAGTCCCATTGACTCACCTAATAATAATGAAGAGTCAAATGTAAATTGGAATGATTCGTGGACTGATTCACAAGTTCCCGAAGAGGAACCGGAAGAAGAGTCGGAACCGGAAGAAGAATCAGAATCGGAAGAAGAATCGGAATCGAATGAAGAAATAGAACCGGTGGGGGAAATAATAAAACGGTTAAGTAAAAGAAAATCCTCAACCAACCGACCAAGGTTAATTATGGTCAATGGTGTTTCCGCCAAGGAAGCAAAATATTGGGAGGATTACCAATTCTCCGATGAATCGGATTCCGAAGAGAATTCCGATGATGTTATAGAAATTACCCCAACTGAATTTAAAAAGGCAAAAGAAAATAATAAGGAAAAGGGCATAAAAATAGAGAAATCTAATTCCAACCCCGATGAACTTTATATGTATCGTCAACCCCCGAAGTCCTTAAGTTGTAACAATGACCCGGGAACCTCTAAACCACCAGGTTTTTCTAAACCAATGTGGAAAACGACGGCTCGTATTAGGGGAACATCATATATCCCTAGAAACTTGGCAAAATGAACCAAAACTGAAGAAGAAGAAACAAGCGAGTCGGAATAAGATAGTTGTATTCGTGTGGTGTAATATATGTAATATAGTGTGCTTATGCTTTATGATATATGTAAAAATTGCTTGTATTAATAAGTATTTTTTTTATGAATCTAACTCTTGTCTATTTTACAGTATAAAAACACAAAATGGATAGACAACCCAATATTTTAAGAGACCTACCCGGAGACATGATTGATGAAATCTTGTCTAGAGTCGGTTAGAATTCTTTGGCACAACTATTTAAGGCGAAATCAGTTTGTAAGACATTCGAAGAACGTTCCAAGAATACCTTGGTTTATAAAAGGCTTTCGTTCGAAAGATGGGGGATATCACATTGGGAAATCCATAAGTTACGATGTGTTTACTTTGACACATATATTACGGGGAACCCAAATGCTATTTTACGCAATGGGTTAAGAAATTATTTTGACTCAATATATCCGAATATTGGACTTCGTGATTTAGAAAAAGCGGCTAACATGCAACATAAAGAAGCATGTTATGCTTACGGATTAGTAATGTTCGCTTCTCACCAAAGTGAGAACAAGAACATCGGGCTACAACTATTAAACAAAACGTTCCCACAAGTGACGGAGTCGGTAATTGGGGTAAGAAATGAGGTTTTTAGATTGTTACGGGACTGTTGGACATTACGTAACCCTCGTCCCTTTAACGACGTTACAACACGCTGTCTTATCAACGACCATAACGGTTATGTTCCACAAGACCAAGGATGGGAAGTAATCCTAGTAAAACCAGAATGCATGACTTGTTTCTGGACGTATGAATTACGTGTCTTTATTGCCTTTGCTGAACGACTTGTGTACTAGCTAGAATTATCTTCACAACCATATTGTATCAAATTTATTGTGTGCTATATTTCATGCTATATGTAAAATAAGCGGTATTGTAAGTTTGTAAAATATTGTGTAAAAGTTTGAACGCGAAATATTATTATAATCAGTTTTTCATATAGAATTGTAGTAGTTGAATTGTATATTAGCTACTAAGTATGAACTTAACGGGTAGGTACTACCCGAATTTAAACTTATAAAACGCTAATATGAAGAAAAAACTTTTATAAATGAGTTCATATTATGCTACGAAATACTATTAACTACTCTTAATATTCTGTATGATTAACTTGTTCCATTTGACTATTTTGAAGGAAATGGCACCGACTACTCGACCCACCGTGAATATGAATGAAGAGGAATTCCGTACTTTTCTAGCTTCAAACATAGCCGCAGTACAGGCTGCGCTACATACCAACAATAACCTTGGATCTGGCAGTACAGGAAATCGTGTAGGATGCACCTACAAAGAATTCACTGCCTACAAACCTTTGGAATTTGATGGAACCGAAGGACCGATCGGATTGAAACGGTGGACCGAGAAGGTCGAATCGGTGTTTGTCATAAGTAAGTGTACTGAAGAGGACAAAGTGAAGTACGCTACGCATACCTTCACAGGTTCTGCGTTAACATGGTGGAATACCCATCTAGAGCAAGTGGGACAAGACGATGCGTACGCACTACCATGGTCAGCATTCAAGCACTTGATGAACGAGAAGTACCGTCCCAGAACCGAGGTCAATAAGCTCAAGACAGAACTTAGAGGGTTACGAACCCAAGGATTTGATATTACCACGTACGAAAGACGATTCACAGAATTGTGCCTATTGTGTCCGGGAGAATTCGAAGATGAGGAAGAGAAGATCGACGCGTTTATGAAAGGATTACCGGAAAGAATCCAAGAAGATATAAGTTCACACGAGACCGCCTCCATACAACAGGCATGTAGAATGGCTCACAAACTAGTGAACCAGATTGAAGAAAGAATTAAAGAACAGACTGCTGAAGAGGCCAATGTGAAGCAAGTCAAAAGAAAGTGGGAGGAAAACGGTGATAAGAATCACCAATACAACAACAACAACAATTACAACAATAATCGCAACAATTATCCCAACAATCGCAACAGCAATCGCAACTACAACAAACGGCCCAACAACAACAACAACAACAACAACAACAACAACAACAACAGCAACTACAACAATCATCCCAACAACAATAATAACCGCAACAACAACAACAATCAGAAGCAGCTATGCCAAAGGTGTGAAAAGTATCACTCGGGGTTCTGCACCAAATTTTGCAACAAGTGTAAAATAAATGGTCATAGCACAGCGAAGTGTGAGGTCTACGGACCAGGGGTTAATAGAACGAAAGGAACAAATGGTGTCGGAACGAGTAATGGCGGAGCAAGTAGTGTCGGAGCAAGTTATGCCAATGTAGTTTGTTATAAATGTGGAAAACCGGGCCACATTATTAGAAATTGCCCGAACCAGGAGAACACGAATGGACAAGGCTGCGGAAGAGTTTTCAATATTAATGCGGCAGAGGCACAGGAAGACCCGGAGCTTGTTACGGGTACGTTTCTTATTGACAATAAATCTGCTTACGTTTTATTTGATTCGGGTGCGGATAGAAGCTATATGAGTAGAGATTTTTGTGCTAAATTAAGTTGTCCATTGACGCCTTTGGATAGTAAATTTTTACTCGAATTAGCAAATGGTAAATTAATTTCAGCAGATAATATATGTCGGAATCGAGAAATTAAACTGGTTAGCGAAACATTTAAGATTGATTTGATACCAGTAGAGTTAGGGAGTTTTGATGTGATAATCGGTATGGACTGGTTGAAAGAAGTGAAAGCAGAGATCGTTTGTTACAAAAATGCAATTCGCATTATACGAGAAAAAGGAAAACCCTTAATGGTGTACGGAGAAAAGGGCAACACGAAGCTACATATTATTAGTAATTTGAAGGCACAAAAACTAATAAGAAAAGGTTGCTATGCTGTTCTAGCACACGTCGAGAAAGTACAAACTGAAGAAAAGAGCATCAATGATGTTCCCATTGCAAAAGAATTTCCCGATGTATTTCCGAAAGAATTACCGGGATTACCCCCACAGCGATCCGTTGAATTTCAAATAGATCTTGTACCAGGAGCTGCACCAGTAGCTCGTGCTCCTTACAGACTCGCACCCAGCGAGATGAAAGAACTGCAAAGCCAATTACAAGAACTTTTAGAGCGTGGTTTCATTCGACCAAGCACATCACCGTGGGGAGCTCCTGTTTTGTTTGTCAAGAAGAAAGAAGGTACATTCAGGTTGTGTATCGACTACCGAGAGTTGAACAAACTTACCATCAAGAACCGCTACCCACTACCGAGAATCGACGACTTATTTGATCAACTACAAGGCTCGTCTGTTTATTCAAAGATTAACTTACGTTCCGGGTATCATCAAATGCGGGTGAAAGAAGATGATATTCCAAAGACTGCTTTCAGAACACGTTACGGTCATTACGAGTTTATGGTCATGCCGTTTGGTTTAACTAATGCACCAGCTGTGTTCATGGACCTTATAAACCGAGTGTGTGGACCATACCTTGACAAGTTTGTCATTATTTTCATTGATGACATACTTATTTACTCAAAGAATGACCAAGAACACGGTGAACATTTGAGAAAGGTGTTAGAAGTATTGAGGAAGGAAGAATTGTACGCTAAGTTTTCAAAGTGTGCATTTTGGTTGGAAGAAGTTCAATTCCTCGGTCACATAGTGAACAAAGAAGGTATTAAGGTGGATCCGGCAAAGATAGAAACTGTTGAAAAGTGGGAAACCCCGAAAACTCCGAAACACATACGCCAGTTTTTAGGACTAGCTGGTTACTACAGAAGGTTCATCCAAGACTTTTCCAGAATAGCAAATCCCTTGACTGCATTAACGCATAAAGGGAAGAAATTTGAATGGAATGATGAACAAGAGAAAGCGTTTCAGTTATTGAAGAAAAAGCTAACTACGGCACCTATATTGTCATTGCCTGAAGGGAATGATGATTTTGTGATTTATTGTGACGCATCAAAGCAAGGTCTCGATTGTGTATTAATGCAACGAACGAAGATGATTGCTTATTCGTCTAGACAATTGAAGATTCATGAACAAAATTATACGACGCATGATTTGGAATTAGGCGCGGTTGTTTTTGCATTAAAGACTTGGAGGCACTACTTATATGGGGTCAAAAGTATTATATATACCGACCACAAAAGTCTTCAACACATATTTAATCAGAAACAACTGAATATGAGGCAGCGTAGGTGGATTGAATTGTTGAATTATTACGACTTTGAGATTCGTTACCACCCGGGGAAGGCAAATGTGGTAGCCGATGCCTTGAGCAAGAAGGACAGAGAACCCATTCGAGTAAAATCTATGAATATAATGATTCATAATAACCTTACTACTCAAATAAAGGAGGCGCAACAAGGAGTTTTAAAAGAGGGAAATTTAAAGGATGAATACCCAAAGGATCAGAGAAGCATCTTAATATTCGGGAAGACGGAACCCGGTATAGGGCTGAAAGGATTTGGGTACCAAAATTTGGAGATATGAGAGAAATGGTATTTAGAGAAGCTCATAAAACTAGATACTCAATACATCCTGGAACGGGGAAGATGTACAAGGATCTCAAGAAACATTTTTGGTGGCCGGGTATGAAAGCCGATGTTGCTAAATACGTAGGAGAATGTTTGACATGTTCTAAGGTCAAAGCTGAGTATCAGAAACCATCAGGTCTACTTCAACAACCCGAAATCCCGGAATGGAAATGGGAAAACATTACCATGGATTTCATCACTAAATTGCCAAGGACTGCAAGTGGTTTTGATACTATTTGGGTAATAGTTGATCGTCTCAGCAAATCAGCACACTTCCTGCCAATAAGAGAAGATGACAAGATGGAGAAGTTAGCACGACTGTATTTGAAGGAAGTCGTCTCCAGACATGGAATACCAATCTCTATTATCTCTGATAGGGATGGCAGATTTATTTCAAGATTCTGGCAGACGTTGAAACAAGCATTGGGGACTCGTCTAGACATGAGTACTGCATATCATCCACAAACTGATGGGCAGAGCGAAAGGACGATACAAACGCTTGAAGACATGCTACGAGCATGTGTTATTGATTTCGGAAACAGTTGGGATCGACACCTACCGGTAGCAGAATTTTCCTACAACAACAGTTATCATTCTAGTATTGAGATGGCGCCGTTTGAGGCACTTTATGGTAGAAAGTGCTGGTCTCCGATTTGTTGGAGTGAAGTGGGGGATAGACAGATTACGGGTCCGGAGATTATACAAGAAACTACCGAGAAGATCATCCAAATTCAACAACGGTTGAAAACCGCCCAAAGTCGACAAAAGAGCTACGCTGACATTAAAAGAAAAGATATAGAATTTGAAATTGGAGAGATGGTCATGCTTAAAGTTGCACCTTGGAAAGGCGTTGTTCGATTTGGTAAACGAGGGAAATTAAATCCAAGGTATATTGGACCATTCAAGATTATTGATCGTGTCGGACCAGTAGCTTACCGACTTGAGTTACCTCAACAACTCGCGGCTGTACATAACACTTTCCACGTCTCGAATTTGAAGAAATGTTTTGCTAAAGAAGATCTCACTATTCCGTTAGATGAAATCCAAATCAACGAAAAACTCCAATTCATCGAAGAACCCGTCGAAATAATGGATCGTGAGGTTAAAAGACTTAAGCAAAACAAGATACCAATTGTTAAGGTTCGATGGAATACTCATAGAGGACCCGAGTTCACCTGGGAGCATGAAGATCAGATGAAGAAGAAATACCCGCATCTATTTCCAGAAGATTCGTCAACACCTTCAACAGCTTAAAATTTCGGGACGAAATTTATTTAACGGGTAGGTACTGTAGTGACCCGAACTTTTCCATGTTTATATATATTAATTGAGATTGATATTTACATGATTAAATTTTTCCAACATGTTAAGCAATCAAACTTGTTAAGACTTGATTAATTGAAATATGTTTCATATAGACAATTGACCACCCAAGTTGACCGGTGATTCACGAACGTTAAAACTTGTAAAAACTATATGATGACATATATATGGATATATATATATATATATATAGTTAACATGATACTATGATAAGTAAACATATCATTAAGTATATTAACAATGAACTACATATGTAAAAACAAGACTACTAACTTAATGATTTTTAAACGAGACATATATGTAACGATTATCGTTGTAAAGACATTTAATGTATATATATCATATTAAGAGATATTCATACATGATAATATCATGATAATATGATAATTTAAAATCTCATTTGATATTATAAATATTGGGTTAACAACATTTAACAAGATCGTTAACCTAAAGGTTTCAAAACAACACTTACATGTAACGACTAACGATGACTTAACGACTCAGTTAAAATGTATATACATGTAGTGTTTTAATATGTATGTATACACTTTTGAAAGACTTCAATACGCTTATCAAAATACTTCTACTTAACAAAAATGCTTACAATTACATCTTCGTTCAGTTTCATCAACAATTCTACTCATATGCACCCGTATTCGTACTCGTACAATACACAGCTTTTAGATGTATGTACTATTGGTATATACACTCCAATGATCAGCTCTTAGCAGACCATGTGAGTCACCTAACACATGTGGGAACCATCATTTGGCAAGTAGCATGAAATATCTCATAAAATTACAAAAATATGAGTAATCATTCATGACTTATTTACATGAAAACAAAATTACATATCCTTTATATCTAATCCATACACCATCGACCAAAAACACCTACAAACACTTTCATTCTTCAATTTTCTTCATCTAATTGATCTCTCTCAAGTTCTATCTTCAAGTTCTAAGTGTTCTTCATAAATTCTACAAGTTCTAGTTACATAAAATCAAGAATACTTTCAAGTTTGCTAGCTCACTTCCAATCTTGTAAGGTGATCATCTAACCTCAAGAAATCTTTGTTTCTTACAGTAGGTTATCATTCTAATACAAGGTAATAATCATATTCAAACTTTGGTTCAATTTCTATAACTATAACAATCTTATTTCAAGTGATGATCTTACTTGAACTTGTTTTCCTGTCATGATTCTGCTTCAAGAACTTCGAGCCATCCAAGGATCCGTTGAAGCTAGATCCATTTTTATCTTTTCCAGTAGGTTTATCCAAGGAACTTAAGGTAGTAATGATGTTCATAACATCATTCAATTCATACATATAAAGCTATCTTATTCGAAGGTTTAAACTTGTAATCACTAGAACATAGTTTAGTTAATTCTAAACTTGTTCGCAAACAAAAGTTAATCCTTCTAACTTGAATTTTAAAATCAACTAAACACATGTTCTATATCTATATGATATTCTAACTTAATGATTTAAAACCTGGAAACACGAAAAATACCGTAAAACCGGATTTACGCCGTCGTAGTAACACCGCGGGCTGTTTTGGGTTAGTTAATTAAAAACTATGATAAACTTTGATTTAAAAGTTGTTATTCTGAGAAAATGATTTTTATTATGAACATGAAACTATATCCAAAAATTATGGTTAAACTCAAAGTGGAAGTATGTTTTCTAAAATGGTCATCTAGACGTCGTTCTTTCGACTGAAATGACTACCTTTAAAAAAACGACTTGTAACTTATTTTTCCGACTATAAACCTATACTTTTCTGTTTAGATTCATAAAATAGAGTTCAATATGAAACCATAGCAATTTGATTCACTCAAAACGGATTTAAAATGAAGAAGTTATGTTTAAAACAAGATTGGATAATTTTTCTCATTTTAGCTACATGAAAATTGGTAACAAATCTATTCCAACCATAACTTAATCAACTTGTATTTTATATTATGTAATCTTGAGATACCATAGACACGTATACAATGTTTCGACCTATCATGTCGACACATCTATATATATTTCGGAACAACCATAGACACTCTATATGTGAATGTTGGAGTTAGCTATACAGGGTTGAGGTTGATTCCAAAATATATATAGTTTGAGTTGTGATCAATACTGAGATACGTATACACTGGGTCGTGGATTGATTCAAGATAATATTTATCGATTTATTTCTGTACATCTAACTGTGGACAACTAGTTGTACGTTACTAACGAGGACAGCTGACTTAATAAACTTAAAACATCAAAATATATTAAAAGTGTTGTAAATATATTTTGAACATACTTTGATATATATGTATATATTATAGGTTCATGAATCAACCAGTGGCCAAGTCTTACTTCCCGACGAAGTAAAAATCTGTGAAAGTGAGTTATAGTCCCACTTTTAAAATCTAATATTTTTGGGATGAGAATACATGCAGGTTTTATAAATGATTTACAAAATAGACACAAGTACGTGAAACTACATTCTATGGTTGAATTATCGAAATCGAATATGCCCCTTTTTATTAAGTCTGGTAATCTAAGAATTAGGGAACAGACACCCTAATTGACGCGAATCCTAAAGATAGATCTATTGGGCCTAACAAACCCCATCCAAAGTACCGGATGCTTTAGTACTTCGAAATTTATATCATATCCGAAGGGTGTCCCGGAATGATGGGGATATTCTTATATATATGCATCTTGTTAATGTCGGTTACCAGGTGTTCACCATATGAATGATTTTTATCTCTATGTATGGGATGTGTATTGAAATATGAAATCTTGTGGTCTATTGTTACGATTTGATATATATAGGTTAAACCTATAACTCACCAACATTTTTGTTGACGTTTAAAGCATGTTTATTCTCAGGTGAATACTAAGAGCTTCCGCTGTTGCATAGTAAAATAAGGACAAGATTTGGAGTCCATGTTTGTATGATATTGTGTAAAAACTGCATTCAAGAAACTGATTTCGATGTAACATATTTGTATTGTAAACCATTATGTAATGGTCGTGTGTAAACAGGATATTTTAGATTATCATTATTTGATAATCTACGTAAAGCTTTTTAAACCTTTATTTATGAAATAAAGGTTATGGTTTGTTTTAAAAATGAATGCAGTCTTTGAAAAACGTCTCATATAGAGGTCAAAACCTCGCAACGAAATCAATTAATATGGAACGTTTTTAATCAATAAGAATGGGACATTTCACTAATGGTTCCCATTCTATGACCCTAGGTACCTCAACAACTTTAGAATGAAGAGTATGCAAACCCCTTTGGTATTTTGGATAATCTATCCAAAGTCTGTCAAATCTCAGGTTCGGGTGCAAATCTTCCAAGTGCATATCAGAAAATGTCATGACTGGATGAGGTATATTTTGCTTGTAGTAGTTATCCACCTCCTGTTGTTCCGCATTCTCAGCAGGAGCATTGCGAGCTTGGGATGAAGATTCACCCCTTTCAGTCGTTTTTCTTGAGTAATTCCTTGATAGCATCCTTCTCAACATGATTTTAGTAAAAGATTTGATGATTAACGGTTAAAAATTTTGATTTTGGGGGTGTTTTTACGGGGTTTTTGCGCAGTATTTCGCAGTATTTGGTGTGTTTGTGGTGTACAACTGATCAGTTCTGCGTTTTTATTTTTTTTTTTCTGATTTTTGGTCCTCCCGCGAGTCGCGGGGTTTAAACCTTCAAACTCCGCGAGTCGCGGAGTTTGTTATTTTTTTATTTTTTTTTATATCTTATACTAATTAAAACAATTAAGTAATTAATTTTAAAATTTTGTTTCCCTTGTTATTTAGGACGAGGTCGTTTCAGATCGATGTCCTAGTCCGTCCTTCGACAAAATTTTAAAATTTGTCTTTTTGTAGCGATTGTTTTAAAAGCTAAGATTTTTGGTTTTTTTTTAATGTTTTTGGCATACTTTAATTCAATAAGATTAAAAATAATGATAATAAAAGTTCTCGTCCCTCCCTCGGGTAAAGCAATTTCGGTTCAAAGACCTAGTCTTCAACTTACGACGACTTTTAAAAATCATATTTTTAACTTAATGAGATAAAGTAAATTTTTGTTTTTAAATTCACACAATTTAAATATAAAATTCAAAATTAATATTAAAAATTCACACCAAACTTACAATTTAAAATGCATAAAATTAAAATTCATATTTTAAAAATTAAAAATTCACACCAAACTTAATTTAAAAAAATTCATATTATAAATTCACACCAAACTTATATAAAATTTTCAAATATTTACAATTTTAAATATATTGTTTTTACAAAGTTTACAATATTAATTTAAGATTTATATATTAATTTTAAAAACATGGTAAAAATAAAATTAAAAATCTTTTTGGCTTTTTATCCCACTTTAATCAATCAAATATTATCAAAAATATGCGCCCCTCTTTTCGGTAAAGTAATTTCGGTTCCAAGACCTAATTTAACTCATGACAAATTTTTGAAATATTTTGGGTTGATTGATTAAAGATATTTATACCTTAAGAATAAACGTTAAATTTCGCAGTGATGTAATAAATTTTTGAATGATATCAATAATTTCGGTCGCCAAACCTAATTTTATTCAATACCAATTTAATACTTTATAGCGAACAAATTAGCGTTTATTATCAAAAGGTTAAAAATAAAAATAAAAAAAAATAAAAAACTGTACAGACTTACCTGTGAGATAGTATTCTTAGTTATATGATCTATCCCATTCATAAGATAGTTGGTTTAATTGGTTTTCCATGGCTACATAGGCGTAACCTCGAGCATTCAGTGTCTTTTCTTCTAAACATATGAACGGTCCGTCTCTGCATAAAGTAACAAATTCGGTGTTTGAATAGGTTTGATTATTTGAACATTTACCTCCATGTGACCATTTTCCGCATTTGTGATACTATTTCACTCGGTAGTGTGTCATTATTACGTTTAGTGATCAAAGCGTGTAGCATTAGACCATGGTTTAGTTCACAGGCAGTCTTCATTTTGTAAAAACCTAAAAAAAATAAAAATTTAGAATGGGGGGAGAAGACTAGTTCTTTAGGGTCTGCTAGGGAAAGACCATTCGGGTTCCATTTTCGAGAACTACACGAAAATAGACAATCTAACTCTAACAGAAATACATATTATCCTTTAAAGACTTGATTCTCCCCACACTTAGTTAGCTGTGGTGTCGAAATTGTGATTAACTTCGTTGTCGACTTCCATCGGACTATCTATGTAGTGTTTAACTCTGTGACCATTAACTTTAAATTCAATCCCATTTGAATTTATCAATTCTACTGTTCCGTATGGAAAAACTCTTTTAACTATGAATGGTCCAGACCATCTTGATTTCAATTTTCCAGGAAATAGCTTGAATCGTGAATTGAAAAGAAGAACTCTGTCTCCTTCTTTAAATTCTTTTGAACTTCTGATTCTTTTATCATGCCATTTCTTCGTTCTTTCCTTATAGATTAACGAATTATCGTATGCTTCATATCTTAATTCTTCTAATTCGTTTAGTTGACTTAACCGTAGACGTCCGGCTTCATGTAAATCAAGATTACATGTCTTCAAAGCCCAAAATGCTTTGTGTTCAATTTCTACTGGAAGATGACATGCTTTTCCATAAACAAGTCTAAAAGGTGTGGTTCCAATTGGAGTTTTGTAGGCTGTTCTAAAAGCCCAGAGTGCATCCTCCAATTTAATGGACCATTCCTTCGGATTTGATCCTACGGTTTTCTCTAGAATACATTTTAAAGCTCAGTTGGTATTTTCAACTTGTCCACTTGTTTGTGGATGATATGCGGTGGAGATTTTATGAGTTACTCCATATCTTTTAAGAACTTTCTCAAGTTGATTATTACAGAAATGAGTACCCCGATCACTTATTAAAGCTTTCGGTGTTCCAAACCTTGCAAAAAGACGTTTTAAAAAGTTGACTACAACTCGTGCATCGTTAGTTGGGAGAGCTTGTGCTTCCGCCCATTTAGATACATAATCAATGGCTACGAGTATATATAGATTATTATGAGATTTTGGAAATGGATCCATAAAGTCAATACCCCAAATGTCAAATACTTCACATACTTGGATGACATTTTGTGGCATTTCATCACGTTGACTTATTTTTCAGGCCCTTTGACAAGCATCACAGGATTTGCAAAGAAGGTGTGCGTCTTTGTAAATTGTAGGCCAATAGAATCCAGCATCATAAACTTTTCTTGCTGTTAGTTGAGGCCCATAATGCCCTCCTGTTGGTCCTGTGTGACAATGGTTTAATATTTTACTGGCTTCATCTCCGAATACACATCGGCGTATTATTCCATCGGGACAACTTTTAAACAAATGTGGATCTTCCCAAAAATAGTGTTTTATATCACTGAAGAATTTCTTTCGTCTTTGGTACGATAATCCTTTTTCAAGGAATCCACAAACTAAGTAGTTTGCATAGTCTGCAAATCATGGAATTTCTTTATAATCTATCTTCAATAGATATTCATCAGGAAAGCTGTCTTGTATGGCCGATTCATTTAGAACTTCTAATTCGGGATTTTCAAGACGAGAAAGATGATCAGCGGCGAGATTTTCTGCTCCTCTTTTATCTCGGATTTCAATATCAAACTCTTGTAAGAGTAAGATCCAACGGATTAATCTTGGTTTAGCATCTTGTTTTGAAAATAGGTATCTAAGAGCAGAATGGTCGGTATAGACCACCGTTTTTGCTAGAACGAGATATGATCGAAATTTGTCAAAAGCAAAGACAATAGCAAGGAGTTCTTTTTCAGTAGTTGTATAGTTCGTTTGTGCTCCTTGTAACGTCTTACTAGCATAATATATAGGTTGAAATCGTTTTTCAATCCTTTGTCCTAAAACGGCTCCCATAGCAAAATCACTTGCATCGCACATTAGTTCAAATGGTAGATTCCAATTTGGTGTTATCATGATCGGCGCATTAGTGAGTTTCTCTTTAAGAATATTAAAAGATTTGATACACTCATCTGAAAAGATGAATGGAGCATCCTTTTCTAGGAGTTTATTCATAGGAGTGGCAATTTTAGAAAAATCTTTTATGAAACGTCGGTAAAAACCGGCATGCCCTAGAAAACTCCTAACTCCTCTAACATTGGTGGGATGTGGAAGTTTAGCAATTACATCTACTTTAGCTCTATCCACTTCAATTCCTTCTTTTGAAATTTTATGACCAAGAACGATGCCTTCTTTAACCATGAAATGGCATTTCTCCCAATTAAGTACTAGATTTGATTGTTCGCATCTAATAAGCATTCGTTCTAGATTAGCTAGACATGATTCAAATGTATCACCGAAGACTGAAAAGTCATCCATGAAAACTTCCATGCATTCTTCTATCATGTCATGAAAAATCGCCATCATACACCTTTGAAAGGTTGCAGGGGCGTTGCAAAGTCCAAATGGCATGCGTTTGTAAGCAAAAGTACCATAAGGGCACGTGAATGTGGTTTTCTCTTGATCTTCGGGTGCTATTGGAATTTGAAAATATCCGGAAAAACCATCAAGAAAACAATAGTAACTGTTTCCGGCTAATCTTTCAAACATTTGATCTATGAAAGGTAAGGGAAAGTGATCTTTTCTGGTGGCGTCATTTAATTTTCTATAATCAATACATACACGCCATCCTGTTACGGTCCTAGTAGGAATAAGCTCATTTTTCTCATTTGTAATGACAGTCATGCCACCCTTCTTAGGCACGCATTGAACTGGACTTACCCGTGGACTATCAGAGATTGGATAAATTAGACCTGCATCTAACAGTTTAATAATCTCTTTCTTAACTACATCTTGCATATTAGGATTTAGTCTTCATTGGCGTTGCACATACATTTTATGACCTTCTTCCATAAGGATTTTATGTGTGCAATACGAAGGACTTATTCCTTTAATATCATGAATCTTCCATGCAATGGCTGGTTTATGAGCTTTCAACACAGAAATGAGTTGTGATTTCTCATTTTCAGTAAGAGAAGACGATATTATTACAGGTAATTCAGATTCACCATGTAAATAAGCGTATTCCAAATGGTTTGGAAGTGGCTTTAACTCTAATTTCGGAGGTTCTTCTATCGATGATTTATATCGATATCTGTCTTCTTCTTTTAGCATTTGAATTTCTTCTGTTGTTGGTTCATGTCCATTAGCTATAAGTGTAGCTAACATTTCAGCTTCATTAATTTGTTCTGTTCCTTCTCCTAAAGAACATTCTCCTGTTCCTTGTAATTCTGGAAATTCTTCTAATAATTCTGCATGTGCATCTATAGTTTGAATATAATAACATGTATCATCTGCAGATTGTGGTTGTTGCATTGCTCTATCAACTGAAAAGGTAACACTCTCATCCTCTATACTTAGGGTCAATTTCTTACCGAACACGTCTATCATTGCTTTAGCCGTGTTTAAGAATGGTCTTCCTAATATGAGAGGAACTTGAGAATCTTCTTCCATGTCCAGAACAACAAAATCTACTGGAAATACTAAAGTACCAACTTTAACTAGCATGTTCTCCATTATCCCTCTAGGATATTTTATTGATCTATCGGCTAGTTGTATGCTTATTCTGGTTGGTTTCAATTCTCTAAGGTCTAGTTTAGCGTATAGTGAATACGGCATTAGATTTATACTAGCACCTAAGTCTGCCAATGCTTCTATTGAACTAAGACTACCCAGAAAACAAGGAATTGTGAAACTTCCTGGATCATATAGTTTTTCTGGTATCTTATTCAACAGCACTGCTGAACAATTAGCATTCATGGTAACAGCCGAGAGTTCTTCCATTTTCTTTCTATTTGAGATTAGATCTTTCAAGAATTTAGCATATCTAGGCATTCCTAAAATCACATCAATGAAAGGAAGATTTACATTTATCTGTTTAAACATATCCAAGAATTTGGATTGCTCGGCTTCAAGTTTCTCTTTTTTCATTTTACTCAGGTAAGGAAGTGGTGGTTGGTATGGTTTAACATAAGGTTTAGCCTTAACTGTGTTATCTTCATTAATCTTTTCAATTACCGGTTCTTTTTCCTTATCTTGATTAGGTTGTGGTTCTTGTGGAGTAGGAATAGCTTCATCAGAAGTTACAGGTATTTCAGGTGGTTTAAGTGTTGTATCACTTCTTGTGGTAATGGCTTTAGCTGTTTCATTCCGGGGGTTAGCATTTGTATCACTAGGTAGACTTCCCGGTTTTCTTTCACCTATTAACCTTGCTAGGTTAGTTACTTCTTGTTCCAGATTTTGAATAGAAGCTTGTTGATTTCTAAATGCTTGAGCATTTTGTTCATTAGTTTGTTTCTGAGATGTGAAAAATTGCGTTTGAGTTTCAACTAGCTTCGTCATCATATCTTCTAAATTCGGCTTTTTATCATCGGTTTGTTGTGGTGGTTTGTTTTGAAAATTAGGTCTTTGCTGATTGTAATTATTATTGGATACTAGTTGATTGCTAGGACCTTGTTGGTTGTTGTATGGAATATTTCTGTTATAATTCTGGTTTTGATTGTAAATCTGTCTTGGCGGTTGATAATTATTCTGATAATTATTTCCAGGTCTTTGGTTTATGTATGAAATATTCTCTCTTTGTTCCATTGTTAATTCAATACTGAGACAATCTTTTGTCAAATGTGGTCCTCCACATTGCTCACAACTAATTCGTATTGAGTGAATATCCTTAGTCATATTTTCCATTCGTCTCTCGACAGCATCTATCTTTGCGGAAATGGAATCTAAGTCATGGCTAGAATCGGCTCTAGCTGCTTTAGATGATCTAACAATATCTTTTTCTTGGTGCCACTCATGTGAGTGGGAAGCAGTGTTATCAATAATTTTGTAAGCATCAGCTTCGGTTTTCTTCATAATAGAACCACCAGCTGCTATATCTATGTCTTTCCTTGTAGTGATGTCGCATCCTTGGTAGAATATTTGTACTATTTGACAGGTGTCTAAACCATGTTGCGGACATCCTCTTAACAACTTTCCAAATCTAGTCCACGCCTCATATAGAGTTTCATTCGGCTTCTGTGTGAACGTAACAATTTCTCCTTGAAGTTTTACGGCTTTAGATGCAGGAAAGAATTGTTTAAGAAATTTTTCAACTAAAACGTCCCATGTATCAATTGCCCCTTCAGGTAACGATTCCAACCAATCTTTGGCTTCTCCCTTTAAAGTCCAGGGAAATAACATGAGATATATCTGTTCATCCTCCACTTCTCGGATTTTAAATAGTGTGCAGATCCTATTAAAGGTACGTAAATGTTCATTTGGATCTTCCTTCGGCGCACCACTAAATTGGCATTGATTAGTCACCATGTGTAGAATTTGTCCTTTGATTTCATAATCTGGCGCATTAATGTCTGGATGAGTAATTGCGTGACCTTGGCCAGTGCGTTTAGCTCTCATTCGGTCTTCCATACTTAAAAGTTCTGTTACTTCCATAATTGAATTTGTTGAATCGGAATCACTAGAGGATTCTGATTTTATGGTTCGTTCCTCAACAATCTCTGTTTGAATGATTGGTGGTTCCGGAGGAAAATTTAATGGTTCAGGATCTACGAATCGTTCCTGAATATTCTCCGGATTCTCAATTGTGAGGTCGGGTTCAAAAAATGGATTATCAGAAATTTGAACTGGAGTACTTGGTCGACTGGATGACGATTCTAAAGAAAAATCAACGGTGGTAATATTTGCTAAATGTCTTGATCTAGTTACAGGTGGTGAACATACAAAAGGTGGTGAACGTCTTGCTCGGTGCATTCACTGAATATCCTATTAGTTTTTAAAAGGAAAGAAAAATTATAATAAGTTATCCAATCAATAGACTTTTCTGATTTTGCCCACGTTTCGAATAGCCAAAAGATGCAGCAGAGGGGCAGGATTCGTTTGGTCTCAATATAATTGAGGACTGTTTGGCTCCAATAACCCGGTCCACGTACAAATCTAACTATTACTACGAACCAGAAAATTTTGATGTCTATCAATTTAACCACTTAAAATAAATTTTCGTAATTTTAAGAAATTTAGATAAGAAGTAGAATAAAAATCTATGTCCTAAAACTAGAATAGCGAGAAATAAGAAAGAAAAAGAGTTCGTCGAAAACGGTCGAAAAAGAAAAATGGTTGAAAAATAAAAGGTGACTGAAAAATAAAAGAAACTTATAACACTTAAAAACACTTGATTAACCTAACCTTATTACTACAACTAACTTAAAATTATAATCGCAAATTGAGATTACTAATTGGAATGATAATTGATACATAGGTAAAAGTCGTCTAAAAATATTAAAGCTTACAGGAAAAACTAAATCCCAAATGGAAATAACTTAAAAAGAAACTAAAACTTAAAAAGGCGTCGCAAAATTCTAAAGCACCTAAATCTTAGTCTAAAGAAAAAGCACTTAAGGGATTTTACGGCAAAGTCTAAAAATCTAGAAGTAAAAATAACTATGGCAAAAACTAAGTTTAAAACTAAATATGAGCTAAAAATACAAATATTACGTTAAAACGATTGAAAAGGGACAAAATATAAAAATATACAAAAAGTTGTAAAAAGTACAATTTTTATAAAAATATTATTTTTATATTATTTATTTATTAAAACTATTAATTTTACAATTTAATTAAACTAATTTAACTAAAATATAAATTAAATAAAAAGTAAAACTAATTATAATAATAATTAATTAGGGTTAATAATAATAATAATTAATAATTACCCGTAATTAAATGCAGATTAGGGTTTCTGTCGGTGTCAGGGTAGCTCCGCGAGTTGCGGTAGTCGAGGCAGCAAACTCCGCGAGTCGCGGGGTTCCAAAATTCAACTCTGGTACAGTTTTGAAATTTGACATTTTTTTTTTATATTTTCTGTTTTATATTTTTCTGTTTTAAAATCTAAATATTTATATAATAAAAACTTATATTTAAAAACTAAAATAAAAATAGAACTACTTTATAATTTTATAAATAAAAATCGTAAAACTAGATTTATATATATATTTTATTTTATTTTTTTCGGTTTTTTTTATATGTTTTAAATAAAAACAAAATACTTAAATAAAACTTATATAAAAATAAAGAAACTTTATAAAACTTAAATATTTAACAAAATCTTAAAAATACTTATATTTTTGTTTTTCTTTTTATATTTTCAAATAATTAAAAAAAACGTAAATTTTTTTACAAAAGCGTATTTTTATAAAAGTAAACTAAAAATAATTTTTTTTTTATATTAGCGTTGCGCTTCCGGCTTTTAAGCGGTTCCCCGGCAGCGGCGCCAAAAATACTTGATGTGGTAGCGGAGTGTATATAATACTATTAAATTTTAGCAGAAAATACTATTAAATACAATACAATTTTACACAAGATATTTATTTATTTAGAGAATGGATATACTTAAACCTTGCTACAACACTTATATGCAGTGTACCTAATCGTACAGTAGTGTAGTTTTTAGTAAGTCCGGTTCGTTCCACAGGGAAAATCTTTAAACAAAGCTTAACGCTATATTAGTTTACTTTTGTAAAAATACAAATATATATATAAGTAATATTATTATTATAAAGGGGGGTTTTTACCGTTTAATGACCGGTTTGTCGATTTTAAAACTTTAGTCGCAGTTAAAACCAATTGTAAAATAATAAATACAAGACTTAATTTAAAGCGTAAAGTAAATAACGATAATGAAATTGCGATTAATAAAAATGCGATAAAATAAACGTGCGATAATTAAAAAGTACGATAATTAAAAGTGCAATTAAATACAATAACAATAAAAATGCAATAATTAGAAGTGCAATTAAATATAAAATAAAGGAAATTAAATATGAAATAAAAGGAATTATGCTTATTTAAACTTCCGTAATCATGATGTTTGACGTGTTGATTTTAGTTTTATGCCCATGGGTTAATTGTCCTTTGTCCTGGATTATTTAATATGTCCGTCTGGTTTTTGTCCATAACAGTCCATCAGTCATAAATATAAAGTGCGAGTGTCCTCGTCAAATTATCCTTATACCCGAAGTTAAATATTCCAACTAATTGGGGACTTAAACTGTAACAAGATTTTAATACTTTGTTTAATAATTACACCAGGATGTCGACTGAGTGTAACCCAAGGTTTTAATATTTTGTTATCAATTATACCAAGTGTCCTTGTACATAATTTCACCCCTGTTTTAATTATTCTAGTGGCTATTAATCCATTCCCGTGTCCGGTTAAATGAACGATTATTCGTACATATAAATACCCCGCCCATCGTGTCCGATCGAGTGTATATGGTAATTTATAGGGACGCCCAATTATAAATCTTTATATTAACATTAACAAACTATCATTTAGTTAAACAAATATAAAGCCCATTAATAGCCCATAGTCTAATTTCCACAAGTGTCGTTCCTTTGTCCAAACCCCAATTATGGTACAAAGCCCAATTACCCAATTTTAGTAATTAGCCCAACATCATGATTACTTCGAATTAAATAAGCATAATAATAACTTAGCTACGAGACATTAAAAAAAAGGTTGAACATAACTTACAATGATTAAAAATAGCGTAGCGTTACACGGACAGAATTTCGACTTACACCCTTACAACATTCGCTAACATACCCTTATTATTAGGATTAAAATTAAAATTAAAATTAAAATTAAAATTAAAATATAAATATAAATATTTACGTAGAGATATAGAGAGGATGGATATATATGTTGTGAAAAATGATCAGAATTCGGTTGGCTTTATAGCGAATTGAGTTCAGGGATACTCCGCGACTCGCGGCAATTTTTACCTTCAAACTCCGCGAGTCGCGGAGTTTGAAAATACAGCTCACCAACTTTGGAGTCTTTCTTGCCGACGGATTTTTATTATTTATATAATATATAAATAATTATAAGAATTATTTAAATATTATATTATATTTATGTGCATAGTTGACTTGTAATTTTTAGTCCGTTGCATCGAGCGTTGAGAGTTGACTCTGGTCCCGGTTCTGGATTTTTGAACGTCCTTGCGTACAATTTAATATCTTGTACTTTGCGTTTTGAATCTTGTACTCTTGTAATTTCGAGACGTTTCTTATCAATAATTGGAACCTCTTTGATTGTATTTTGTACTTTTGAGCTTTTTGGTCGTTTGCGTCTTCAATTCGTCGAATCTGTCTTTTGTGTTCACCTTTTATTATTTAAACGAATATCACTTTTAAATAGAACAATTGCAACTAAAAGCTTGTCTTTCTTGAGGAATAATGCTATGAAATATATGTTCGTTTTTAGCATTATCATATATACATTCTAATGATCAGCTTTTAGCAGCCCATGTGAGTCACCTAACACATGTGGGAACCATCATTTGGCAACTAGCATGAAATATCTCATAAAATTACAAAAATATGAGTAATCATTCATGACTTATTTACATGAAAACAAAATTACATATCCTTTATATCTAATCCGTACACCAACGACCAAAAACACCTACAAACACTTTCATTCTTCAATTTTCTTCATCTAATTGATCTCTCTCAAGTTCTATCTTCAAGTTCTAAGTGTTCTTCATAAATTCTACAAGTTCTAGTTTCATAAAATCAAGAATACTTCCAAGTTTGCTAGCTTACTTCCAATCTTGTAGAGTGATCATCCAACCTCAAGAAATCTTTCTTATTTATATTAAAATATCTTTCTAATATAAGGTAATACTCATATTCAAACTTTGATTCAATTTCTATAACTATAACAATCTTATTTCGAGTGGAAATCTTACTTGAACTTGTTTTCGTGTCATGATTCTACTTCAAGAACTTTCAAGCCATCCAAGGATCCTTTGGAGCTAGATACATTTTTCTCATTTCCAGTAGCTTTATCCAGAAAACTTGAGGTAGTAATGATGTCCATAACATCATTCAATTCCTACATATAAAGCTATCTTATTCGAAGGTTTAAACTTGTAATCACTAGAACATAGCTTAGTTAATTCTAAACTTGTTCGCAAACAAAAGTTAATCCTTCTAACTTGACTTTTAAAATCAACTAAACACATGTTTTATATCTATATGATATGCTAACTTAATGATTTAAAACCTAAAAACACGAAGAACACCGTAAAACCGGACATACGCCGTCGTAGTAACACCGCGGGCTGTTTTGGGTTAGTTAATTAAAAACTATGATAAACTTTGATTTAAAAGTTGTTCTTCTGGGAAAATGATTTTTCTTATGAACATGAAAATATATCCAAAAATCATGGTTAAAATCAAAGTGAAAGTATGTTTTCAAAATGGTCATCAAGATGTCGTTTTTTCGACAAAAATGACTACCTCTTTAGTAATTGACATGTAACTTAAATTTCCGACTATAAACCTATACCTTTTCTGTTTAGATTCATAAAATAGAGTTCAATATGAAACCATAGCAATTTGATTCACTCAAAACGGATTTAAAACGAAGAAGTTATGGGTAAAACAAGATTGGATAATTTTTCTTGTTGTAGCAACGTGAAAATTGGTACCAAATCTATATTAATCATATCCTAGCTAACTTATATTGTATTATACATATATTCTAATATATTATGTAATCTTGGGATACCATAGACACGTATGCAAATGTTTTGACATATCATATCGACCCATGTGTATATATTATTTGGAACAACCATAGACACTCTATATGCAGTAATGTGGGAGTTAGCTATACAGGGTTGAGGTTGATTCCAAAAATATATATACTTTGAGTTGTGATCTAGCCTGAGACGTGTATACACTGGGTCGTGGATTGATTCAAGATAATATATATCAATTTTTTTCTGTACATCTAACGTTGGACAACTAGTTGTAGGTTACTAACGAGGACAGCTGACTTAATAAACTTAAAACATCAAAATGTATTAAAAGTGTTGTAAATATATTTTGAATATACTTTGATATATATGTACATATTTGTTATAGGTTCGTGAATCGACCAGTGGCCAAGTCTTACTTCCCGACGAAGTAAAAATCTGTGAAAGTAAGTTATAGTCCCACTTTTAAAATCTAATATTTTTGGGATGAGAATACATGCAGGTTTTATAAATGATTTACAAAATAGACACAAGTACTTGAAACTACATTCTATGGTTGAATTATCGAAATCGAATATGCCCCTTTTTATTAAGTCTGGTAATCTAAGAATTAGGGAACAGACACCCTAACTGACGCGAATCCTAAAGATAGATCTATTGGGCCTAACAAACCCCATCCAAAGTACCGAATGCTTTAGTACTTCGAAATTTATATCATAACCGAAGGGTGTCCCGGAATGATGGGGATATTCTTATATATGCATCTTGTTAATGTCGGTTACCAGGTGTTCACCATATGAATGATTTTTATCTCTATGTATGGGATGTATATTGAAATATGAAATCTTGTGGTCTATTGTTACGATTTGATATATATAGGTTAAACCTATAACTCACCAACATTTTTTGTTGACGTTTTAAGCATGTTTATTCTCAGGTGATTATTAAGAGCTTCCGCTGTCGCATACTTAAATAAGGACAAGATTTGGAGTCCATGCTTGTATGATATTGTGTAAAAAACTGCATTCAAGAAACTTATTTTGTTGTAACATATTTGTATTGTAAACCATTATGTAATAGTCGTGTGTAAACATGATATTTTAGATTATCATTATTTGATAATCTACGTAAAGCTTTTTAAACCTTTATTGATGAAATAAAGGTTATGGTTTGTTTTAAAATGAATGCAGTCTTTGAAAAACGTCTCATATAGAGGTCAAAACCTCGCAACGAAATCAATTAATATGAAACGTTTTTAATCAATAAGAACGGGACATTTCATTAGTAACCTACAACTAGTTGTCCACAGTTAGATGTACAGAAATAAATCGATATATATTAACTTGAATCAATCCACGACCCAGTGTATACACGTCTCAGGCTAAATCACAAATCAAAGTATATATATTTTTGGAATCAACCTCAACTCTGTAGAGATAACTCCAACATTACTGCATATAGAGTGTCTATGGTTGTTCCAAATAATATATATACATGGGTCGATATAGAGTGTCTATGATATCCCAAGATTACATAATATATTAGAATACATGTATAATGCAATATAAGTTAGCTAGGATATGATTTGTATAGATTTGTTAAACATTTCCCGTAGCTAAAAAGATCAAAAATATCCAATCTTGTTTTACCCATAACTTCTTCATTTTAAATCCGTGTTGAGTGAATAAAATTGCTATGGTTTCATATTGAACTCTAATTTAAGAATCCAAATAGAAAAAGTATAGGTTTATAGTCAGAAATTTAAGTTACATGTCAATTACTAATGAGGTAGTCATTTCCGTAGAAAGAACGACATCTTGATGACCATTTTGAAAAACATACTTTCACTTTGAGTTTAACCAAGATTTTTGGATATAGTTTCATGTTCATATGAAAAATAATTTTCCCAGAAGAACAACTTTTAAATCAAAGTTTATCATAGTTTTTAATTATCCAAACCAAAACAGCCCCCGGTTTCACTACGACGGCGTATATCCGATTTTATGGTGTTCATCGTGTTTCCAGGTTTTAAATCATTAAGTTAGCATATCATATAGATATAGAACATGTGTTTAGTTGATTTTAAAAGTCAAGTTAGAAGGATTAACTTTTGTTTGCGAACAAGTTTAGAATTAACTAAACTATGTTCTAGTGATTACAAGCTTAAACCTTCGAATAAGATAGCTTTATATGTATGAATTGAATGATGTTATGAACATCATTACTACCTAAAGTTTTGTGGATAAACCTACTGGAAAAGATACAAATGGATCTAGCTTCAAAGGATCCTTGGATGGCTTGAAAGTTCTTGAAGCAGAATCATGACACGAAAACAAGTTCAAGTAAGATTTCCACTCGAAATAAGATTGTTATAGTTATAGAAATCGAATAAAAGTTTGAATATGAGTATTACCTTGTATTAGAAAGATATCTTACTGTAAATAAGAAAGATTTCTTGAGGTTGGATGATCACTTTACAAGATTGGAAGTAAGCTAGCAAACTTGGAAGTATTCTTGATTTTATGAAACTAGAACTTATAGAATTTATGAAGAACACTTAGAACTTAAAGATAGAACTTGAGAGAGATCAATTGGATGAAGAAAATTGAAGAATGAAAGTGTTTGTAGGTGTTTTTGGTCATTGGTATATGGATTAGATATAAAGGATGTGTAATTTTGTTTACATGTAAATAAGTCATGAATGATTACTAATAATTTTGTAATTTTATGAGATATTTCATTCTAGTTGCCAAATGATGGTTCCCACATGTATTAGGTGACTCACATGGGCTGCTAAGAGCTGATCATTGGAGTGTATATACCAATAGTACATACATCTAAAAGCTGTGTATTGTACGAGTACGAATACGGGTGTATACGAGTAGAATTGTTAATGAAACTGAACGAGGATGTATTTGTAAGCATTTTTGTTAAGTAGAAGTATTTTGATAAGTGTATTGAAGTCTTTCAAAAGTGTAAGAATACATATCAAAACATAACATGTATATACATTCTAATGGAGTCGTTAAGTCTTCGTTAGTCGTTACATGTAAGTGTTGTTTTGAAACCTTTAAGTTAACGATCTCAATTAATGTTGTTAACCCAATATTTATTATATCAAATGAGATGTTAAATTATTATATTATCATGATATTATGATGTATGAATATCTCTTAATATGATATATACATTAAAATATCGTTACAAAGATAATCGTTACATATAAGTCTCGTTTCGTAATTCTTGAGTTAGTAGTCTTGTTTTTATATATGTAGTTCATTGTTAACACACTTAATGATATATTTAAATATCATTTTATCATGTTAAATATAGTGTATCAATATCTTAATATGATACATATATATTTAGTAGACGTTATCATAACGATAATCGTTATATATATCATTTCGAGTTTCTTAACTTAGTAATCTCATTTCTTATGTATATAACTCATTGTTAAAATACCTAATGAGATACATACTTATCATAATATCATGTTAAATATATGTATAACCATATATATGTCATCATATAGTTTTTACAAGTTTTTAACTTTCGTGAATCACCGATCAACTTGGGTGGTCAATTGTCTATATGAAACCTATTTCAATTAATCAAGTCTTAACAAGTTTGATTGTTTAACATGTTGGAAACATTTAATCATGCAAATATAGTTTTCATTTAATATATAATCATGGAAAAGTTCGGGTCACTACAGTACCTACCCGTTAAATAAATTTCGTCCCAAAATTTTAAGTTGTAGAAGGTGTCGATGAATCTTCTGGAAATAGGTGCGGGTATTTCTTCTTCATCTGATCTTCACGTTCCCAGGTGAACTCGGGTCCTCTACGAGCATTCCATCGAACCTTAATAATTGGTATCTTGTTTTGCTTAAGTCTTTTAACCTCATGATCCATTATTTTGACGGGTTATTCAATGAATTGAAGTTTTTCATTGATTTGGATTTCGTCCAACGAAATAGTGAGATCTTCTTTAGCAAAACATTTCTTCAAATTCGAGACGTGGAAAGTGCTATGTACAGCCGTGTAACACCCTGTTTTTCCTCGTATATGATTTATAGGTGAATTGGGTATGTACGATAGGCGTATGAAGGGTTCGGGACATTTTCTAGTGTTAAGTCTTGTGTGAGGAGAAGATGACCCAGATCGTGCCTTGTGTCGCGGCGCGACAAAGGAGGTCGCGGCGTGGCATTTAATTGGAATCCAGATCAGAAGCTTGACAAAAAATGATCCCAGACCAAGGCAAATGTCGCGGCGCGACATTTAAGGCCGCGGCGCGGCAATGTGGGCGAACTGGTTCCTGTTTTCGCAATATTTAGGTAAAGTGAGGGGTATTTTGGTCTTTTCGTGTTTGAGCCAGATTTGAGGCTTTAACCTCATCCATTCATTTCATTTCCTAATTTAATTTTCCTTTTCATTTCATTTTCCTCTCAAAAACTCAAACACCCATTTGATTTCAAACGGATTTTTGGAAAGGAAGAAACGGGATTTGATCTTTGGCGTAGTTGACAAGTTTGTTCTCCTCGTTCTTAGCTACACGGTGATACTAGTGGTAAGCTCTAACTCCGAATTTCTTTCTTGTGTTAATCATTCAATTTTGGGGCTTTTAATTGTATGATTCATAGATAGAACCCATTTAGTTGTTAATTGAAGGTTAACACCAAGATGCGGGTTTTGGGTTAGTTAATGATTTAACCATGTTTAAGACTTGTAAATGGTGTACAATCACTAGCATTAGTGATTATTGGTGTTTTGGAGACTTTTAGGGTTTTCTTGGTTGACTAATTTTGACTAGAGTCAAAATTAGGGTTTGTTGAGGATTATGACCCGAATATCGATTCGATGCGGTTTGTAAACTTAAAATGGATTAAGTTGAAGTATAAAACCGAGTTAAACATGTTTTGGTGTAAAAACTTGTAAATGGTGAGATTTTGACCTTATGGGTCAAAATTAGGGTTTATGGGCGATTTTGAGAACGATAAGTGTTTAACACTTGTGTTCAGGTTTAATTGGCATATTAGGACCATTATCACTTGTGTTAGTGATTATTGGGTAGTTTGGGCGCGATTTGTCCTTGGAAGTGCATTTGGGTCGAATTTGCACTAAGTGTCAAATTGGGTTGGTTTGTAAATCCAATCCAAGTGTGTTGTTGAATTTGTGATAATGGAATAGGTACTTTCCATTGACGAGTTGCGGATTACTTGGAAGCATTCTTCAAGGCAACAAGGTGAGTGTTAATATCCTATGTGCATATGTATGTGTAGGATGGGTGCGGGTCGGGTGAAGTGATTCTCGGCTATAGAGCTCACTTCACATGTAGGTGGATCTGATGGACTTGTGTATGGGTCCAATTGGCACGGTTGTGCGTTTTGGTTGACCACCTTTGGTGAAGTACACACTTTGGGTGTACATTATCACACGTGGTTGTGAGTGGAATAAGTATACATGTATGTATATAATGTATTTATTTGTAGGAACGAATATGTGCTATCCAAGTTAGTGATATATGTCGTTGTACACTAACGGCCTTTATGAACGAATGTATGTTGTCCGAGTTAGCGATATATGCGTTGTATGCTAACGGTTTATTGTATGGATATGTGTTGTCCAAGTTAGTGATATATGCGTTGTACACTAACGGTTTTATGAATGGATAGATGTTGTCCAATTTAGTGTTATATGTGTTGTACACTAATGATTTATGAATGGATATGTGTTGTCCAATTTAGTGTTATATGTGTTGTACACTAATGATTTTATAAACGGATATGTGTTGTCCAAGGGTTAGTGATATATGTGTTGTACACTAACGGTTGTTATGAACACCGATGGGAAATTCGAGTACCATTCCTTTGTACGATTGGTTAACCTTAGGCGGTTTTACGCTCTGTTATATATATATATATATATATATATATATATATATATATATATATATATATATATATATATATATATATATATATATATATATTAATGTATTGTTGTGATTTAGCTAACCCTCCGGGCGTAGATTATTGGCGTTGTTCACATCATCGTTGGTGACTTACTTTATGGTTGTTGTTACTAGCTTGTTGCTTAGTGATTATACGGTATGCTTAGCTTATCTTGCCTTTATGCTTGGATGCTCCGGTATGCGGTATTTAATTATTTGTGTGGCGTGTCCATTTTATGCATATATATGTATGTAGTGTATTCTCACTCACTAAGCGTTAGCTTACCCTCTTGTTGTTTATATTTTTATAGATTTGCATGGAGGCAGTGGCTCAGGTAAACGTGGGGACTAGTGGACTCGCGTAGTTTACTTTAGAAGATGTGCTTTTGGATTTGTTAGGATTGGGTAGCGTATCCCCAACCACCATGCTCGGTTTTGTGGAAACTAAATTAGTCGGGTCGTGTATGCCCGTTTGGATAATTAACTCACGTATTAAATGTTTTAAGGTTATTAAACCTTCTATTGTATTAAAGATGTTTATGGAAACACAATTGGGACCTAAAGTGTTAATTTGTTGCGGGACTTGTAGGATTACGGGTCGAAATGGGTTTAGTTAGTGCCTTGTTTATAGGTTGACTAACGTTTATATTAGTAATGCGGATATTATTAATATATGATTGTGTTGTGATTATAATTCTCGCGTGTGTTTATATCGCGTAGAATTTTGTTTGTGTTTGTTTATATCATCGAGCGAGACGGTCGTTGTACTAGCAAGTGGATACGGCGTGTGTGCGTAATAAGGAATTGCAAACCTTATTACGGGTGCAATTCGTGTCTAACAAGTGATGTACGACGATTGTTTAGCAAGATGGGGCGGTGTTGTGTGTATAATTATATACGTTCGTGATCTAATGGCTTTGCATTCCTTAGAATGGCAACGGGAAATGGGATCGAGATGAACGATTTGGAGTTTAACGCTAGAGTTGCGGCCGCCGTTGCGGAGCAAATGAGTGCGTTTCGAGAAGAAATAGATAGGAAGTATTCTGAATTTTGGGGTAGTAGTGAAATGGAGCGTTATCTTAAGAGCTTCATGAGGACTAAACCCCCGATGTATGACGGGAAATCGAATCCTTTGATAAGCACAACTTGGATCTCGGATGTCGAAGGGTGTTTTCGTACTATTGATTGCCCTCCTGAGAAAAAGACGAGACTCGCTACTAGTCTGTTGCGGGGTAGGGCAAGGGATTGGTTGGATGGTAAGATCGATCTTGTCGGTGGCGAAATGTTTATGGCCTTATCGTGGAACGAGTTTAAGGAGGAATTCTTCGAGGAGTTCTGGACTTCGGCCGATTTGTGGGAATTGCGTAATGAGTTGCGAAATTTGCGACAAGGATCTATGGATTTGAATACTCTCAAGACGACCTTTATGGCGAAGGCTCGTTTTTGCCCGGAGTATTTGGGGAATGATCGTTTGTTAATGGGGGATTTCTATCGAACCATGAATGATGACTTGAAAAGTAAAATTAGTCGGGGTCAAGCGAAATCGTTTGCGGAATTATTCAACTTGGCTAGAGGTTTCGAGTCATATACGCGATCAAAGATGTGTGAAACTTCAAGTAAGAGGAGGGTTGATTCGTACGGCGCCCCGGGTAAGAAAAATAAGGGTGCAAGTGCGAGTACGGGTAATGTGGGAAAAGGCACGGTGGATTCTCGTGCACCTAGATGTTTCAATTGTTGTGTTAGGGGCCACAAGTTGTGAGAGTGCACAATGCCGAGAAGTGATGACAGGATGTGCTACTATTGTCATAAGGAGGGGCATCGGAAGCCGGATTGTCCTGAGTTGGCGGCGAATGCCGCAAGGAGACGTTGAGGTACGTTTCGTTTTAATAAATATGTCATTTGAATATTTATTTATGTGGTGTTTAAGTTCGGATTTGTTAAATGCATTGTGTTGTGCATAGTGTTGTTATGGGTGACGTTCCTAATGGAAGTACCCTATGGTGATGTTGATTTTTGGACGAAGGCCATAAGACTTGGTGCAACCAAGCATTCCTTAGTATTTAGGAAATGTTTCTACCAAGCCATGGAAATGGGTTTTGGTGTTCAATTGTTAAGCGCGTGTTCGCTTGTATGTTGTAGTTGATGAACCATGAGGTTCGACGGGTGGGATGAAACCCTTGAAATCGAGTGTTTTGGATCTCGATGTACGTTGGTAAAGGAGTCTACGTGACGCGACATTAGGTGCCTCTTTTATACCTACTAGCGTGGTGTTCGACTCATATTGTGTGGTGGTTACATTGTACTTAGGGTACCGGAGTGAAACCCTTAGGTAAATGAGTGACTAGGTGGAAATTGACAAACTAGAGCAATTGGATGATTGCGAGGGTGTGGTTTGTGTAATCGTGGTACACTTTTTGTTCGAAGTGTTTAAGGATTGATTGAAATCCTTCGTGTGCTCAAGGCTGGAGCAAGATATGGTGATGGGTCGTGTGAGCCCAATCGTTTGTAAAGTCTACCTTTGGTAACATTGTACGGTTGTACGAGTTGTGGAGATGGAACGTAGTTCCAAGTGGGGGAGTTATACTCCCGCACGAGGAGGATTTAGTGTGAGATTTCGGATGATGCTTTTGGTAGATCCGGAAAATGTTGTCGAGACCTGGTTTTGGTCTATTTGTGGTAGATTACAATTTCGGATAAATTGTACTTATGGTTTAGATTTGAATTATCACCGAGGTGGTAATGTGGTAAATCTCGTTGAGAGATAATGGACGTGTTTGGTGAGCAAGGTGAAATCCTTCGGTTAAGGGAGGTGTGTGTCGGATTCTCTTCTAGAGAATTATTGTTTTGTGCCTATGTTTGATATAGATGGTTCTTGCTTGAGTGTGTAAATGGTTAGTGGTATCCGTTAGGATTCACTATGGCGTAGCAGAGCGCGATGTTACGCTACTTGTCATTCGAGGCCAAAAGGGCGTTGATTGATGAAGCATGACTTTCAGAGTCCGCTGACTTCATCATGGTATTGGTGATTGATGAAGCATGACCTTTAGGGTCCACTGACTTCATCATGGGAGTATGCGATTGGTGGAGCATGACCTTCGGGGTCCGCTGACTTCATCATGAGTGAGGTGTTATATCAGTGAAGCATGACCGTTGACGGGGTCCGCTGACTTCATCCGGTGTTGAGATTGGTGAAGCATGATCTTCGGGTCCGCCGACTTCATCATGGTAGTGGATCGCGTGTGGTTTCGGATTCTCGATGACGCGTGTGGTTTCGGTCATTGTATTGAGGAGTGAGTCTCGTGTAGTTCGGATTCACAAATGACTCGTGTAGTTCAGTCATTCCTCCGGGATAGTGACTCTCGTGTAGTTCAGATTCACTAAGGTGCGTGTAGTTCGGCCAATCCCGATTGTTGTTGTGGTGAAGGTAGTGAGTCGCGTGTAGTTCGGATTCACTAAGGCGCGTGTGTTTTCGGCCATCCTTCGTGTTGTGTGAACTATCGGTTGTTTTATACGCTGATGGAGGGGTCGTGAGGACCGTGTTGTCTGATTAGTGATGCGATAGCCGTGTTTTGCTCACGTGTTGTTACGGGTGTGACAATAGTCGATTTTGTACACCTTGAGATTTGCGTTTCCATAGTCGTTTTGGGCGCTATCGGTTTTAGCCGTTGGATTATGATGTTACGGTAGTTGCGTATTGGTCGTATTGTGCACTACAAGGGATGTTTAGTGATTGGTGTTATCCGTCAGGATTCGTTTGGTTCGGTCTTCATCGTTTCGGATTGTTGACCTTAGGTTGAGACTTGGTTGCTTTTAGCGTTGTACTCGGTAAGGGTACGCTAAGGGGTTAATATCTCGGTACGAGATTGGTTGAGTTTTTCCGATGTTAGGGAATGAGCATGGTTTTAGTGCTCGGATTGTGGATTTAATAAATCGCGGGTGACGATTTAGTTGTTAAAGGTAATTCAGTGGGAAGAATTGCTTAGGAAAGTCGGTTGGGATTTATGTTTGAGGACTGTGAAGTGTGGTCCGTTTGGTTAAGTGACGAGGATCACGAGGACTTGATCGAGTCTAAGTGGGGGAGAGTTGTAACACCCCGTTTTTCCCCGTATATGATTTATAGGTGAATTGGGTATGTACGATAGGCGTATGAAGGGTTCGGGACATTTTCTAGTGTTAAGTCTTGTGTGAGGAGAAGATGACCCAGATCGTGCCTTATGTCGCGGCGCGACAAAGGAGGCCGCGGTGCGGCATTTAACTGGAATCCAGATCAGAAGCTTGACAAAAAATGATCCCAGACCTAGGCAAATGTCGCGGCGCGACATTTAAGGCCGCGGCGCGGCAATGTGGACGAACTGGTTCCTGTTTTCGCAATATTTAGGTAAAGTGAGGGGCATTTTGGTCTTTTTGCATTTGAGCCAGATTTGAGGCTTTAACCTCATCCATTCATTTCATTTCCTAATTTCATTTTCCTTTTTATTTCATTTTCCTCTCAAAAACTCAAACACCCATTTGATTTCAAACGGATTTTTGGAAAGGAAGAAACGGGATTTGATCTTTGGCGTAGTTGACAAGTTTGTTCTCCTCATTCTTAGCTACACGGTGATACTAGTGGTAAGCTCTAACTCCGAATTTCTTTCTTGTGTTCATCATTCAATTTTGGGGCTTTTGATTGTATGATTCATAGATAGAACCCATTTAGTTGTTAATTGAAGGTTAACACCAAGATGCGGGTTTTGGGTTAGTTAATGATTTAACCATGTTTAAGACTTGTAAATGGTGTACAATTACTAGCATTAGTGATTATTGGTGTTTTGGAGACTTTTAGGGTTTTCGTGGTTGACTAATTTTGACTAGAGTCAAAATTAGGGTTTGTTGAGGATTATGACCCGAATGTCGATTCGATGCGGTTTGTAAACTTAAAATGGATTAAGTTGAAGTATAAAACCGACTTAAACATTTTTTGGTGTCAAAACTTGTAAATGGTGAGATTTTGACCTTATGGGTCAAAATTAGGGTTTATGGGCGATTTTGAGAACGATAAGTGTTTAACACTTGTGTTCGGGTTTAATTGGGATATTAGGACCATTATCACTTGTGTTAGTGATTATTGGGTAGTTTGGGCGCGGTTTGTCCTTGGAAGTGCATTTGGGTCGAATTTGCACGAAGTGTCAAATTGGGTTGGTTTGTAGATCCAATCTAAGTGTGTTGTTGAATTTGTGATAATGGAATAGGTACTTTCCATTGATGAGTTGCGGATTACTTGGAAGCATTCTTCAAGGCGACAAGGTGAGTGTTAATATCCTATGTGCATATGTATGTGTAGGATGGGTGCGGGTCGGGTGAAGTGATTCTCGGCTATAGAGCTCACTTCACATGTAGGTGGATCTGATGGACTTGTGTATGGGTCCAATTGGCACGGTTGTGCGTTTTGGTTGACCACCTTTGGCGAAGTACACACTTTGGGTGTACATTATCACACGTGGTTGTGAGTGAAATAAGTATACATGTATGTATATAATGTATTTATTTGTAGGAACGAATATGTGCTGTCCAAGTTAGTGATATATGTCGTTGTACACTAACGGCCTTTATGAACGAATGTATGTTGTCCGAGTTAGCGATATATGCGTTGTATGCTAACGGTTTATTGTATGGATATGTGTTGTCCAAGTTAGTGATATATGCGTTGTACACTAACGGTTTTATGAATGGATATATGTTGTCCAATTTAGTGTTATATGTGTTGTACACTAATGATTTATGAATGGATATGTGTTGTCCAATTTAGTGTTATATGTGTTGTACACTAATGATTTTATAAATGGATATGTGTTGTCCAAGGGTTAGTGATATATGTGCTGTACACTAACAGTTGTTATGAACACCGATGGGAAATTCGAGTACCATTCCTTTGTACGATTGGTTAACCTTAGGCGGTTTTACGCTCTGTTATATATATATATTAATGTATTGTTGTGATGTAGCTAACCCTCCGGGCGTAGATTATTGGTGTTGTTCACATCGTCGTTGGTGACTTACTTTATGGTTGTTGTTACTAGCTTGTTGCTTAGTGATTATACGGTATGCTTAGCTTAGCTTGCCTTTATGCTTGGATGCTCCGGTATGCGGTATTTAATTATTTGTGTGGCGTGTCCATTTTATGCATATATATGTATGTAGTGTATTCTCACTCACTAAACATTAGCTTACCCTCTCGTTGTTTATATTTTTATAGATTTGCATGGAGGCGGTGGCTCGGGTAAACGTGGGGACTAGTGGACTCGCGTAGTTTGCTTTAGAAGATGTGCTTTTGGATTTATTAGGATTGGGTAGCGTATCCCCAATCACCGTGCTCGGTTTTGTGGAAACTAAATTAGTCGGGTCGTGTATGCCCGTTTGGATAATTAACTCACGTATTAAATGTTTTAAGGTTATTAAACCTTCTATTGCATTAAAGATGTTTATGGAAACACAATTGAGACCTAAAGTGTTATTTAAAGCGTATTAAAAGGAAAAAAATTTTATGGGCCGGCTTTAATACGGGTTGGGTCGTTTCAAGCCGCGAGTTGTTGAGGTAGCTCCAGTTGGTAAGCTACTGGTCCGACACGATCTATAATCTTGAATGGTCTAATGTACGTTGGATTTAGTTTCCCCCGTTTACCAAATCGAACAACGCCTTTCCAAGGTGAAACCTTAAGCATGACCATTTCTCCAATTTCAAACTCTATATCTTTTCTTTTACTGTCCGCGTAGCTCTTTTGTCGACTCTGGGCGGTTTTCAATCGTTGTTGAATTTGGATAATTTTCTCAGTAGTTTCTTGTATTATCTCTGGACCCGTATTCTGTCTATCCCCCACTTCATTCCAACAAATCGGAGACCTGCACTTTCTACCATAAAGTGCCTCAAACGGCGCCATCTCAATACTAGAATGATAACTGTTGTTGTAGGAAAATTCTGCTACCGGTAGGTGTCGATCCCAACTGTTTCCGAAATCAATAACACATGCTCGTAGCATGTCTTCAAGCGTTTGTATCGTCCTTTCGCTCTGCCCATCAGTTTGTGGATGATAGGCAGTACTCATGTCTAGACGAGTCCCCAATGCTTATTGCAACGTCTGCCAGAACCTTGAAACAAATCTACCATCCCTATCAGAGATAATAGAGACGGGTATTCCATGTCTGGAGACAACCTCCTTCAAATATTACCCAAATAGTATCATAACCACTTGCAGTCCTTGGCAATTTAGTAATGAAATCCATGGTAATGTTTTCCCATTTCCATTCCGGGATTTCAGGTTGTTGTAGTAGACCTGATGGTTTCTGATGTTCAGCTTTGACCTTAGAACAAGTCAAACATTCTCCTACATATTTAGCAACATCGGCTTTCATACCCGGCCACCAAAAGTGTTTCTTGAGATCTTTATACATCTTCCCCGCTCCGGGATGTATTGAATATCTGGTTTTATGTGCTTCTTTAAGTACCATTTCTCTCACATCTCCAAACCTTGGTACCCAAATTCTATCAGCCCTATATCGGGTTCCGTCTTCCCGAATATTAAGATGTTTCTCTGATCCTTTGGGTATCTCATTCTTCAACTTTCCTTCTTTTACAACCCCCTGTTGTGCCTCCTTTATTTGAGTAGTAAGGTTAGTACGAATAATTATATTCATAGCTTTTACCCGTATAGGTTCTCTGTCCTTTCTACTCAAAGCGTCAGCTACCACATTCGCCTTCCCCGGGTGGTATCGAATCTCAAAATCATAATCATTCAACAGTTCAATCCACCTGCGTTGTCTCATATTCAGTTGCTTCTGATTAAATATATATTGGAGACTTTTGTGGTCGGTATATATAATACTTTTGACCCCATATAAATAATGCCTCCAAGTCTTTAATGCAAAAACAACAGCACCCAATTCCAAATCGTGAGTTGTATAATTTTGCTCGTGAATCTTTAATTATCTAGACGCATAAGCAATCACCTTCGTTCGTTGCATTAATACACAACCGAGACCTTGCTTTGATGCGTAACAATAAATCACAAAATCATCATTCCCTTCAGGCAATGACAATATAGGTGCCGTAGTTAGCTTTTTCTTCAATAACTGAAACGCCTTCTCCTGTTCATCCTTCCATTCAAATTTCTTCCCTTTATGCGTTAATGCAGTCAAGGGTTTTGCTATTTTGGAGAAATCTTGGAATAATCTTCTGTAGTAACCAGCCAATCCTAAAAATTAACGTATATGCTTCGGAGTTTTTAGGGTTTCCCACTTTTCAACGGTTTCGATCTTTGCCGTGTCCACCTGGATACCTTCTTTGTTCACTATGTGATCGAGGAATTGAACTTCTTCCAACCAAAATGCACACTTTGAAAACTTAGCGTACAGTTTTTCTTTCCTCAATACTTCTAGCACTTTTCTCAAATGTTCTTCGTGCTCTTGATCATTCTTTGAGTAAATAAGTATGTCATCGATGAAAACAATGAAAACTTGTCAAGATATGGCCCACACACTCGGTTCATAAGGTCCATGAACACAGCTGGTGCGTTAGTCAATCCAAACGGCATAACCATAAACTCGTAATGACCATAACGCGTCCTAAAAGCAGTTTTTGGAATATCATCCTCCTTTACTCGCATTTGATGATATCCAGAACGTAAATCTATTTTCGAATAAACTGACGAGCCTTGTAGTTGATCAAATAAGTCATCAATTCTCGGCAGTGGATAACGGTTTTTGATGGTAAGTTTATTCAACTCTCTGTAGTCAATACACAACCTAAATGTACCATCCTTCTTCTTGACAAACAAAACAGGAGCTCCCCATGGTGATGTGCTTGGTCAAATGAAACCACGTTCTAATAGTTCTTGCAGTTGGCTTTACAGTTCTTTCATCTCGCTGGGTGCGAGTCTGTAAGGAGCACGAGCTATTGGTGCAGCTCCTGGTACAAGATCTATTTGAAATTCAACAGATCAATGTGGAGGTAGTCCCAGTAATTCTTTCGGAAATACATCGGGAAATTCTTTTGCGACGGGAACATCATTGATGCTCTTTTCTTCAGTTTGTACTTTCTCGACGTGTGCTAGAACAGCATAGCAACCTTTTCTTATTAGTTTTTGTGCCTTCAAATTACTAATAAGATGTAGCTTCGTGTTGCCCTTTTCTCCGTACACCATTAAGGGTTCTCCTTCTTCTCGTACAATGCGAATTGCATTTTTATAACATACGATATCTGCTTTCACCTTCTTCAGCCAGTCCATGCCAACTATTACATCAAAACTCCCTAACTCTACGGGTATCAAATCAATCTTAAATATTTCGCTACCCAGTTTAATTTCTCGATTCCGGCATATATAATCTGCTGAAATTAATTTACCGTTTTCTAATTCGAGTAAAAATTTACTATCCAACGGCGTCAATGGACAACTTAATTTAGCACAAAAATCTCTACTCATATAGCTTCTATCCGCACCCGAATCAAATAAAACGTAAGCAGATTTATTGTCAATAAGAAACGTACCCGTAACAAGCTCCGGGTCTTCCTGTGCCTCTGCCGCATTAATATTGAAAACTCTTTCGCGGCCTTGTCCATTCGTGTTCTCCTGGTTCGGACAATTTCTAATAATGTGGCCCAGTTTTCCACATTTATAACAAACTACATTGGCATAACTTGCTCCGACACTACTTGCTCCGCCATTACTCGTTCCGACACCATTTGTTCCTTTCGTTCTGTTAACCCCTGGTCCGTAGACCTCACACTTCGTCACGCTATGACCATCTCTTTTACACCTATTGCAAAATGTCGTGCAAAACCCCTGATGATTTTCTTCACACCTATGACATGGCTATTTTTGGTTTTTGTTGTCGTTGTTGTTATTGAGGTTGTTGTTGGGGTTGTTATTGTTGTTGAAACGGTTGTTGTAGTTGTTGTTGTTGTTGGGATGTTTGTTGTAGTTATTGTTAGGATTGCGGTTATTGTTGCGATTGTTGTTGTGGTTGTTGGGATGGTTGTTGCGATTGTAATTGTTGTTGTTGTTGTACTGGTGACTCTTGTCACCGTTTTCCTCCCATTTCCTCTTGAGTTGTTTTGTGTTGGCTTCTTCGGCCGCCTGCTCTTTAATTCTTCCCTCAATCTGATTTATGAGTTTATGAGCCATACGACTTGCCTTCTGTATAGAAGCGGGCTCGTGTGAACTCACATCTTCTTGAATCCTTACTGGTAACCCTTTTACAAATGCGTCGATCTTCTCTTCTTCATCTTCGAATGCTCCCGAACACAATAGGCACAACTCTGTGAATCGTCATTCATATATGGTTACGTCGAACCCTTGTGTTCGTAATTCTCTAAGTTCTGCCTTGAGTTTATTGACTTCGTTTCTAGGACGGTACTGCTCGTTCATCAATTGCTTGAATGCCCACGGTAGTGCGTAAGCAGCATTTTGTCCTACCTGTTCAAGATAGGTGTTCCACCACGTTAACGCAGTACCTGTGATGTGACAACCCGAAAATTTCCGACCAAATTTAAACTTAATCTTTATATGATTTCGACACGATAAGCAAAGTCTGTAACGTTGAGTCTCAAAAATTTTGAACTGTTTCATATATTAAATTGATCTACGTCCATTCCTGACGATTCACGAACTTGTACTTGTAAATATATATATATATATATATATATATATATATATATATATATATATATATATATATATATATATATATATATATATATATATATATATATATATATATTATATATATATATATATATATATATATATAAAATGTATAATTATCAAATATTTAAATAATGTTATCATATGATGAATGATATCATTACATAATTAATAGATTATAATATTAATATATTAAATGTAATTACAAGTTAAAAAAATATATTTTTTATGTTATTGTTCTTATCATTGTTATTAATATTAATATTATTAATTATATTATTATAACATATAATATATAAATATGAAGTGGATATATTTAATTTATTTTAGTATTATCATATTATTATTAATATCATTATTATAATTAATAGTAAAATTATGATATCAATTATTATTGTGATTAATATTATTGTTATTACAAAAAAATTTATTTTTATTTAAATTTATTAATATCTATACTCTTAATACTTTTATCAATAATTTTATTGTTACTAGTGTTATTTAGATATTATTATTACTATTAATTCTATTATTATTAGTATTTTTAATATTAATATTAATATGTATTATTATTATATCATTATTATTCTTTAATATTAATTATAACTATATATATATATAAAAGCAGACGAGGAATCTTAATCTATTTCATATCCTTTTCAAAGCTGTAGTGATTTGTCCTTCTGTCCAAATAAATCGTACAAATCAGTGCTTAATCATAAGAGTAAATCCAAAATCTGTTACCAATCAGTTTCACATTACCATCAAACTGTATGGATATTTGTTTTCTATCTCTGAATTGGTTACTAATCGAATCATAGATACACAACAAAAATCTGAGAGAATCAAAATTAAATATATTAATTCAGTAAAATACAATGACTGTTAGATATTAATCAGATACAGAATCGAATTAGGTTAGGCATCCACATCAATCTTCTTGATATTTTATTTTGCTCGTCCTTCCTGTCTTTAACTTGTTACCCATTCAAATTAACTTCTCAATACAAACAAACGGATCAAATCACGTTGTCAGAGACCAATAGTAATTGTACTGTTACACATCACTTTCTGCTTTATTTTTCTTGTTGTTTCTTCCTGGCTCGAATATGTTTATCGAACTCTTCACTAATATAAAACAACCCATCACTCCTGTAAAACGAAGGGGGAGAAACACAAACCATTTGATTTATGTATATACATATAATCAAGCATACACAAAATATATTAACTAACCTCATATTCTTGCTTCGTTTAATCACCAACCGTCACCTTCAACTTCTCATCACATGCAAACTAGTTTCGTTTTTGCTCATCTCTTCATTAGAACCACCACACTATGATCTTAAACCATCACCGAAAACACCATTATCCCCTTCACGATCCTCCATCTCTCTCTTGCTCCCTCTCTTCTTTTCTTCTTCATTAAAACCTTTTTCCTACCATTCTTTTCCTGAGCAAGTTGAGAAGCCATCATCAAATCATCTTAAAATGTTTTCTGTTTCGATGCATCATTCCCATTCAATACTGATTACGACTTTGTTTCTAGCTCAAACACCAACACATATTTATGGCTATTTGAATGAGTCTAGTGATGTTTTATTACCGAGACAATAGCCAATTCAAAACAATCATCAAGGTGACATTTAAATATCAAATTGTCCCATGAATTATTGCATGCGGTGAAAGCTACAACTTTTATATATTTCAATTGTTGGCCGACAGCTTTCTAGCATAAGATTACCCCACATAAACCACTATCGAACCCATGTTACTACAGCCGCTGTTCAAGATTGATATCCACAACATTCATGTTTTGTAAAACCTTTCTAATAATAACATTAACAAATCTATCCATCCGATGTCACTATCAAATTCATCAAGGAAGGCACTATCGACACAATCATGGTATCCCCACTCCCGTTTATATATTCACATTTAATATATATATAAAAATTTGTAAATGCAATATGAATGGAACACAATAAATGGGGATGGCCTACTAGGATTGCTAATGAGTTGGTATAATCTTTTTGAACGAATGGACTAATTGATAGCTACGCCATGTTTGTGCTTGTAACGAAACATCACTATCACCGTTTACTCAACGTCCAAACACCATCATGGCCTACTGATTTTTTTGTTTATTCAAAGAGCAATTACTACTGTTTATGCAACATCTGTTTCTATTCAAATCAAGTAATAAGCTGTTTTTTTTTTCCCGATCGTATTACTGCCGCAATAAAGTTTTCTTATCTGTTGTAATTAAAACAACAATGATAATGATCATGGTTAATTGATATTAAGGATGATATACGATATCCAGTGATGAAAGGTGTATGTCGATGATGGTGACTGGATTAGATGATAGCTAATTGTGATGGTTCGATTTTATTGACGATATTATAGGGAGATGATAATGATCGATGATATTAAATTATGACGATGATAATGAACCGAACCCTTAAAAATTACCATGGGTCAACTTAAACTGATTAATGGATTGGTTTTATGTTGGGCCATTTAAGTGTTATATGGATTTACCAACTTGGGCTGAAACCAAGGCAAGTGGGAGATTAATACAGTTTTCAAGTTAAAGAAATTAAGTTAGTAATATATCTCAGAAAAGTAAGCAACAGAGGAACGGTTAAGGATGTTACAGGGTTAGCAGGAGGTTGCGGGTTCAAACCTGGGCTTAGGCATTTTTTTTTTTTTAAGGATGCTTCTTTGAGGTAGTTATTTATTTATTTATTCATTATTATTATCTTATTATTATTATTATTATTATTATTATTATTATTATTATTATTATTATTATTATTATTATTATTATTATTATTATTATTATTAACATAGTTTACATTATTATCATTTACATAAGTATTATAAGTATTACTATTACTATCATAGTTATTATTATTAATATTATAAGTAATTTCATTTTTAGTAACATTATTATTAACATGGTTATTATTACTATAATTATTATTATTATTTATTTACTATTATTATCGTTAAAAGATAATACAACTTTTTATTTAAAATTGTAACTATTAAAGATTATACCCAATACATATAACTTAACAATATTAATATTTTCATATATAGAATGAATATATTTAGTTTATTAAGAAAACCTATAAATTTTCAATATAAAATTCATATCACTAATTATATAAATTGTCTGATTACAATTATACGTGTTAATATATATACTTGATATAGGTTCGTGAATCCGAGGTCAACCCTACACTTGTTCAATGTCGTCATATGTATTTTTACTACAAAATACAGAATAGTGAGTTTCATTTGCTCCCTTTTACTCATTTTATTTTTTGGGACTGAGAATACATGCAAATGCTTTATTAACTGTTTTACAATAATTTATATGTGTGAGTTTCATTTGCCCTTTTTACTCTTTACATTTTTGGGACTGAGAATACATGCGCTGTTTTGATAAATGCTTTATTAAATGCTTTTGAAATATATTCTGAACAGCGGATGCATGAAATGCTTTTATAAATGTTTGACGAGATAGACACAAGCAAAAACATTCCTCGAATGAATTATTATGCAGACAAAAGTTCTGCGGATTATTATTGAATTATGTGGACGTGATAATTGCCACCATTAAATTATGTGGACAGGATAATTGCCACCATTGAATTATGTGGACATGATAATTGCCACCAATTGATATGAATGTTATGTATCGAGAGAATGATTTTATACACAGGATATGTGTATGATATTTTGTACATGAGATATGTGTACGGTTACAAAGATTTGTTAAAATGGTTTCGTACACGAGAAAGGTGTACTGTATTTAAAAGATATCGCATGTACATTACAGGTGGGTATAGGATTCGGGCCCATTTGTACCATGCAGGATTTAAATCTTGTGGTCTATCAAAATGATGAATTTTATTGTTTTATGATAAACTTATGAACTCACCAACCTTTTGGTTGACACTTTAAAGCATGTTTATTCTCAGGTATGAAAGAAATCTTCCGTTGTGCATTTGTTCATATTACATGGAGTCGTTCATGGAATATAGAGGTCAGAACCTCACAATGGGACCAACTGTTAAAGACTTTGTCCAGATGGATTAGGACGGGTCACTACAGGTGGTATCAGAGCGGTGGTCTTAGCGAACCAGTTATTGCATTAGTGTGTCTAACTGATAGTTGTTTAGATGCATTAGTGAGTCTGGACTTCGACCGTGTCTGCATGTCAAAAGTTTTGCTTATCGTTTCGTGTCGAAAATTACCTACTTATCATCCTTAGGAGATTACATGCTCATTATTCTTAGTCTAGACACATCTTACTGCATTGACTGCATGATTAGTGTATAGACAAAACTCATATCTTAGCGTATCTGTTACTGTAAAACTCTGCCTGACATATTCTGTAAATCCCTCCGTAATCTACGAAATCCTTTGTTCTATATATATAGATATTCTATGTAATTAGAATACCATCCGATAGCCGGAACTCATTTCATATCAAGAATCCTTTATTAAATCGTACGAAATGGAACTCGTCACTAGTTCAAGTTCCTCGGATTCCGACAGCTATTCCGATATGGAAACACACTTGAGCTCCGAAAGCAGTATAACCGGAATGGATCAATAAATTAGTCATCACCAATTCTGGATGAATTGGGGATGGGTTCGTAGTCGACTTAATCAATAGAGACGAGAAGAAGGCAATCCTTTCCACCAACCAAATGCACCTCTTGGTGAAGATCCTGAAGCACTTAACGGCGAAACTGTCCAAAACACCATATTAACCCTCATTTCCAGGATATCTCGCAATGATTATATGATATCTAAAAAAATTTTCAACCTTATTCATCCGCTCGTTCCAACCGTCAACCATTCCGGGGTAATGGAAGAAGTCAACGAGCTTTACGCCCGAGTTGTAGCCTTGTAAAATATGGTGCAAAACGTACCAGCTTCAACAACATCACCGGCACCAACAGTACTACCAACATCAATACCAGTACCATCAACAACCCAAGTTTCAACATCACATGCCTCAACATCGCAATCTGTACCTCGAGCATAATCATCATTCTATATGACGTTCTACATCATTAATCTTCGTTCTTCACGGCGATTATGTAATCTCTAATGTTTTAGAGATTATGTACTCTAGTTCTAATTGTAAATCAGATGAGATTAATATTGACTCATTAAATCCATGTTTACATCTATAGAAAATACATATGTAGGTATATTTTCATAAAGATTGTAATTAATTTTTTTTTTTTTGTACAAACTGTTAATCGTGAAAATATTTTAACGGGTAGGTAATACCCGAGAAATATTTAGATTTCACATTAATAAGTTATACTGTACACTCTTCAATTCAGATTCAGCAGTCATTGGCAATACTGCCCAAATCCGCACATATACATATTCGTTCACCAAAGAACAACTATTTTAATTCAAATTCAATTCCATATTCGGATTTCGACCGATCAAAATCCAAGTCAAGATTTAACATAAGACATCACTTTTATATCCCTACATCTTTCAAAGCCATACTTTGAATTCATAACTGTGACAGGTCCATTGGCATGTTATTACCGAAAATAACTTTACAATACCTTTCCAAAATTAGTCAATTTTGTCACAGCTCCAGCAAATCAGCTTCGACTTTCATTCGGATTAGCCTTATTATAACTTTGATATATAAGTTTGCCACTTGATTTCATCCTAAACAATCATTCATATCATGAAGATTACCATCAACGTTTAATCATTAAAAAACATAAATTCTCTTGAAACCACCTCGGATTGATAACCGATGATTCAGATATGGTAGCATTAAATGCAGAGGAAACAGCAAAATTGTAGATGGTCTAAATGGCCAAATGTTTGATAATAAAGAATGAAATGTTGGTAACACTCAATAGAAAATTTAGTACTGAAAAACAGATTGAGTTAACCATGAAGGAGACCAAGGATAAATACAAGGACCAAACCCTATATTCAAAGAATCCATGTAATTCTGGATTCGATGAAATCTTTAAAAAAATATCTTGCTCCGTATTCATGTAAAATCTTGTGGAAAAATCTTTCTTCATCAACTTTCAATCTTAGAAATTCCAAAATATCATCATAAATATCTTCGATATTTCTGAGGATATTTTCATAAATATTCTTGTTCGAAATTAGTTATCTCTTCGTGCTATCTGTGTTACATCATAAAGGAAACTATTTTAGTTTCTAAAGTTCTTTGAAATACGAGTTTAAATTATGAATGATTTCTGGAGAACTGTTGGGAATTGAAGCATGAATTAGTATAATATAATGACGTCAGGCCAACGTAGTTATATTACAGTAAGTCATGCTAAATTTCTAATGAAACGTGATGATGGTTCACAGTAGACCATACCCTCATCATGAACCATGTTACGCGACTCTTTCATTCTACTTAACCTCCGAACATATCAAGAAAATATATTCTTGATATTTCTATCTTCCGTGATTCTGGTAATTTGAAAAATCAATATCGTACTATGACAATCTCTCTCTTGAAACATTAGTCATGTTCATTCAAAACTTCATACCTACGAATTCTGGACCATTATTCGCTTGACTTAAAGTCGGGAAGAGAAAACAAAAGGATGAAACTCCAAAATATAAAGGAAACGAAGGAGGTAGAGTTATAGTGAAATATCCGACAGAGCAATCAAAACAGATTATCGCATTTAATCAAAGAAAATCTTAATTTCCTTATTCACCGAAGAATCAAATATTTTAGATTTCGAAGATTTTCTTTTAAATTCCTTGAATTCTGGAAATCAACCCTGTCTACGTCAAACGATATGACGAAACTTTACCCTTCTCATTTCCCTCTTTTGTGATAGCTTCACTCGTACTCTTCGAGTAATCGAATTGTCTTATTCATATTACCCTATGGTGATAAAACTCTATTTATCGACTCATATTCATCACGAAAGTATTCTTTTTGTTATCCAAGACCATCCCACTCAAATTTCGGGACGAAATTTATTTAACGGGTAGGTACTGTGACAACCCGAAAATTTCCGACCAAATTTAAACTTAATCTTTATATGATTTCGACACGATAAGCAAAGTCTGTAACGTTGAGTCTCAAAAATTTTGAACTGTTTCATATATTAAATTGATCTTCGACCATTCCTGATGATTCACGAACTTGTACTTGTAAATATATATGTATATATATATATATATATATATATATATATATATATATATATATATATATATATATATATAAATGTAATATATATAAAATGTATAATTATCAAATATTTAAATAATGTTATCATATGTTGAATGATATCATTACATAATTAATAGATTATAATATTAATATATTAAATGTAATTACAAGTTAAAAAAATATATTTTTTATGTTATTCTTCTTATCATTGTTATTAATATTAATATTATTAATTGTATTATTATAACATATAATATATAAATATGAAGTGGATATATTTAATTTATTTTAGTATTATCATATTATTATTAATATCATTATTATAATTAATAGTAAAATTATGATATCAATTATTATTGTGATTAATATTATTGTTATTACAAAAAAATTTATTTTTATTTAAATTTATTAATATCTATACTCTTAATACTTTTATCAATAATTTTATTGTTACTAGTGTTATTTAGATATTATTATTACTATTAAATCTATTATTATTAGTATTTTTAATATTAATATTAATATGTATTATTATTATATCATTATTATTCTTTAATATTAATTATAACTATATATATATAAAAGCAGATGAGGAATCTTAATCTATTTCATATCCTTTTCAAAGCTGTAGTGATTTGTCCTTATGTCCAAATAAATCGTACAAATCAGTGCTTAATCATAAGAGTAAATCCAAAATCTGTTACCAATCAGTTTCACATTACCATCAAACTGTATGGATTTTTGTTTTCTATCTCTGAATTGGTTACTAATCGAATCATAGATACACAACAAAAATCTGAGAGAATCAAAATTAAATATATTAATTCAGTAAAATACAATGACTGTTAGATATTAATCAGATACAGAATCGAATTAGGTTAGGCATCCACATCAATCTTCTTGATATTTTATTTTGCTCGTCCTTCCTGTCTTTAACTTGTTACCCATTCAAATTAACTTCTCAATACAAACAAACGGATCAAATCACGTTGTCAGAGACCAATAGTAATTGTACTGTTACACATCACTTTCTGCTTTATTTTTCTTGTTGTTTCTTCCTGGCTCAAATATGTTTATCGAACTCTTCACTAATATAAAACAACCCATCACTCCTGTAAAACGAAGGGGGAGAAACACAAACCATTTGATTTATGTATATACATATAATCAAGCATACACAAAATATATTAACTAACCTCATATTCTTGCTTCGTTTAATCACCAACCGTCACCTTCAACTTCTCATCACATGCAAACTAGTTTCATTTTTGCTCATCTCTTCATTAGAACCACCACACTATGATCTTAAACCATCACCGAAAACACCATTATCCCCTTCACGATCCTCCATCTCTCTCTTGCTCCCTCTCTTCTTTTCTTCTTCATTAAAACCTTTTTCCTACCATTCTTTTCCTGAGCAAGTTGAGAAGCCATCATCAAATCATCTTAAAATGTTTTCTGTTTCGATGCATCATTCCCATTCACTACTGATTGCGACTTTGTTTCTAGCTCAAACACCAACACATATTTATGGCTATTTGAATGAGTCTAGTGATGTTTTATTACCGAGACAATAGCCAATTCAAAACAATCATCAAGGTGACATTTAAATATCAAATTGTCCCATGAATTATTGCATGCGGTGAAAGCTACAACTTTTATATATTTCAATTATTGGCCGACAGCTTTCTAGCATAAGATTACCCCACATAAACCACTATCGAACCCATGTTACTACAGCCGCTGTTCAAGATTGATATCCACAACATTCATGTTTTGTAAAACCTTTCTAATAATAACATTAACAAATCTATCCATCCGATGTCACTATCAAATTCATCAAGGAAGGCACTATCGACACAATCATGGTATCCCCACTCCCGTTTATATATTCACATTTAATATATATAAAAAAATTTGTAAATGCAATATGAATGGAACACAATAAATGGGGCTGGCCTACTAGGATTGCTAATGAGTTGGTATAATCTTTTTGAATGAATGGACTAATTGATAGCTACGCCATGTTTGTGCTTGTAACGAAACATCACTATCACCGTTTACTCAACGTCCAAACACCATCACGGCCTACTGATTTTTTTTGTTTATTCAAAGAGCAATTACTACTGTTTATGCAACATCTGTTTCTATTCAAATCAAGTAATAAGCTATTTTTTTCCCGATCGTATTACTGCTGCAATAAAGTTTTCTTATCTGTTATAATTAAAACAACAATGATAATGATCATGGTTAATTGATATTGAGGATGATATACGATATCCAGTGATGAAAGGTGTATGTCGATGATGGCGACTGGATTAGATGATAACTAATTGTGATGGTTCGATTTTATTGACGATATTATAGGGAGATGATAATGATCGATGATATTAAATTATGATGATGATAATGAACCGAACCCTTAAAAATTACCATGGGTCAACTTAAACTGATTAATGGATTGGTTTAATGTTGGGCCATTTAAGTGTTATATGGATTTACAAACTTGGGCTGAAACCAAGGCAAGTGGGAGATTAATACAGTTTTCGAGTTAAAGAAATTAAGTTAGTAATATATCTCAGAAAAGTAAGCAACAGAGGAACGGTTAAGGATGTTACAGGGTTAGCAGGAGGTTGCGGGTTCAAACCTGGGCTTAGGCATTTTTTTTTTAAGGATGCTTCTTTGAGGTAGTTACTTATTTATTTATTCATTATTATTATCTTTATTATTATTATTATTATTATTATTATTATTATTATTATTATTATTATTATTATTATTATTATTATTATTATTATTATTATTATTATTATTATTATTATTATTATTATTATTATTATTATTATTATTATTATTAACATAGTTTACATTATTATCATTTACATAAGTATTAAAAGTATTACTATTACTATCATAGTTATTATTATTATTAATATTATAAGTAATTTCATTTTTAGTAACATTATTATTAACATGGTTATTATTACTATAATTATTATTATTATTTATTTACTATTATTATCGTTAAAAGATAATACAACTTTTTATTTAAAATTGTAACTATTAGAGATTATACCCAATACATATAACTTAACAATATTAATATTTTCATATATAAAATGAATATATTTAGTTTATTAAGAAAACCTATAAATTTTCAATATAAAATTCATATCACTAATTATATAAATTGTCTGATTACAATTATACGTGTTAATATATATACTTGATATAGGTTCGTGAATACGAGGTCAACCCTACACTTGTTCAATGTCGTCATATGTATTTTTACTACAAAATACAGAATAGTGAGTTTCATTTGCTCCCTTTTACTCATTTCATTTTTTGGGGTTGAGAATACATGCAAATGCTTTATTAACTGTTTTACAATAATTTATATGTGTGAGTTTCATTTGCCCTTTTTACTCTTTACATTTTTAGGACTGAGAATACATGCGCTGTTTTGATAAATGCTTTATTAAATGCTTTTGAAATATATTCTGAACTGCGGATGCATGAAATACTTTTATAAATGTTTGACGAGATAGACACAAGCAAAAACATTCCTCGAATGAATTATTATGCAGACGGAAGTTCTACGGATTATTATTGAATTATGTAGACGTGATAATTGCCACCATTAAATTATGTGAACAGGATAATTGCCACCATTGAATTATGTGGACATGATAATTGCCACCAATTGATATGAATGTTATGTATCGAGAGAATGATTTTATACACAGGATATGTGTATGATATTTTGTACATGAGATATGTGTACGGTTACAAAGATTTGTTAAAATGGTTTCGTACACGAGAAAGGTGTACTGTATTTAAAAGATATCGCATGTACATTACAGGTGGGTATAGGATTCGGGCCCATTTGTACCATGCAGGATTTAAATCTTGTGGTCTATCAAAATGATGAATTTTATTGTTTTATGATAAACTTATGAACTCACCAACCTTTTGATTGACACTTTAAAGCATGTTTATTCTCAGGTATGAAAGAAATATTCCGTTGTGCATTTGTTCATATTACATGGAGTCGTTCATGGAATATAGAGGTCAGAACCTCGCAATGGGACCAACTGTTGAAGACTTTGTCCAGATGGATTAGGACGGGTCACTACATGTGAAGGTATGCATAGCGTACTTAACTTTTTCCTCTTCAGTACACTTACTTATGGCAAACACCGATTCGACTTTCTCGGTCCACCGTTTCAATCCAATTGGTCCTTCGGTTCCATCAAATTCCAAAGGTTTGTAGGCAGTGAATTCTTTGTAGGAGCATTCTACATGATTTCTTGCGCCGTTAGCTGTATTGCTAGATTCAGAGTTATTGTTGGTATGTAGCGCGACCTGTACTGCGGCTATGTTTGAAGCAAGAAAGGCACAAAATTCCTCTTCGCTCATATTCAAGGTGTGTCGAGTAGTCGGTGCCATTTCCTTCAAAATAGTCAAATGAAACAAGTTAATTATACAGAATATTAAGAGTAGTCAATAGTATCTCGTAGCATAATATGAACTCATTTATAAAAGCTTTTTCTTCATATTAGAGTTTTATAAGTTTAAATTCGGGTACTACCTACCCGTTAAGTTCATACTTAGTAGCTAATATACAATTCAACTACTAAAATTCCATATGAAAAACTGATTATAATAATATATCACATACAAATATTCTTCAAACTTACAACTTCGCTATATTACATATAACATGAAATATAGTACACTATGATATAGGACAGTTTTGAAGATAAATCTAGTTAATACGTAAGTTGTTCAGCAAAGGAAATAAAGACACGTAATTTATAAGTCCAGAAATAAGTCATGCATTCTGGTTTTACTAAGACAACTTCCCATCCTTGGTCTTGTGGAAAATAACCGTTATGACCATTGGCTAGGCAACATGTTGTAATGTCGTCAAAAGGACGAGGGTTTTGTAATGTCCAACAGGCCCGTAATAATCTAAAAACCTTGTTTCTCACCCCAACTACTGAATCCGTCACTTGTGGGAAAGTTTTATTTAAAAGCTGCAATCCGATGTTCTTTTTTTCACTTTGGTAAGAAGCGAACATCACTAACCCGTAAGCATAACATGCTTCTTTATGTTGCATGTTAGAAGCTCTTTCTAATTCACGAAATCCTATGTTGGGATATGTTGAGTCAAAATAGGTTCTTAACCCGTAGCGTAAAATTGCATTTGGGTTCCCCGCATTTAACGCTTTAAAGAAAACACGGCGTAACTTAAAGTCTCCCCAATGTGATATACCCCACCTATCAAAGGAAAGCCTTTTATAAACTAAGGCATTTCTGGAAAGTCTTTCAAATGTTTGACAAGTTAATTTCGCCATAACTAAATGTGCTGATGAATTCTGACCGACTCTAGACAAGATTTCCTCAATCATATCCTCTGGTAGGTCTTCTAAAATATTCGGTTGTCTACCCTTAACGACCATTTTGTTTTTATACTGTAAAATAGATAAGGATTAGATTTGTAATAACAAACAATACAAGCAATTTTTACATAGAACATAAAAGTACAAGCACACTACAATACATTTATTACACAACATGCTCACACCCCTCTAATCTGAATCACTGGTTTCTTCTTCTTCGGACTTGGTTATTTTTCCTAATATTATAGGGATATATGATGTTCCTCTAATACGAGTCGTCATTTTCCACATTGGTTTAGAAAAATCTGGTGTTTAGAGGTTCCCGGGTTATTGTCACGATATTGAAAATACGGGTGTTGACGGTACATATAAAGTTCATCGGGGTCGGAATCAGATTTCTCTATTTTGATGCCTTTTCCCTTATTATTTTCTTTTGCCTCATTAAATTGGTTCGGGGTAATTTCTATAACATCATCGGAATCCTCATCAGGATCCAATTCATCGGAAAATTGGTATTTTCCCAATATTTTGCTTCCTTAGCGGAAACACCATTGACCATTATTAACTTTGGTCCATTGGTTGAGGATTTTCTTTTATTTGACCGGTTTTCTGTGGTTCCTACTATTCCCCCCTCCGGAACCTCTTCTTCTTCCGGTTCCTCTTCTTCTAGTTCCTCTTCTTCCGGTTCCTCTTCTTCCGGTTCCATTTCCTCTTCTTCCGGTTCTGTTTCCTCTTCTTCCGGTTCTTCGGGAACTTGTGAATCTTGCCAATATATATTCAACTCTTCGTTATTATTAGGTGAGTCAATGGGATTTGTGCTATAGGTAGACATCTATCACACAATATCAAACATGTTAAGAGATTAATATATCACATAATATTTACATGTTAATAATATATAGTTTTCAACAAAAATGTTAAGCAATCATTTTTAAAGAAAACACGGTCGAAGTCCAGACTCACTAATGCATCCTAATAAACTCGATATGACACACTAATACAAATTTTCTGGTTCTCTAAGACCAACGCTCGGATACCAACTGAAATGTCCCGTTCATATTGATTATAAATGTTCCATATTAATTGATTTCGTTGCGAGGTTTTGACCTCTATATGAGACGTTTTTCAAAGACTGCATTCATTTTTAAACCAACCATAACCTTTATTTTATCAATAAAGGTTTTAAAAACATTACGTAGATTATCAAATAATGATAATCTAAAATATACTATTTACACACGACCATTACATAATGATTTACAATAGAAATATATTACATCGACATATGTTTCTTGAATGCAGTTTTTACACAATATCATACAAACATGGACTCCAAATCTTGTCCTTATTTTAGTATGCAACAGCGGAAGCTCTTAGTATTCACCTGAGAATAAACATGCTTTAAACGTCAACAAAAATGTTGATGAGTTATAGGTTTAACCTATATATTATCAAATCATAATAATATACCACAAGATTTCATATTTCAATATACATCCCATACATAGAGATAAAAATCATTCATATGGTGAACACCTGGTAACCGACATTAACAAGATGCATATAAGAATATCCCCATCATTTCGGGACACCCTTCGGATATGATATAAATTTTGAAGTACTAAAGTATCCGGTACTTTGGATGGGGTTTGTTAGGCCCAATAGATCTATCTTTATGATTCGCGTCAATTAGGGTGTCTGTTCCCTAATTCTTAGATTACCAGACTTAATAAAAAGGGGCATATTCGATTTCCATAATTCAACCTTAGAATGTAGTTTCACGTACTTGTGTCTATTTTGTAAATCATTTAAAAAACTGCATGTATTCTCATCCCAAAATATTAGATTTTAAAAGTGGGACTATAACTCACTTTCACAGATATTTCCTTCCTCGGAAATAAGACTTGGCCACGGATCGATTCACGAACATATACAAATATGTACATATATATCAAAGTATGATCAAAATATAATTACAACCATTTTTATTATGTTTTAAAGATTTGAGTGTATTAAGTCAGTTGTACTCGTTAGTAACCTACAACTAGTTGTCCACAGTTAGATGTACAGAAATAAATCGATATATATTATCTTGAATCAATCCACGACCCAGTGTATACACGTATCAGGCTAAATCACAACTCAAAGTATATATATTTTTGGAATCAACCTCAACCCTGTATAGCTAACTCCAACATTACTGCATATAGAGTGTCTATGGTTGTTCCAAATAATATTTATACATGGGTTGATATGATATGTAAAAACATTTGTATACGTGTCTATGGTATCCCAAGATTACATAATATATTATAATACATGTATAATACAATATAAGTTAGCTAGGATATGATTTATATAGATTTGTTAAACATTTCCCGTAGCTAAAAAGATCAAAAATATCCAATCTTGTTTTACCCATAACTTCTTCATTTTAAATTCGTGTTGAGTGAATAAAATTGCTATGGTTTCATATTGAACTCTAATTTAAGAATCCAAACAGAAAAAGTATAGGTTTATAGTCGAAAATTTAAGTTACATGTCAATTACTAAAGAGGTAGTCATTTCCGTCGAAAGAACGACATCTTGATGACCATTTTGAAAAACATACTTTCACTTTGAGTTTAACCAAGATTTTTGGATACAGTTTCATGTTCATATGAAAAATCATTTTCCCAGAAGAACAACTTTTAAATCAAAGTTTATCATAGTTTTTAATTATCCAAACCAAAACAGCCCCCGGTTTCACTACGACGGCGTATATCCGATTTTATGGTGTTCATCGTGTTTCTAGGTTTTAAATCATTAAGTTAGCATATCATATAGATATAGAACATGTGTTTAGTTGATTTTAAAAGTTAAGTTAGAAGGATTAACTTTTGTTTGCGAACAAGTTTAGAATTAACTAAACTATGTTCTAGTGATTACAAGTTTAAACCTTCAAATAAGATAGCTTTATATGTATGAATCGAATGATGTTATGAACATCATTACTACCTCAAGTTTTGTGGATAAACCTACTGGAAAAAAGAAAAATGGATCTAGCTTCAAAGGATCCTTGGATGGCTTAAAAGTTCTTGAAGCAGAATCATGACACGAAAACAAGTTCAAGTAAGATTTCCACTTGAAATAAGATTGTTATAGTTATAGAAATTGAATCAAAGTTTGAATATGAGTATTACCTTGTATTAGAAAGATATCTTACTGTAAATAAGAAAGATTTCTTGAGGTTGGATGATCACTTTACAAGATTGGAAGTAAGCTAGAAAACTTGGAAGTATTCTTGATTTTATGAAACTAGAACTTATAGAATTTATGAAGAACACTTAGAACTTGAAGATAGAACTTGAGAGAGATCAATTAGATGAAGAAAACTGAAGAATTAAAGTGTTTGTAGGTGTTTTTGGTCATTGGTATATGGATTAGATATAAAGGATGTGTAATTTTGTTTACATGTAAATAAGTCATGAATGATTACTAATATTTTTGTAATTTTATGATATATTTCATGCTAGTTGCCAAATGATGGTTCCCACATGTGTTAGGTGACTCACATGGGCTGCTAAGAGCTGATCATTGGAGTGTATATACCAATAGTACATACATCTAAAAGCTGTGTATTGTACGAGTACGAATACGGGTGCATACGAGTAGAATTGTTGATGAAACTGAACGAGGATGTATTTGTAAGTATTTTTGTTAAGTAGAAGTATTTTGATAAGTGTATTGAAGTCTTTCAAAAGTTTAAGAATACATATCAAAACATAGCATGTATATACATTCTAATGGAGTCGTTAAGTCTTCGTTAGTCGTTACATGTAAGTGTTGTTTTGAAACCTTTAAGTTAACGATCTCAATTAATGTTGTTAACCCAATGTTTATTATATCAAATGAGATGTTAAATTATTATATTATCATGATATTATGATGTATGAATATCTCTTAATATGATATATAGATTAAAATATCGTTACAACGATAATCGTTACATATAAGTCTCGTTTCGTAATTCTTGAGTTAGTAGTCTTGTTTTTACATATGTAGTTCATTGTTAACACACTTAATGATATATTTAAATATCATTTTATCATGTTAAATATAGTGTATCAATATCTTAATATGATACATATATATTTAGTAGACGTTATCATAACGATAATCGTTATATATATCATTTCGAGTTTCTTAACTTAGTAATCTCATTTCTTATGTATATAACTCATTGTTAAAATATCTAATGAGATACATACTTATCATAATATCATGTTAACTATATGTATAACCATATATATGTCATCATATAGTTTTTACAAGTTTTTAACGTTCGTGAATCACCGATCAACTTGGGTGGTCAATTGTCTATATGAAACCTATTTCAATTAATCAAGTCTTAACAAGTTTGATTGCTTAACATGTTGGAAACATTTAATCATGCAAATATAGTTTTCATTTAATATATAATCATGGAAAAGTTCGGGTCACTACAGTACCTACCCGTTAAATAAATTTCGTCCCGAAATTTTAAGTTGTAGAAGGTGTCGACGAATCTTCTGGAAATAGGTGCGGGTATTTCTTCTTCATCTGATCTTCACGTTCCCAGGTGAACTCGGGTCCTCTACGAGCATTCCATCGAACCTTAACAATTGGTATCTTGTTTTGCTTAAGTCTTTTAACCTCATGATCCATTATTTTGACGGGTTATTCAATGAATTGAAGTTTTTCATTGATTTGGATTTCGTCCAACGGAATAGTGAGATCTTCTTTAGCAAAACATTTCTTCAAATTCGAGACGTGGAAAGTGTTATGTACAGCCGCGAGTTGTTGAGGTAGCTCCAGTTGGTAAGCTATTGGTCCGACACGATCTATAATCTTGAATGGTCCAATGTACCTTGGATTTAGTTTCCCCCGTTTACCAAATCGAACAACGTCTTTCCAAGGTGAAACCTTAAGCATGACCATTTCTCCAATTTAAAACTCTATATCTTTTCTTTTACTGTCCGCGTAGCTCTTTTGTCGACTCTGGGCGGTTTTCAATCGTTGTTGAATTTGGATGATTTTCTCGGTAGTTTCTTGTATTATCTCCGGACCCGTAATCTGTCTATCCCCCACTTCATTCCAACAAATTGGAGACCTGCACTTTCTACCATAAAGTGCCTCAAACGGCGCCATCTCAATACTAGAATGATAACTGATGTTGTAAGAAAATTCTGCTACCGGTAGGTGTCGATCCCAACTGTTTCCGAAATCAATAACACATGCTCGTAGCATGTCTTCAAGCGTTTGTATCGTCCTTTCGCTCTGCCCATCAGTTTGTGGATGATAGGCAGTACTCATGTCTAGACGAGTCCCCAATGCTTGTTGCAACGTCTGCTAGAACCTTGAAACAAATCTACCATCCCTATCAGAGATAATAGAGACGTGTATTCCATGTCTGGAGACAACCTCCTTCAAATACAATCGCGCCAACTTCTCCATTTTGTCATCTTCTCTCATTGGCAGGAAGTGTGTTGACTTGGTGAGACGATCAACTATTACCCAAATAGTATCATAACCACTTGCAGTCCTTGGCAATTTAGTAATGAAATCCATGGTAATGTTTTCCCATTTCCATTCCGGGATTTCAGGTTGTTGTAGTAGACCTGATGGTTTCTGATGTTCAGCTTTGACCTTAGAACACGTCAAACATTCTCCTACATATTTAGCAATATCGGCTTTCATACCCGGCCACCAAAAGTGTTTCTTGAGATCTTTTGTAACGACCCTACTTTTTCCGTTATCTTTTACCGTTAATTATTTAACGATCGTTAACTGTTATTCGTGCCACGTCATTTCTATGACCTATATTATTATCTTTGTAATAATATATTAATTATTATGTGTTATATGAATATTTGTATTCATATCTTTAATTGTACGTTTCTACGTGTCGCGGATTTCTATCCGGCAAATCTTTTCGGTTTTCAAACCAACGGTCGGGTTTTTGGGATTTTTAAGTCCTAATTATTTTAAATGTTATATGAATATTTGTATTCATATCTTTAATTGTACGTTTCTACGTGTCGCGGATTTCTATCCGGCGAATCTTTTCGGTTTTCAAACCAACGGTCGAGCTTTTGGGATTTTTAAGTCCTAATTATTTTAAATATGATATTTTAATGTCATATGATCATGTATAGTGTTTATATATTTTATTCGTCGCGTATTTGTTATCTCTCCGAAAAATCAATCGCGTAGTGGTGTTTTCGCGTTTTGGGCTTCGTTCGGGCATTCGGGCCACAAGACTTCTTTCATTTATCAAGTTAGCCCACAAGTGGGGCCCAACCTTCATATTTCAGCCGAAAATATCAAGGGGGAGGGGGGTATTGTGCCATTTTTCCCAAACTTGTAGTTTTAGGGATCAAAACCTAATCACTACTTCATTCTTCCCCATTTTTCACATTTTAATTTTTGTTTCCTCCTCCCCTTGCTCTCCTTGCTGTCACCTACCACCAAGAACATCATCATCATCTCACAAAATTGTTAATCATTTCAAGAGGCTTTCAACATAATCAGATTCTACACAACGATCTCTACGCGTTCATATCACTTGATTGTTGATTAGGGTATAAATCCTAACCCTAGATTTTCAATTTTTCAATTATTTTTCTGTTTTTACATGTTATATTGATAGTATGATGATAATATGTTATTGTATTGATGATTGTATGCATAGAAATGCTCAAATATATATGTTTTCGGTTTGATTGAATTGGGACAGCAGCATATTCGTTCATTTCTGGTTATGTAACTGATATAAAAGTGAAATTAAAGTATCTAGATGAGTTCCTCTCATCAAGATATTAATTTTAGACTCCGGATTCATGTCGTTTCGATTCCCGGAGCCCTAGATATTATCAAAATGGTATTTTGTTAAGATTGAAATGTGATATTGATATGAACCAGGTTTGGTCCGACTTTGTGACCATATTTGGTAACTTTAGGGTGTGTTAGTGTGTTAGGATTAATGGTGGGACGAACTTTCATGTTCGGTTCATCTAAATCCGAGCCACGAATCACCCGTTTCCGCTAAAACACGATTTTGATTGAATTGAAGTTCCAAGGGGTGTCATGGCTGATCACCATGATTGTGGACTGTTCTTGGTGTGTTCTTGAGTGTGCCAAAGTTTCGGGTGGCTTGATTAGGTGGAGATATATGTAAGGCTCGCCGAAAACCGACACCCGGGGCTCAAGATACGACCCGATGAACTTTTGATTTAAAATTCATGTTTAATTATTAAACTTATGATATAAATAATGAATTTCATTATCATTTAATTACTTATGATAAAAAAAATAATTATTATTATTTAAGACTTATGATATATATTTATTATATCATTTAATTATTACTTATGATTTAATTAACATTTTAATTAAACTTACGATTAATAATGCTTTTATTATTAATGGAAAATACTTATGATAAGTATTAAACTTATATTATGAGATTATTATAATAAGACTTATAATAAGGATTAATTAATTATTTAATTATTATAAGACTTGGTTATTATTTAATTATAAATCTAATTATTAAACACTTATGATTTAATAATTATAATTAGAAACTTATGATATGATTAATAATTCATTATTAATTAATAATACTTATGATATGATTTAAAATTTATTATTAATTAATAATACTTATATTATGATTAATATTTAATTAATTAATTAAATAATTATGTTATATTAATTATATCATTTAAACTTATGTTAACTTTAATAATTCATTTTAATTTAATTAAACTTTTGTTATGACATAATTATACATATTTAACTTTAATTAACATTATAACTTATATTATTATTACAACTTACACTTTTAAAATTAATGTTGACTATGTTTGACCAAGGTTGACTTTTGAGTTGACTTTCGGTTGACTTTGACTTTCAGTTGACTTTTGTTGACTTTCTAAATAAGGAAACTTTCCTAACTTATAAACTTTCCTAACTTATAAACTTTCCTAAAATAGCAACTTTCTAAATTTGGAAACTTTCCAAAAATAGAAACTTTCCAAAAATAGAAACTTTCCAAAAATAGAAACTTTCCAAAAATGAAAACCTGCTAAAAATAGAAACTTTCTAAAAATAGAAAGTGTGTGTCCGTACGCTGTTCCGATCAAACCGATGCATGTTGAGTATTGTTCTATGTCTACTTGCAACATGTACAATAGCTATCATACTAAGACTTGACCTAAGTTAGTTATTTATATCGACCTGCTTTATTTATAGGTCGGCGTTGTGATCATTCCTGATCACTTTACTTTGTTGCTGTTCACATTTTTGTGTGGTTTCTTCATTTGCTATTAAGGTGAGTTATAGTCCCATTTTTTTCTATTTTAAATCTTTTGGGATGAGAATACATGCAATTTATTTATATTTTGGACACAAGTGGAAGTTGGTTAAATTATTCATTGTGAGTTGAACAAAAATATTCCCTAGTCTGGTAACTGTAATCACTGGTTTCTACTGGTGAACGCGAATCCTACGGATAGATCTATCGGGTTTGACAACCCCATTTCGAGCTAGTCGCGCTAGCAATTTATAATCGGAATGTTTAGTACTTCGTATTTTGTTGTAGATACACTTGTTCGGTGTATATTATTTATTGTGTTTGGCAAGGGTAAATAAATGGTTAAGTGGTTACCAGGTGGCTCACGGAAAATGGAATAATGTTTTTATATGTTTTCTAGCATATAATTTTGTGGTCCAAAAAGGAGTTTTTATGTTTTCAAACATAAATTTTTACGGTTTAAGTTAAATATTGTTTGCAATATTAAACCTATAATTCACTCAACATTTTTGTTGACAGTTACTCGCATATTTTATTCTCAGGTTCATGATTGACTGCTTCCGCTGTGCTTAGAGAGTCTGCATATTTATGATGGCAGCTTTTGTTAAACAATAACTTGCATTCTATTTTGATACATTTAATAGTGGATGATGTTGACTTTGTTTCGGTAAACTTTTGGTTAAGTAATAATGTATGGTTTTTCTAAACTTACATATTTTGATAGGTTTCCTTTATAGGAAATCATTTTTAAATAAAGAATGCAAGGTTATTTATTAAGTTCATATAAAGTTATGATCAAGCTGTGGGACCAAGATAACGATGGTCGTCAAGTGTACTTTGACGGGTCATTAAAGTTGGTATCAGAGCTCTGGTTGTAGGGAATTAGGCTGCATTGATGTTGTTACCCGAGTTAATAGGGTGCATTAGTGAGTCTAGTCTACAGCCCGACCTATTATATATTATTATATGTGATTATTTGTATCGTATTGGTATGTATATTGTTATCATACATACATCTCTGTTATGTTCTGTGTCCGGGAGGAACTCCCATTCTGATTTAAACGTATTCTCCGACTCACGCGAGTTTATCTTTTATAAGAACACCTCGGATAGTGAAACCGAGGGATGTCATTCTTGACTTCTGAAATTCTCGACATTCCTATGTCATCTAATATGGTTATGTATATAACATTTGAGTTGTGATGACCCGGAAATTTCTGATCAAATTTAAACTTTAATCTTTATATGTTTCCGACACGATAAGCAAAAAAAAAATTTGTAATATTGAGTCTCGAAAACATTGGAACAGTTTATACGAATGCATTTGCCCTTTTGACCATTCCCGAGGGTTCACGAACAATTATGTGTAAATGAATATGCAAATATAAATATAAGTATATATAATAATTTTAACTTTTAAGTAATAGAAAACAAATTAATCAATTTAATTGAATAAGTAAAATATAATATAAAACAATAAAGTTGTGATTAAAATAAATCTATATGTAAATATGATTTCTATACATAGTTAATGTTATATATAGATTGTGATATATATACACATTATGATAGTATTATTATTATTAATATTATTATTATTAATAATATTAGTATTATTATAATTAATACTAATAATAATAATATCATTGTTATAAACTCTATAATTATTATTATCATTAATAATAATATTATAATTACTACTATTATGTTATTATTATTATTATTAGTTATAATGTTAAGGGTATTATTATTATAATTACTAATAATTAATAGGATTAATTATAATACAGATATACATACGATATATATATATATATATATATATATATATATATATATATATATATATATATATATATATATATATACTGATATATGAAAATACATTAAATAGATCAACATTATTGTAATAAGCCATAGAAATACGTATTTATAATTACAAGAATAAAAATCAGATGTAAATCGTTTTCAACTGTAATTGATTGGTACTTATTGTTTTAAATTGTTGAAGCTAAACTCAATATAATCCAAATTCTGTTTGATATCACGATCAAACTTTATCAAGTTTGTTTCCTGTCTTAATCGTGGATACCAGCGTAAATCAAATCATCAGATACAACCAAAATCTTTTGTAAGTCTAAATCTATTATATATATATATATATATATATATATATATATATATATATATATATATATATATATATATATATATATATATATATATATATATATATTTTTTTTATTTTTTATTTTTTATTTTTTTTTCTTTCTTTACATTAAGTAAACCTGTCGACCATCAACTGCTATACATTAAAAGAATTGCTCAAAGACATGGTCAAAAATTCAATCAACATTACAACCCTTAGAGAACAAACCCAAAACCACCACGAGACCACCACCATTCTTCTTGCCTGTTCTTCTTCGTGTTACTTTTGTTGCTGTGAACAACCGGGATCACCATTACAGTCACCTACATACGCCATCTTCACTACCCTCAAAGATCACCTTGATCACCATGGAAACTAAATCAAACCACCATCTGTGACTACTATTGAAAGTTACTATTGTTCCAGTTTATGTTTGAATAGCCACAAAACTAAATACCACAACCTGCTGCATCATGATATCTTTTGGGTTTAATATTAATCATAAAACCCTAATAAAGATGTAATACAAAATCCATTACCTGGATCCATTCTTCTTTTTCTTTCTGTTCCGGTCCACCCACACACACAAACACAAACCCATCATCTTTATCGTTTCTGTTTTCGATTCACCATAAAACATCACCACCACTGCCATATCTTTTTTCTGTTTTGTATTTCAAACAACCTAATCACGACTGCTGTAGCGTTTATCCGATTACGGTTTCGACCATCAACAATCAAAACCCATCATCAATTTTTCCTGATCGTATAATCCAACACATAAACCTTAAATTACTACCCTTGCCGCAGATTATCGCCTTCATCACATATCATCACCATATTTCTCAAACCCTACCATCAACCATCAACCGTTCCACTTGATAGTTTTTTTTTTCTTCTTTCTTATTCCTTCAAATGCCTGTAATATACCTTCGTGATTTCTGCTGTAAGTATTTAAGCTGCAATTACAGCCACAATAACTGCCTCAATAATATATATAGTGAATAAAGATGTTACATGATTGCAAGCTGTAAAGTGGCAATGGATATATATGTATATATATAAAGTGTTAACAAGTGGGTCGGTAATTGATTTAATATAAACGTGATAAAGATTAATGGATGATGGAGTAAGGATGATGAAATCATGATGGGAATGTGCGAAGGGGTTTGGATACCTACCGTTCGATTTTATTATCAGGCTTAGTCAGAAATCTGCAATTTAAACTGGATCAATCTATCTATGATCTTTCGTGCAGCATGGACCGAATTGATATATATATAGGATAACAACTTGGGCCTGTTCTTGAAGTTTGGAATCCATGGTGAGATTGGGCCGTGTCCCATGTTGTATTATTAGAATGAAACAGGTTTACAAATATAACGGATATATAGATATGGGTGATAACTAAATCAGAAAAATTAGAAACAGATCGATGGTAGGAGCATGGATTTGTAACCGAGAGGTCTCGAGTTCGAGCCCTATCAGGGGCATTATTTTTGCTGTTTTCCTTAAAGGTAGCAATCTAATGATTCTTATTATTATTATTATTATTATTATTATTATTATTATTATTATTATTATTATTATTATTATTATTATTATTATTATTATTATTATTATTATTATTATTATTATTATTATTATTACTATAATTAATATTTTTATCAGTATTATTATTAATATTATCATTATAATCGAATACAACCTTTGTTACTATTATTGATATAAAAATATACTTACAGTAATATTACATATGAGAATGTACTAATCATATTAACATTTTTAACAAATTAGGTATTTTTAAATATTAGTCATTTTAAATATATATACAAATTAAATATATATAATACATAATTTAAGGTATAATATATAAATCTGTTCGATTACGATTATATGTGTTAATATATATACAAATGATATAGGTTCGTGAATCTGAGGCCAACCCTGCATTGTTCAGTGTCACCATATGTATTTTTACTACAAAATACATTAGGTGAGTTTCATTTTCCCTTTTTACTCTTTACGTTTTTGGGCTGAGAATACATGCAAATGCTTTATTAACTATTTTACAATATTTATATGCGTGAGTTTCATTTGCTCCCTTTTTACTCTTTACATTTTTGGGCTGAGAATACATGCAAATGCTTTATTAACTGTTTTACAATATTTATATGTGTGAGTTTTCATTAATCCCTTTTTAAATGCTTTCACAATATATATTTTGGGACTGAGAATACATGCACTGCTTTTATAACTGTTTTACGAAATAGACACAAGTACTTAAAACTACATTCTATGGCTGGATTATTAAACCGAATATGCCCCTTTTTATTAAGTCTGGTAATCTAAGAATTAGGGAACAGACACCCTAATTGACGCGAACTCTAAAGATAGATCTATCGGGCCCAACAAGCCCCATCCAAAGTACCGGATGCTTTAGTACTTCGAAATTTATATCATGTCCGAAGGAGGATCCCGGAATGATGGGGATATTCGAATATGCATATTGTGAATGTCGGTTACCAGGTGTTCAATCCATATGAATGATATTTTGTCTCTATGCATGGGACGTATATTTATGAGAACTGAAAATGAAAATCTTGTGGTCTATTAAAATGATGAAATGATTATTTATGATAAACTAATGAACTCACCAACCTTTTGGTTGACACTTGAAAGCATGTTTATTCTCAGGTACGAAAGAAATCTTTCGCTGTGCATTTGCTCACTTTAAAGATATTACTTGAAGTCATTCATGACATATTTCAAAAGACGTTGCATTCGAGTCGTCGAGTTCATCAAGATTATTATTAAGATAATTATAATTAGATATATTAAGAAATGGTATGCATATCGTCAATTTTCGATGTAAGGAAGTTTGTCTTTTCAAAACGAATGCAATGTTTGTAAAATGTATCATATAGAGGTCACGTACCTCGCGATGTAACCAACTATTGTGAATCGTTTGTAATCGATGTAGACTTTGTCCGGATGGATTAGGATGGGTCATTTCAGTTGGTTATATTACGCGAGATGTCATACTTGACTTCTAAAGGCTCGGCATTTCAATGCCAGCTATTATGTTTAGGTATATAACATTCTTGTTATATTACGTGCCTTTGTGCCGTTGTGCCGTTGTACTTTGGTTTTTGAACCGAAAAACGTCATTCTTGACTTTTAGAGATTCTTGGTACCTCAAAGACATTTTTATGTCATCGTTACTCCTATTCATTACTTTTGATGTTTTTGTCTCTTGTGCTATCCTTAGCACATTGTTTAAGAAATCTTTTTAGAGAAATTGTGTGGAAATTTGAGGTTGATCGCGTGTCCTGACCTCATGTAGTGCTATTGGAATGGAACTATGAATTAGTGAAATATAATGGCATCAGGCCAACGTGATTATATTCCGTTAATTTATAAAGAAGTCCCAATATTGTGACATGAGGAATAGAAAGCGAGTCAAATAAAATTTTTACCCTACTTATTCAGAAATTCCGATGTATTACATGGGCAGGGAAAATATTCATTATCTTATTTGTTGATATACGAGAAGCTCGTTTTAACCAAATTATGTATCTCATGCTCTATCCTTCATAACTTGCTTGTTAGCAACAGCTTCGCTCGGGAACAGTTTTGGCCAAGGACTTATGTCCTGATAATAGTCAAAACAACATTTAACTCATTGGTTTTCATGACCCCGTAACATTTGTTGGTCAAATGTCGCACGACGATTCAAGTCCTTTACTCGATCTTCCACGATCTTACTTTAACCTGTAACCTCTGAAATACAGATACTCTATTTATCATCGGGAGTTTTAAACATTCGTTTAATTGGGCGGTTCTCACGAGATTTATGGGCGAATAGAAGTAATGAAATATTTTGTCATGTATACAATTTATAAAATCATAATATGTATGTATGGATTCAAAAGAATAAATTTACCCTTACCTATTTTGGCTAGTATATACTAAATTATACCTCCAAAATTATTTTAAGACCACTCATTTATTGAGCTGTTTAACTAAGTCAATTTGTTTTTATATAAAATGGTACACGTTGTACATGCTTCTAAATTTACTAAGAACTTCGTTCCGTTTATGTTGTCACATCAAACGTTTAAAGCTTTTTCAAAACTCCTTTGATTGATTTTATCAAATTTTTGCATTACTCTACAGAGTGTCTGGATCACAGTTCTTCTCATCCTCCATTTAAGGATGAAACTTACCATTAAGTTCATTGATAGAAGCTCTTACACCACTTTGGATGCCGGTTTTATAAAATTTGTGCGAGAGTCTTCGCGTTCATAAAATTTTTTCTCTTATGGTTGGACATTGCCGAAACGCAGACCGATAAATCAATTTTCTAGGGTACACTTGGTGGTCACTCTATTGTAGAAAAGGCGCTAGGTGGGTTTCTACCCCAACTGTTGTTATAGTGGGTATCATGGATATATATTACACTAGACCGTTTTAGGAGTTTCTACTCTCAATATTCGCTGTCAACCACAACACCCTCGTAGACATCAATACTAGGATTCAATACTTTGAGGTGCACGAAATTATTTTTGGAGATTCATCCCACCTGGAGTCGGCCATTCTTTATAACCCATGATTCGCGTTCTTTTCATCCGCACATAAATTTAAGAATATGGACGAATCCTAGATTTCCTCGCTCATTGAGCAAGGGAGTTCACTCTCGTTGAAATATCACACCTTTCGTACATCTTCCTTTCTGAAATGTAATGAAAATTTACTTTGAAATCCATGATCCTCGTTATCTCCTTTGAGAGAATTGCCTTAAATATCTATGCCACTTATGTGACTACTCCATATATTTCTTCCTTCGTTGTTGCAACTATATTTCATTCATCCCAGTTCATCCCCTTGGGGAGCTTCTGTTTTGTTTGTTAAGAAGAAGAGTGGATCGTTCCGATGGTGTATTGATTATCGTGAATTGAACAAACTTACTGTTAAAAACTGTTACCCTCTTCCGAGAATCGATGATCTATTTGATCAGCTTCAAGGTTCGTCTGTTTATTCTAAGATCGATCTTCATTCCAGCTATCATCAGTTGCGTGTTAAAGAATCTGATGTTCCAAAAACTGCTTTTCGCACCCGTTATGGTCACTTTAAATTTCTTGTTATGCCGTTCAGATTGACAAATGCACCTGCTGTGTTCATGGACCTCATGAACCGTGTGTGTAGACCCTATATGGATAAATTCGTTATTGTTTTCATCGACGACATCCTTATTTATTCTAAGAATGATGAAGAGCACGAAGAACATTTGAAGTTAGTGCTTGATTTATTGAGAAAAGATGAGTTGTACGCTAAGTTCTCTAAGTGTGCTTTCTGGTTAAGAGAAGTTCAATTCCTTGGACATGTTGTTAGTAAACAAGGTATACAAGTTGATCCCGCCAAGATTGAGGCAATTGAGAAGTGGGAAATTCTGAAGACTCCTACTCAGATTCGTCAGTTTCTAGGGTTGACAGGTTACTATAGAAGGTTCATTCAAGATTTCTCTCGTATAGCAAAACCTCTGACTGCTTTAACGCACAAGGGGAAGAAGTATGAGTGAAAGGATGAACAAGAGACTGATTTCCAAACTCTGAAGAAGAAGTTGACTACCGCTCCGATATTATCACTACCTAAAGGTAATGACGATTTGGTTATTTGTTGTGATGCTTCGCGTTAGGGCTTTGGTTGTGTTTTGATGCAATGAAAGAAAGTCATTACATACGCGTCACGTCAGTTGAAGATCCATGAGCATAATTATACAACCCATGATTTAGAATTGGAAGCTGTTGTGTTCGCACTCAAGAATTGGAGACATTACTTATATGGGGTCAAATGTACAGTGTACAGTGATCACAAAAGTCTTCAACATATCTTTGATCAAAGATAGTGGAATATGAGGTAGCGAAGATGGGTTGAATTGTTGAACGATTATGATTGTGAACTCCTTTAGCCATTCCGGGAAAAAGCCAGTGTCGTGGCTGATGCTTTGAGACAAAAAGAGAGAGTTGAACCTCGTAGGTTTAGGGCCTTAAATATGACCATTTGAACAAACCTCGCAAGGCAGATTCTTACAGCTCAACAAGAAGCCTTGAAAGAGGAGAATTTTGTAACGGGAAGGTCCGAGGCTTGAGTAAACAGTTAGAGGTATGAATCGATGGTACTCGGTATTTTACTAGACGTCTTTGGGTTCCGAAATTTGGTGATTTGCGACAACTTGTTTTAGATGAAGCTCATAAGTCTGGGTCTATTCATCCTGGTTCAGGAAAGATGTATCATGACCTTAAGGAGCTGTATTGGTGGCCTAATTTGAAAGCTGATGTGGCTACATATGTGGCTAAGTGTTTGACCTGAACTAAGGTTAAAGCTGAACATCAGAAACCGTCTAGACTTTTGGTGCAACCTGAGATTCCCTAGTGGAAGTGGGAAGGTATTACAACGGATTTTATTACGAAGTTACTGAGAGTTGTGGGTGGTTATGATACCATTTGGGTGATTGTTGACCGACTCACAAAATCAGCTCATTTCTTACCGATTAAAGAAACAGATTCGAAGGAGAAGCTTACTTGAATGTATTTGAAGGAGATTGTTTTTAGACAGGGTGTTTCCGTGTTATTTTGGACCGAGATAGTCGATTTACATCGAGATTTTGGTGGTCCTTACAAGATGCTTTGGGAACTAAATTGGATATGAACACTGCTTATCATCCACAGTCAGATGGTCAGAGTGAAAGGACCATTCAAACGTTGAAAGACATGTTACGAGAAAGCATCATTGATTTTGGTACTGGTTGGAATAAGTACTTGCCACTGGCTGAATTTTCTTATAATAAACAGCTATCATGCAAGTATTAAGTCGCACCTTTTGAAGCACTGTATGATAGAAAGTGTAGGTCTCCTTTCTGCTAGAATGAGGTTGGGGATGCTTAACTCACAGGTCCAGAAATTATTCATGAGACTACCGAGAAGATCGTACAGATTAAGGAAAGTTTGAGAACCGCCAGAAGTCGGCAAAAGAGCTATGCCAATAAGAGAAGGAACGATATTGAATTTTAGGTCGGTGATCGTGTTATGTTGAAGGTATCACCTTGGAAGGGCGTGATACGTTTTGGTAAAAGGGGAAAGTTGAATCCCCGTTTTGTTAGACCGTTTGAGATTATTGAGAGAGTTGGACCCGTGACTTATCGTTTGAAATTGCCACAAGAACTCAGTGTTGTTCACGACATTTTTCACGTGTCGAATTTGAAGAAGTGTTTGGCCGAGGCCGATAAGACTATTCCTCTGAAGGAGCTTCATGTTGATAAGTAACTATATTTTATTGAGGAACCTGTTGAAATTATGGATCGAGATGTTAAGACTCTCAAGCAGAGTAGAATTCCTATTGTTCGAGTTAGATGGAACGCCAGATGCGGTCCCGAGTTCACTTGGGAGTGTGAAGATCAGATGAGGCAGAAGTACCCGCATTTGTTCCCAGATGTCGAGTCAACCCCTGCACCTGCTTAAATTTCGGGACGAAATTTCCGTAACGGGAAGGTACTGTAACGACCATACTTTTTCCGTTATCTTTTACCGTTAATTATTTAACGACTGTTAACTATTATTCTTGCCACGTCATTTCTATGACCTATATTATTATCTTTATAATAATATATTAATTATTATGTGTTATATGAATATTTGTATTCATATCCTTAATTGTACGTTTCTACGTGTCGCGGATTTCTATCCGGCGAATCTTTTCGGTTTTCAAACCAACGGTCGAGCTTTTGGGATTTTTAAGTCCTAATTATTTTAAATATGATATTTTAATGTCATATGATCATGTATAGTGTTTATATATTTTATTCATCGCGTATTTGTTATCTCTCCGAAAAATCAATCGCGTAGTGGTGTTTTCGCGTTTCGGGATTCGTTCGGGCATTCGGGACACAAGACTTCTTTCATTTATCAAGTTGGCCCACAAGTGGGGCCCACCCTTCATATTTCAGCCGAAAATATCAAGGGGGAGGGGGTATTGTGCCATTTTTCCCAAACTTGTAGTTTTAGGGATCAAGACCTAATCACTACTTCATTCTTCCCCATTTTTCACATTTTAATTTTTGTTTCCTCCTCCCCTTGCTCTCCTTGCCGTCACCTACCACCAAGAACATCATCATCATCTCACAAAATTGTTAATCATTTCAAGAGGCTTTCAACATAATCGGATTCTACACAACGATCTCTACGCGTTCATATTACTTGATTGTTGATTAGGGTATAAACCCTAACCCTAGATTTTCAATTTTTCAATTATTTTTCTGTTTTTACATGTTATATTGATAGTATGATGATAATATGTTATTGTATTGATGATTGTATGCATAGAAATGCTCAAATATATATGTTTTCGGTTTGATTGAATTGGGACAGCAGCATATTCGTTCATTTCTGCTTATGTAACTGATATAAAAGTGAAATTAAAGTATCTAGATGAGTTCCTCTCATCAAGACATTAATTTTAGACTCCGGATTCATGTCGTTTCGATTCCCGGAGCCCTAGATATTATCAAAATGGTATTTTGTTAAGATTGAAATGTGATATTGATATGAACCTGGTTTGGTCCGACTTTGTGACCATATTTGGTGACTTTAGGGTGTGTTAGTGTGTTAGGATTAATGGTGGGACGAGCTTTCATGTTCGGGTCATCTAAATCCGAGCCACGAATCACCCGTTTCGGCTAAAACACGATTTTGATTGAATTGAAGTTCCAAGTGGTGTCATGGCTGATCACCATGACTTGTGGACTATTCTTGGTGTGTTCTTGAGTGTGCCAAAGTTTCGGGTGGTTTGATTAGGCGGAGATATATGTAAGGCTCGCCGAAAACCGACACCCGGGGCTCAAGATACGACCCGATGAACTTTTGATTTAAAATTCATGTTTAATTATTAAACTTATGATATAAATAATGAATTTCATTATCATTTAATTACTTATGATAAAAAAATAATTATTATTATTTAAGACTTATGATATATATTTATTATATCATTTAATTATTACTTATGATTTAATTAACATTTTAATTAAACTTACGATTAATAATACTTTTATTATTAATGGAAAATACTTATGATAAGTATTAAACTTATATTATGAGATTACTATAATAATACTTATAATAAGGATTAATTAATTATTTAATTATTATAAGACTTGGTTATTATTTAATTATAAATCTAATTATTAAACACTTATGATTTAATAATTATAATTAGAAACTTATGATATGATTAATAATTCATTATTAATTAATAATACTTATGATATGATTTAAAATTTATTATTAATTAATAATACTTATATTATGATTAATATTTAATTAATTAATTAAATACTTATGTTATATTAATTATATCATTTAAACTTATGTTAACTTTAATAATTCATTTTAATTTAATTAAACTTTTGTTATGACATAATTATACATATTTAACTTTAATTAACATTATAACTTATATTATTATTACAACTTACACTTTTAAAATTAATGTTGACTATGTTTGACCAAGGTTGACTTTTGAGTTGACTTTCGGTTGACTTTAACTTTCAGTTGACTTTTGTTGACTTTCTAAATAAGGAAACTTTCCTAACTTATAAACTTTCCTAAAATAGCAACTTTCTAAATTTGGAAACTTTCCAAAAATAGAAACTTTCCAAAAATAGAAACTTTCCAAAAATAGAAACTTTCCAAAAATAGAAACTTTCCAAAAATGGAAACCTGCTAAAAATAAAAACTTTCTAAAAATAGAAAGTGTGTGTCCGTACGCTGTTCCGATCAAACCGATGCATGTTGAGTATTGTTCTATGTCTACTTGCAACATGTACAATAGCTATCATACTAAGACTTGACCTAAGTTAGTTATTTATATCGACATGCTTTATTTATAGGTCGGCGTTGTGATCATTCCTGATCACTTTACTTTGTTGCTGTTCACATTTTTGTGTGGTTTCTTCATTTGCTATTAAGGTGAGTTATAGTCCCATTTTTTTCTATTTTAAATCTTTTGGGATGAGAATACATGCAATTTATTTATATTTTGGACACAAGTGGTAGTTGGTTAAATTATTCATTGTGAGTTGAATAAAAATATTTCCTAGTCTGGTAACTGTAATCACTGGTTTCTACTGGTGAACGCGAATCCTACGGATAGATCTATCGGGTTTGACAACCCCATTTCGAGCTAGTCGCGCTAGCAATTTATAATCGGAATGTTTAGTACTTCGTATTTTGTTGTAGATACACTTGTTCGGTGTATATTATTTATTGTGTTTGGCAAGGGTAAATAAATGGTTAAGTGGTTACCAGGTGGCTCACGGAAAATGGAATAATGTTTTTATATGTTTTCTAGCATATAATTTTGTGGTCCAAAAAGGAGTTTTTATGTTTTCAAACATAAATTTTTACGGTTTAAGTTAAATATTGTTTGCAATATTAAACCTATAATTCACTCAACATTTTTGTTGACAGTTACTCGCATATTTTATTCTCAGGTTCATGATTGACTGCTTCCGCTGTGCTTAGAGAGTCTGCATATTTATGATGGCAGCTTTTGTTAAACAATAACTTGCATTCTATTTTGATACATTTAATAGTGGATGCTGTTGACTTTGTTTCGGTCAACTTTTGGTTAAGTAATAATGTATGGTTTTTCTAAACTTACATATTTTGATAGGTTTCCTTTATAGGAAATCATTTTTAAATAAAGAATGCAAGGTTATTTATTAAGTTCATATAGAGTTATGATCAAGCTGTGGGACCAAGATAACGATGGTCGTCAAGTGTACTTTGACGGGTCGTTAAATCTTTATACATCTTCCCCGCTCCAGGATGTATTGAATATCTGGTTTTATGTGCTTTTTTAAGTAACATTTCTCTCACATCTCCAAACCTTGGTAGCCAAATTCTATCAGCCCTATATCGGGTTCCGTCTTCCCGAATTTTAAGATGTTTCTCTGATCCTTTGGGTATCTCATTCTTCAACTTTCCTTCTTTTACAACCCCCTGTTGTGCCTCCTTTATTTGAGTAGTTAGGTTAGTACGAATAATTATATTCATAGCTTTTACCCGTATAGGTTCTCTGTCCTTTCTACTCAAAGCGTCAGCTACCACATTCGCCTTCTCCGGGTGGTATCGAATCTCAAAATCATAATCATTCAACAGTTCAATCCACCTGCGTTGTCTCATATTCAGTTGCTTCTGATTAAATATATATTGGAGACTTTTGTGGTCGGTATATATAATACTTTTGACCCCATATAAATAATGCCTCCAAGTCTTTAATGCAAAAACAACAACACCCAATTCCAAATCGTGAGTTGTATAATTTTGCTCGTGAATCTTCAATTGTCTAGACGCATAAGCAATCACCTTCGTTCGTTGCATTAATACACAACCGAGACCTTACTTTGATGCGTCACAATAAATCACAAAATCATCATTCCCTTCAGGCAATGACAATATAGGTGCCGTAGTTAGCTTTTTCTTCAATAACTGAAACGCCTTCTCTTGTTCATCCTTCCATTCAAATTTCTTCCCTTTATGCGTTAATGCAGTCAAGGGTTTTGCTATTTTGAAGAAATCTTGGATGAATCTTCTGTAGTAACCAGTCAATCGTAAAAATTGATGTATATGCTTCGGAGTTTTTGGGGTTTTCCACTTTTCAACGGTTTCGATCTTTATCGGGTCCACCTGGATACCTTATTTGTTCACTATGTGACCTAGGAATTGAACTTCTTCCAACAAAAATGCACACTTTGAAAACTTAGCGTACAGTTTTTCTTTCCTCAATACTTCTAGCACTTTTCTCAAATGTTCTTCGTGCTCTTGATCATTCTTTGAGTAAATAAGTATGTCATCAATGAAAACAATGACAAACTTGTCAAGATATGGCCCACACACTCGGTTCATAAGGTCCATGAACACAGCTGGTGCGTTAGTCAATCCAAATGGCATAACCATAAACTCGTAATGACCATAACACGTCCTAAAAGCAGTTTTTGGAATATCATCCTCCTTTACTCGCATTTGATGATATCCAGAACGTAAATCTATTTTCGAATAAACTGACGAGCCTTGTAGTTGATCAAATAAGTCGTCAATTCTCGGCAGTGGATAACGGTTTTTGATGGTAAGTTTATTCAACTCTCTGTAGTCAATACACAACCTAAATGTACCATCCTTCTTCTTGACAAACAAAACAGGAGCTCCCCATGGTGATGTGCTTGGTCGAATGAAACCACGTTTTAATAGTTCTTGCAGTTGGCTTTGCAGTTCTTTCATCTCGCTGGGTGCGAGTCTGTAAGGAGCACGAGCTATTGGTGCAGCTCCTGGTACAAGATCTATTTGAAATTCAACAGATCAATGTGGAGGTAGTCCACGTAATTCTTTCGGAAATACATCAGGAAATTCTTTTGTGACGGGAACATCATTGATGCTCTTTTCTTCAGTTTGTACTTTCTCGACTTGTGCTAGAACAGCATAACAACCTTTTCTTATTAGTTTTTGTGCCTTCAAATTACTAATAAGATGTAGCTTCGTGTTGCCCTTTTCTCCGTACACCATTAAGGGTTCTCCTTCCTCTCGTACAATGCGAATTGCATTTTTGTAACATATGATCTCTGCTTTCATCTCCTTCAGCCAGTCTATGCCAACTATTACATCAAAACTCCCTAACTCTTTTGGTATCAAATCAATCTTAAATATTTCGCTACCCAGTTTAATTTCTCGATTCCGGCATATATAATCTGCTGAAATTAATTTACCGTTTGCTAATTCGAGTAAAAATTTACTATCCAACAGCGTCAATGGACAACTTAATTTAGCATAAAAATCTCTACTCATATAGCTTCTATCCGCACCCGAATCAAATAAAACGTAAGCAGATTTATTGTCAATAAGAAATGTACCCGTAACAAGCTCCGGGTCTTCCTATGCCTCTGCCGTATTAATATTGAAAACTCTTCCGCGGTCTTGTCCATTCGTGTTCTCCTGGTTCGGGTAATTTCTAATAATGTGGCCTAGTTTTCCACATTTATAACAAACTACATTGGCATAACTTCCTCCGACACTACTTGCTCCGCCATTACTCGTTCCGACACCATTTGTTCCTTTCGTTCTATTAACCCCTGGTTCGTAGACCTCACACTTCATCGCGCTATGACCATCTCTTTTACACCTGTTGCAAAATGTCGTGCAAAACCCCTGATGATTTTCTTCACACCTATGACATGGCTGTTTTTGGTTTTTGTTGTCGTTGTTGTTATTGAGGTTGTTATTGGGGTTGTTATTGTTGTTGAAACGGTTGTTGTAGTTGTTGTTGTTGTTGCGATGTTTGTTATAGTTATTGTTAGGATTGCGGTTATTGTTGCGATTGTTGTTGCGGTTGTTGGGATGGTTGTTGCGATTGTAATTGGTGTTGTTGTTGTGCTGGTGACTCTTGTCACCGTTTTCCTCCCACTTCCTCTTGAGTTATTTTGTGTTGGCTTCTTCGGCTGCCTGCTCTTTAATTCTTCCCTCAATCTGATTTATGAGTTTATGAGCCATTCTGTAACAACCCTCACTTTTCAACTTCTAAATTACTGAATTAACCCTAGAGTTATATGTCTGACTATATGTATTAAGGGTTGTTATATACAATTAAATATTGACCAAATAGTAATTTTTAGTCAACAATGTACGCTTAAATAAATAATATATTATTAATTTATATAATTTGACATAATTTAACTTAGTATATAAACTTTGTATCACTTTTATTATTTAGTTAATGTATTATATATTTAACTATATAATAAATCCAATTATATATAAATGTAATAATATTTACAAACTTACTAAAACTATAGTTTAATAATTAAAATCATAATTATTATTAAAAATACAAAATACCGAATTATTTATTATTTTTATGCAAAATTTGTATTTATTAATTAAATAAAAAAATAAAAAATAAAATATTATGGACAAATATTCTTGGAAAAGCATTAAATCAATTTGTTTATTTATATAAAAAAAATCATTAAAATAAATGAAAAAAAATAAATAAATAAATAAATTACTTTTTAATTAAAAATTGTAATGGAAAAACTACTTTTATTATTTTATTTTGTGCATTATCCCATGACCTAACATTTAATATTTTTTAATTTTAAAATCCCATTAAGAATTAAAATATTTCTTTTTATTTTAATTATTTTATTCTTTTTACCTAATTTTTTCAAGTATAAATACCCCTCATTTCTCATTCAAACTCACACCAAAATTTCTCTCATTCTCTCTTTGAAGAATTACTACTAGTAAGTATTCTTTTCTTACTTTTTATTTTTTTTACTTTTTACTTTTTACTTTTTACTTCGGTTATTATTTTTACTGAAACATGTAAATAATGTTATAAATTATATGCAATTAAAAATAAAATAAATAACATGTATACACTATTACTATTACTAGCACCTATAACGTACTACTTATATTGTAACATAAAAACATTTTGGGATATGTATTAGAGATGTATAGATCTTCGAACTTTCTTGACGAATGGTTTCTATGAGATTCTAGGCAGAGGGTTTGGATTTCCGATTTAAAGGGTCCTATGGCTCAAGCCCCTAGATCTAAATTAGCCATTCGAAGGGAAAGGGGTGATTGGAAGCTTATCTAATACGACAAGTATCCTAAAATGGAAAACACTGATAAAAGTAGAAACTCTCTAGTCATAGAAACTTAGTAAAATAAGAAACTTTCTAAAAATGGAAACTTTATAAAAATAGTAACTTACTAGGAATAGAAACTTAGTAAAATAAACTATACTTAAACACATACTTAAACTTAAACATGGGCAAAACACTTAACTACTCTTAAATGTCAATAGGTTGATTTTCCTGCTCACTCGTTCAACTCTTTATTCCGAGGAATAACTCTCTCTCTACTTACTAAGGTGAATTCATAGCCCCTCTTTAATTGCTAGCAAACTTACTTACTTTTACTTGGGGTGAGACACATGCTGTTTTTACTTTTTACACTTTAGACACAAGTACCAAACTGTTAAACTATGCTATACCCGGCTATGTCTGACTAAGTCCCTACAGTGATATTTTTAATTGCTGCGGCATGCTTAATTATTAGGGGTAGGCCTATCGGGAGTAACGTCCCCGATACATTTGACCAAGTCATTGTATTACTTAATAGGGAAATTAAACCGACAAGGACAGACACAACTTGTCATGGGGCAAACTTGAACGTTTAGTCTAAATATCACGCATTGGCATAACTTTTTGATCCTGCGGGAGATCAACTTTACAAACTAAATCTTGTGGTCTAAAACAACGACAAACTTTTTGTTAAACCTATGAACTTCACTCAACCTTTTTGGTTGACACTTTAGCATGTTTTGTCTCAGGTGCTGTTTGATTCAAGCTCTTATACTTACTGCTTATGTGATGCTACTTGGACATAGGATCAAGAGATATCGCATTTATTACTTCTGCATGTGAACATTTACGATATTGTTATTCCTGTCATTGTAACGATATTTCATTTTCCGCTGCGTACTCATTAAAGTTAAATTCATCATTTAGTATTGTTCTCATTTATTATAATATGTTGGCAAGTTTTGATATTAGTGACGTTCCTTCCAGACCCTATTAGGAGGACGTTACAGATTGGTATCAGAGCATAACCAGGCTGTTATAGAGAACCAGGATTGCATTTTTATGTGTGCCTTACTTGTTAGCTAGGGTGCCTTAGTAATCTAGGAAACTATAACCTTTCCTGCCTTAGAATTAAAGCACTTAGGATTGCCCCATAATCTTAACGATTATGCTTAAAGATTCTAATCAAAATATCCTTCCTAATGTTAGGATGTCTAATTATCTTCAAACGACCAAAATGAATCTTTTCAAGCCAACCGAAAAAGATACTGAACGGTCTTCCACAGAAAGACCAGTCCAAAGTCCACCTTATGACTTTGGTGGTCCTCCATCACCAAATTATAGCCCAAATACTACTCTAAAGTTACATGGGTCTCCTGAATACTATCCAACCCCAAGGAATAAAGACAAGAGAAAATGTCTTGAAGAAACTGGGCCGTCAAAGAAAAGATCCCGATCTCCTTCCTAAGATGAAGTTGATGCCAAGTACGAGCTCATGAATCTGCAAAAAACTACCGATGACCTTATTCGCCATATTGCAAGGATCGATGCTCAAATGAAGGAAAAAGACCTAGCGATCAAGAAGCTCATGGAGGAAAATGCTGAGCTAAAGAAAGAGATTATATACATACATTTGTTTTATCCCATGACCGATGTGGACTTTGGTTTGCACCCTTACAAGAAATGCCCGATGGGAGAAGCAATATCTCTCCTACCTAAGAGAAGATGTTGACTTTAGATTGAAGATGGAGGAAAACCGCGTGAATAATCAACTTTCTATGAGGGACCACAAGTACCATGTAATCAACAATGATATTTCTAATCTTTATGATAACATCGAGTATCTTTATGAGGAACAAAAGGAGAACGATAAGTTTGAGAAGTTTATGAAGAAGGTTGAGGACGAGAAGAAGAAATATGAAGACTACTTCAATCTTAATATTTCCTAGTTATTTTCTATCTATGCAAAGGCTAGGCCTTAAACTATTTCTATCCCCGAATCGTGTAATAAGAAGGCTTGTTTAAAGCCTTGTTCTTAATAAAATAAAGTGTTTCGTTTATATCATATTCATCTTTATTCCACTTAATTTTTTTTTCAAACTTATGACCTATCAAGTTTATCAAACTTCTATATGTTATTGAAGATAACGGTTCGTCCACAAGCTCCTGCTACTACTTCAAACACTCACGTATCTTATGCCTTTATGCATCGGTTTGTGAACCGGAAAATATTATTGGGTTATCACAGTATACGAATTGAAATTCTTTAATCAATATCTGGTTACAAATCTCAACACGTCATACCACCATTATTACATAAATGGATGACACATCATATCTTATCATATATTATCATGTCTATAAACTTTGTCTACCACTTATCCTAAATTTCCTCCGTAAATTACGGAAATCTTTTTGCTATAAATACGTATTCAAGGAGACGAATATATCATTCGGTATTCAATACCCATTTCATATCAAACCCTATTCCAAACATATAATATGAATTTCTCAAACTCTTCAAGCTCCCACGGCAGCGTAACCGGAACAAACGAACTAATCAGCCATCATCTATTCTGGATGAATTGGGAATGGGTTCGTAGCTGACTCAATCAATGGAGACAAGAAGAACGTGATTCCTTCCACCAACCGAATTCACCTCTTGGCGAAGAACCTGAAGCGCTTACCAGCGAACCAGTCCGAAACACCATTTTCTCTCTTCTTTCCAGGGTATCCCGTCACGAACATATAATATCGAAGATTCTAGATCTTATTCACCCCCTTGTTCCAACCACCAATCATCCCGGAATAATAGAAAAAGTCAACAAGCTTCGCGCTCGAGTAGTGGCTCTGGAAAATCTGGTGCGAAACCTACGAACACCAGCAGCAGCACCAGCAGCATAACCAGCATTACCACCAGTACCATCAGTACCATCAATGTAGTGACCCAAACTTTTCCATGTTTATATATATTAATTGAGATTGATATTTACATTATTAAATGTTTCCAACATGTTAAGTAATCAAACTTGTTAAGACTTGATTAATTGAAATATGTTTCATATAGACAATTGACCACCCAAGTTGACCGGTGATTCACGAACGTTAAAACTTGTAAAAACTATATGATGACATATATATGGATATATATATATAGTTAACATGATACTATGATAAGTAAACATATAATTAAGTATATTAACAATGAACTACATATGTAAAAACAAGACTACTAACTTAATGATTTTTAAACGAGAAATATATGTAACGATTATCGTTGTAAAGACATTTAATGTATATATATCATATTAAGAGATATTCATACATGATAATATCATGATAATATAATAATTTAAAATCTCATTTGATATTATAAACATTGGGTTAACAACATTTAACAAGATCGTTAACCTAAAGGTTTCAAAACAACACTTACATGTAACGACTAACGATGACTTAACGACTCAGTTAAAATGTATATACATGTAGTGTTTTAATATGTATTTATACACTTTTGAAAGACTTCAATACACTTATCAAAATACTTATACTTAACAAAAATGCTTACAATTACATCCTCGTTCAGTTTCATCAACAATCCTACTCGTATGCACCCGTATTCGTACTCGTAGAATACACAGCTTTTAGATGTATGTACTATTGGAATATACACTCCAATGATCAGCTCTTAGTAGCCCATGTGAGTCACCTAATATATGTGGGAACCATCATTTGGCAACTAGCATGAAATATCTCATAAAATTACAAAAATATGAGTAATCATTCATGACTTATTTACATGAAAACAAAATTACATATCCTTTATATCTAATCCATACACCAATGACCAAAAACACCTACAAACACTTTCATTCTTCAATTTTCTTCATCTAATTAATCTCTCTCAAGTTCTATCTTCAAGTTCTAAGTGTTCTTCATATATTCTACAAGTTCTAGTTACATAAAATCAAGAATACTTTCAAGTTTGCTAGCTCATTTCCAATCTTGTAAGGTGATCATCCAACCTCAAGAAATCTTTGTTTCTTACAGTAGTTTATCATTCTAATACAAGGTAATAATCATATTCAAAATTTGGTTCAATTTCTATAACTATAACAATCTTATTTCAAGTGATGATCTTACTTGAACTTGTTTTCGTGTCATGATTCTGCTTCAAGAACTTCGAGCCATCCAAGGATTCGTTGAAGCTAGATCCATTTTTCTCTTTTCCAGTAGGTTTATCCAAGGAACTTAAGGTAGTAATGATGTTCATAACATCATTCGCTTCATACATATAAAGCTATCTTATTCGAAGGTTTAAACTTGTAATCACTATAACATAGTTTAGTTAATTCTAAACTTGTTCGCAAACAAAAGTTAATCCATCTAACTTGACTTTTAAAATCAACTAAACACATGTTCTATATCTATATGATATGCTAACTTAATGATTTAAAACCTGGAAACACGAAAAACACCGTAAAACCGGATTTACGCCGTCGTAGTAACACCGCGGGCTGTTTTGGGTTAGTTAATTAAAAACTATGATAAACTTTGATTTAAAAGTTGTTATTATGAGAAAATGATTTTTATTATGAACATGAAACTATATCCAAAAATTATGGTTAAACTCAAAGTGGAAGTATGTTTTCTAAAATGGTCATCTAGACGTCGTTCTTTCGACTGAAATGACTACCTTTACAAAAATGACTTGTAACTTATTTTTCTGACTATAAACCTATACATTTTCTGTTTAGATTCATAAAATAGAGTTCAATATGAAACCATAGAAATTTGATTCACTCAAAACGGATTTAAAATGAAGAAGTTATGGGTAAAACAAGATTGGATAATTTTTCTCATTTTAGCTACGTGAAAATTGGTAACAAATCTATTCCAACCATAACTTAATCAACTTGTATTGTATATTATGTAATCTTGAGATACCATAGACAGGTATACAATGTTTCGACCTATCATGTCGACACATCTATATATTTTTCGGAACAACCATAGACACTCTATATGTGAATGTTGGAGTTAGCTATACAGGGTTGAGGTTGATTCCAAAATATATATAGTTTGAGTTGTGATCAATACTGAGATACGTATACACTGGGTCGTGGATTGATTCAAGATAATATTTATCGATTTATTTCTGTACATCTAACTGTGGACAACTAGTTGTAGGTTACTAACGAGGACAGCTGACTTAATAAACTTAAAATATCAAAATATATTAAAAGTGTTGTAAATATATTTTGAACATACTTTGATATATATGTATATATTGTTATAGGTCCGTGAATCAACCAGTGGCCAAGTCTTACTTCCCGACGAAGTAAAAATCTGTGAAAGTGAGTTATAGTCCCACTTTTAAAATCTAATATTTTTGGGATGAGAATACATGCAGGTTTTATAAATGATTTACTAAATAGACACAAGTACGTGAAACTACATTCTATGGTTGAATTATCGAAATCGAATATGCCCCTTTTTATTAAGTCTGGTAATCTAAGAATTAGGGAACAGACACCCTAATTGACGCGAATCCTAAAGATAGATCTATTGGGCCTAACAAACCCCATCCAAAGTACCGAATGCTTTAGTACTTTGAAATTTATATCATATCCGAAGGGTGTCCCGGAATGATGGGGATATTCTTATATATGCATCTTGTTAATGTCGGTTACTAGGTGTTCACCATATGAATAATTTTTATCTCTATGTATGGGATGTGTATTGAAATATGAAATCTTGTGGTCTATTATAATGATTTGATATATATAGGTTAAACCTATAACTCACCAACATTTTTGTTGACGTTTTAAGCATGTTTATTCTCAGGTGATTATTAAGAGCTTCCGCTGTCGCTGATGTGTGCAGCGGGGTGTACGAAATACTATTAAATTTTACAAGAAAATACTATTAAATACGATACAATTTTACACAAGATATTTATTTATTTATAGAATGGATATACTTAAACCTTGCTACAACACTTATAGGCAGTGTACCTAATCGTACAGTAGTGTAGTTTTTAGTAAGTCCGATTCGTTCCACAGGGAAAATCTTTAAACAAAGCTTAACGCTATATTAGTTTACTTTTATAAAAATACAAATATATATATAAGTAATATTATTATTATAAAGGGGGGCTTTTACCGTTTAATGACCGGTTTGTCGATTTTAAAACTTTAGTCGCAATTAAAACCAAATGTAAAATAATAAATAAATACAAGACTTAATTTAAAGCGTAAAGTAAATAACGATAATGAAATTGTGAATAATAAAAGTGCGATAAAATAAACTTGCGATAATTAAAAAATACGATAATTAAAAGTGCAATTAAATACAATAACAATAAATAAAAGTGCTATAATTAGAAGTGCAATTAAATATAAAATAAAGGAAATTAAATATGAAATAAAAGAATTATGCTTATTTAAACTTCCGTAATCATGATGTTTGACGTGTTGATTTTAGTTTTATGCCCATGAGTTAATTGTCCTTTGTCCTGGATTATTTAATATGTCCGTCTGGTTTTTGTCCATAACAGTCCATCAGTCATAAATATAAAGTGCGAGTGTCCTCGTCAAATTATCCTTATACCCGAAGTTAAATATTCCAACTAATTGGGGACTTAAACTGTAACAAGATTTTAATACTTTGTTTAATAATTACACCAGGATGTCGACTGAGTGTAACCCAAGGTTTTAATATTTTGTTATCAATTATACCAAGTGTCCTTATACATAATTTCACCCCTGTTTTAGTTATTCTAGTGGCTATTAATCCATTCCCGTGTCCGGTTAAATGAACGATTATTCGTACATATAAATACCCTGCCCATCGTGTCCGATCGAGTGTATATGGTAATTTATAGGGACGCCCAATTGTAAATCTTTATATTAATATTAACAAACTATCATTTAGTTAAACAAATATAAAGCCCATTAATAGCCCATAGTCTAATTTCCACAAGTGTCGTTCCTTTGTCCAAACCCCAATTATGGTACAAAGTCCAATTACCCAATTTTAGTAATTAGCCCAACATCATGATTACTTCGGATTAAATAAGCATAATAATAACTTAGCTACGAGACATTAAATTAAAAAGGTTGAACATAACTTACAATGATTATAAATAGCGTAGCGTTACACGGACAGAATTTCGACTTACACCCTTACAACATTTGCTAACATACCCTTATTATTAGGATTTAAAATTAAAATTAAAATTAAAATATAAATTATATATATATATATATTTACGTATATATTGAGAGAGAGATAGATTATATGTGAAATGTCCCGTTCTTATTGATTAAAAACGTTCCATATTAATTGATTTCGTTGCAAGGTTTTGACCTCTATATGAGACGTTTTTCAAAGACTGCATTCATTTTTAAAACAAACCATAACCTTTATTTCATAGATAAAGGTTTTAAAAAAGCTTTACGTAGATTATCAAATAATGATAATCTAAAATATCCTGTTTACACACGACCATTACATAATGGTTTACAATACAAATATGTTACAACAAAATAAGTTTCTTGAATGCAGTTTTTACACAATATCATACAAGCATGGACTCCAAATCTCGTCCTTATTTAAGTATGCGATAGCGGAAGCTCTTAATAATCACCTGAGAATAAACATGCTTAAAACGTCAACAAAAATGTTGGTGAGTTATAGGTTTAACCTATATATATCAAATCATAATAATAGACCACAAGATTTCATATTTCAATACACATCCCATACATAGAGATAAAAATCATTCATATGGTGAACACCTGGTAACCGACATTAACAAGATGCATATATAAGAATATCCCCATCATTCCAGGACACCCTTCGGATATGATATAAATTTCGAAGTACTAAAGCATCCGGTACTTTGGATGGCGTTTGTTAGGCCCAATAGATCTATCTTTAGGATTCGCGTCAATTAGGGTGTCTGTTCCCTAATTCTTAGATTACCAGACTTAATAAAAAGGGGCATATTCGATTTCGATAATTCAACCATAGAATGTAGTTTCACGTACTTGTGTCTATTTTGTAAATCATTTATAAAACCTGCATGTATTCTCATCCCAAAAATATTAGATTTTAAAAGTGGGACTATAACTCACTTTCACAGATTTTTACTTCGTCGGGAAGTAAGACTTGGCCACTGGTTGATTCACGAACCTATAACAATATATACATATATATCAAAGTATGTTCAAAATATATTTACAACACTTTTAATATATTTTGATGTTTTAAGTTTATTAAGTCAGCTGTCCTCGTTAGTAACCTACAACTAGTTGTCCACAGTTAGATGTACAGAAATAAATCGATAAATATTATCTTGAATCAATCCACGACCCAGTGTATATGTATCTCAGTATTGATCACAACTCAAACTATATATATTTTGGAATCAACCTCAACCCTGTATAGCTAACTCCAACATTCACATATAGAGTGTCTATGATTGTTCCGAAATATATATAGATGTGTCGACATGATAGGTCGAAACATTGTATACGTGTCTATGGTATCTCAAGATTACATAATATACAATACAAGTTGATTAAGTTATGGTTGGAATAGATTTGTTACCAATTTTCACGTAGCTAAAATGAGAAAAATTATCCAATCTTGTTTTACCCATAACTTCTTCATTTTAAATCCGTTTTGAGTGAATCAAATTGCTATGGTTTCATATTGAACTCTATTTTATGAATCTAAACAGAAAAAGTATAGGTTTATAGTCGGAAAAATAAGTTACAAGTCGTTTTTGTAAAGGTAGTCATTTCAGTCGAAAGAACGACGTCTAGATGACCATTTTAGAAAACATACTTTCACTTTGAGTTTAACCATAATTTTTGGATATAGTTTCATGTTCATAATAAAAATCATTTTCTCAGAATAACAACTTTTAAATCAAAGTTTATCATAGTTTTTAATTAACTAACCCAAAACAGCCCGCGGTGTTACTACGACGGCGTAAATCCGGTTTTACGGTGTTTTTCGTGTTTCCAGGTTTTAAATCATTAAGTTAGCATATCATATAGATATAGAACATGTGTTTAGTTAATTTTAAAAGTCAAGTTAGAAGGATTAACTTTTGTTTGCGAACAAGTTTAGAATTAACTAAACTATGTTCTAGTGATTACAAGTTTAAACCTTCGAATAAGATAGCTTTATATGTATGAATCGAATGATGTTATGAACATCATTACTACCTTAAGTTCCTTGGATAAACCTACTGGAAAAGAGAAAAATGGATCTAGCTTCAACGGATCCTTGGATGGCTCGAAGTTCTTGAAGCAGAATCATGACACGAAAACAAGTTCAAGTAAGATCATCACTTGAAATAAGATTGTTATAGTTATAGAAATTGAACCAAAGTTTGAATATGATTATTACCTTGTATTAGAATGATAACCTACTGTAAGAAACAAAGATTTCTTGAGGTTGGATGATCACCTTACAAGATTGGAAGTGAGCTAGCAAACTTGAAAGTATTCTTGATTTTATGTAACTAGAACTTGTAGAATTTATGAAGAAAACTTAGAACTTGAAGATAGAACTTGAGAGAGATCAATTAGATGAATAAAATTGAAGAATGAAAGTGTTTGTAGGTGTTTTTGGTCGTTGGTGTATGGATTAGATATAAAGGATATGTAATTTTGTTTTCATGTAAATAAGTCATGAATGATTACTCATATTTTTGTAATTTTATGAGATATTTCATGCTAGTTGCCAAATGATGGTTCCCACATGTGTTAGGTGACTCACATGGGCTGCTAAGAGCTGATCATTGGAGTGTATATACCAATAGTACATACATCTAAAAGCTGTGTATTGTACGAGTACGAATACGGGTGCATACGAATAGAATTGTTGATGAAACTGAACGAGGATGTAATTATAAGCATTTTTGTTAAGTAGAAGTATTTTGATAAGTGTATTGAAGTCTTTCAAAAGTGTATAAATACATATTAAACCACTACATGTATATACATTTTAGCTGGGTCGTTAAGTCATCGTTAGTCGTTACATGTAAGTGTTGTTTTGAAACATTTAGGTTAACGATCTTGTTAAATGTTGTTAACCCAATGTTTATAATATCAAATGAGATTTTAAATTATTATATTATCATGATATTATCATGTATGAATATCTCTTAATATGATATATATACATTAAATGTCTTTACAACGATAATCGTTACATATATGTCTCGTTTAAAAATCATTAAGTTAGTAGTCTTGTTTTTACATATGTAGTTCATTGTTATTATACTTAATAATATGTTTACTTATAATCAAGGTTGTAAAAGTCACGAGTCGGGGACGCATCGGTCTAGACCTAAAAAGGACGCGTCGGCCGAGTCGGTGACGCATCGGTGACGCATCATTCATTGACCAACGTTGACTTTATTAATAATTTCTTAAATTGTATTTATATTCATATAAAATAGTTGATTATGTACCATAAATTTCTTAAATAAGAACTTGAATTTAAAAACAATCGAACTTCAAACTTAATTAATGTTACCGAGTACATAATCAGTAAGGACACAGAGAAAAGGGTGGCCCAAAAAATCAAAACAAAACCTAATTTTTAAAAACAATCAGATATTGACGAAAATTTGATTGATTTTGACAGTTTCTGACCAACTTTGACCGTCTTTGACAGACTTTGACCAAACTTTTAGCTTTGACCGTCTTTTGAGTCGTTTTTAAAAAAAACGGGACGGAGAACCCAAAAAAACGATGCATCGGCCGACGCGTCGGTCAAGTCGGATGACTTTTACAACACTACTTATCATAGTATCATGTTAACTATATATATATATATATATATATATATATATATATATATATATATATATATATATATATATATATATATATATATATATATATATATATATATATATATATATATATATATCCATATATATGTCATCATATAGTTTTTACAAGTTTTAACGTTCGTGAATCACCGGTCAACTTGGGTGGTCAATTGTCTATATGAAACATATTTCAATTAATCAAGTCTTAACAAGTTTGATTGCTTAACATGTTGGAAACATTTAATCATGTAAATATCAATCTCAATTAATATATATAAACATGGAAAAGTTCGGGTCACTACAGTACCTACCCGTTAAATAAATTTCGTCCCGAAATTTTAAGCTGTTGAAGGTGTTGACGAATCTTCTGGAAATAGATGCGGGTATTTCTTCTTCATCTGATCTTCACGGTCCCAGGTGAACTCGGGTCCTCTACGAGCATTCCATCGAACCTTAACAATTGGTATCTTGTTTTGCTTAAGTCTTTTAACCTCACGATCCATTATTTCGACGGGTTCTTCGATGAATTGAAGTTTTTCGTTGATTTGGATTTCATCTAACAGAATAGTGAGATCTTCTTTAGCAAAACATTTCTTCAAATTCGAGACGTGGAAAGTGTTATGTACAGCCTCGAGTTGTTGAGGTAACTCAAGTCGGTAAGCTACTGGTCCAACACGATCAATAATCTTGAATGGTCCAATATACCTTGGATTTAATTTCCCTCGTTTACCAAATCGAACAACGCCTTTCCAAGGTGCAACTTTAAGCATGACCATCTCTCCAATTTCAAATTCTATATCTTTTCTTTTAATGTCAGCGTAGCTCTTTTGTCGACTTTGGGCGGTTTTCAACCGTTGTTGAATTTGGATGATCTTCTCGGTAGTTTCTTGTATAATCTCCGGACCCGTAATCTGTCTATCCCCCACTTCACTCCAACAAATCGGAGACCTGCACTTTCTACCATAAAGTGCTTCAAACGGCGCCATCTCAATGCTTGAATGATAGCTGTTGTTGTAGGAAAATTCTGCTAACGGTAGATGTCGATCCCAACTGTTTCCGAAATCAATAACACATGCTCGTAGCATATCTTCAAGCGTTTGTATAGTCCTTTCGCTCTGCCCATCAGTTTGTGGATGATAGGCAGTACTCATGTCTAGACGAGTTCCTAATGCTTGCTGTAATGTCTGCCAGAATCTTGAAATAAATCTGCCATCCCTATCAGAGATAATAGAGATTGGTATTCCATGTCTGGAGACGACTTCCTTCAAATACAGTCGTGCTAACTTCTCCATCTTGTCATCTTCTCTTATTGGCAGGAAGTGTGCTGATTTGGTGAGACGATCAACTATTACCCAAATAGTATCAAAACCACTTGCAGTCCTTGGCAATTTAGTGATGAAATCCATGGTAATGTTTTCCCATTTCCATTCCGGGATTTCGGGTTGTTGAAGTAGACCTGATGGTTTCTGATGCTCAGCTTTGACCTTAGAACACGTCAAACATTCTCCTACGTATTTAGCAACATCGGCTTTCATACCCGGCCACCAAAAATGTTTCTTGAGATCCTTGTACATCTTCCCCGTTCCAGGATGTATTGAGTATCTGGTTTTATGAGCTTCTCTAAGTACCATTTCTCTCATATCTCCAAATTTTGGTACCCAAATCCTTTCAGCCCTATACCGGGTTCCGTCTTCCCGAATATTAAGATGCTTCTCCGATCCTTTGGGTATTTCATCCTTTAAATTTCCCTCTTTTAAAACTCCTTGTTGCGCCTCCTTTATTTGAGTAGTAAGGTTATTATGAATCATTATATTCATAGATTTTACTCGAATGGGTTCTCTGTCCTTCCTGCTCAAGGCATCGGCTACCACATTTGCCTTCCCCGGGTGGTAACGAATCTCAAAGTCGTAATCATTCAACAATTCAATCCACCTACGCTGCCTCATATTCAGTTGTTTCTGATTAAATATGTGTTGAAGACTTTTGTGGTCGGTATATATAACACTTTTGACCCCATATAAGTAGTGCCTCCAAGTCTTTAATGCAAAAACAACCGCGCCTAATTCCAAATCATGCGTCGTATAATTTTGCTCGTGAATCTTCAATTGTCTAGATGCATAAGCAATCACCTTCGTTCGTTGCATTAATACACAACCGAGACCTTGCTTTGATGCGTCACAATAAATCACAAAATCATCATTCCCTTCAGTCAATGACAATATAGGTGCCGTAGTTAGCTTTTTCTTCAATAACTGAAATGCTTTCTCTTGTTCATCATTCCATTCAAATTTCTTCCCTTTATGCGTTAATGCAGTCAAGGGTTTTGCTATTCTGGAAAAATCTTGGATGAACCTTCTGTACTAACCAGCTAGTCCTAAAAACTGGCGTATGTGTTTCGGAGTTTTCGGGGTTTCCCACTTTTCAACAGTTTCTATCTTTGCCGGATCCACCTTAATACCTTCTTTGTTCACTATGTGACCGAGGAATTGAACTTCTTCCAACCAAAATGCACACTTTGAAAACTTAGCGTACAATTCTTCCTTCCTCAATACTTCTAACACCTTTCTCAAATGTTCACCATGTTCTTGGTCATTCTTTGAGTAAATAAGTATGTCATCAATGAAAACAATGACAAACTTGTCAAGGTATGGTCCACACACTCGGTTCATAAGGTCCATGAACACAGCTGGTGCATTAGTTAAACCAAACGGCATGACCATAAACTCGTAATGACCGTAACGTGTTCTGAAAGCAGTCTTTGGAATATCATCTTCTTTCACCCGCATTTGATGATACCCGGAACGTAAGTCAATCTTTGAATAAACAGACGAGCCTTGTAGTTGATCAAATAAGTCGTCGATTCTCGGTAGTGGGTAGCGGTTCTTGATGGTAAGTTTGTTCAACTCTCGGTAGTCGATACACAACCTGAATGTACCATCTTTCTTCTTGACAAACAAAACAGGAGCTCCCCACGGTGATGTGCTTGGTCGAATGAAACCACGCTCTAAAAGTTCTTGTAATTGGCTTTGCAGTTCTTTCATCTCGCTGGGTGCGAGTCTGTAAGGAGCACGAGCTATTGGTGCAGCTCCTGGTACAAGATCTATTTGAAATTCAACGGATCGATGTGGGGGTAATCCCGGTAATTCTTTCGGAAATACATCGGGAAATTCTTTTGCGACGGAAACATCATTGATACTCTTTTCTTCAGTTTGTACTTTCTCAACGTGTGCTAGAACAGCATAGCAACCTTTTCTTATTAGTTTTTGTGCCTTCAAATTACTAATAAGATGTAGCTTCGTGTTGCCCTTTTCTCCGTACACCATTAAGGGTTTTCCTTTTTCTCGTATAATGCGAATTGCATTTTTGTAACAAACGATCTCTGCTTTCACTTCTTTCAACCAGTCCATTCCGATTATCACATCAAAACTCCCTAACTCTACTGGTATCAAATCAATCTTAAATGTTTCGCTAACCAGTTTAATTTCTCGATTCCGACATATATTATCTGCTGAAATTAATTTACCATTTGCTAATTCGAGTAAAAATTTACTATCCAAAGGCGTCAATGGACAACTTAATTTAGCACAAAAATCTCTACTCATATAGCTTCTATCCGCACCCGAATCAAATAAAACGTAAGCAGATTTATTGTCAATAAGAAACGTACCCGTAACAAGCTCCGGGTCTTCCTGTGCCTCTGCCGCATTAATATTGAAAACTCTTCCGCGGCCTTGTCCATTCGTGTTCTCCTGGTTCGGGCAATTTCTAATAATGTGGCCCGGTTTTCCACATTTATAACAAACTACATTGGCATAACTTGCTCCGACACTACTTGCTCCGCCATTACTCGTTTCGACACCATTTGTTCCTTTCGTTCTATTAACCCCTGGTCCATAGACCTCACACTTCGCTGCACTATGACCATTTCTTTTACACTTGTTGCAAAATTTGGTGCAGAACCCCGAGTGATACTTTTCACACCTTTGGCATAGCTGCTTCTGATTGTTGTTGTTGTTGCGGTTATTATTGTTGTTGGGATGATTGTTGTAGTTGTTGTTGTTGTTGTTGGGCCGTTTGTTGTAGTTGCGATTAATGTTGCGATTGTTGGGATAATTGTTGCGATTATTGTTGTAATTACTGTTGTTGTTGTATTGGTGATTCTTATCACCGTTTTCCTCCCACTTTCTTTTGACTTGCTTCACATTGGCCTCTTCAGCAGTCTGTTCTTTAATTCTTTCTTCAATCTGGTTCACTAGTTTGTGAGCCATTCTGCATGCCTGTTGTATGGAGGCGGGCTCGTGTGAACTTATATCTTCTTGGATTCTTTCTGGTAATCCTTTCACAAACGCGTCGATCTTCTCTTCCTCATCTTCGAATGCTCCCGGACACAATAGGCACAATTCTGTGAATCGTCTTTCGTACGTGGTAATATCAAATCCTTGGGTTCGTAACCCTCTAAGTTCTGTCTTGAGCTTATTGACCTCGGTTCTGGGACGGTACTTCTCGTTCATCAAGTGCTTGAATGCTGACCATGGTAGTGCGTACGCATCGTCTTGTCCCACTTGCTCTAGATTGGTATTCCACCATGTTAACGCAGAACATGTGAAGGTATGCGTAGCGTACTTCACTTTGTCCTCTTCAGTACACTTACTTATGGCAAACACCGATTCGACCTTCTCGGTCCACCGTTTCAATCCGATCGGTCCTTCGGTTCCATCAAATTCCAAAGGTTTGCAGGCAGTGAATTCTTTGTAGGTGCATCCTACACGATTTCCTGTACTGCTAGATCCAAGGTTATTGTTGGTATGTAGCGCAGCCTGTACTGCGGCTATGTTTGAAGCTAGAAAAGTACGGAATTCCTCTTCATTCATATTCACGGTGTGTCGAGTAGTCGGTGCCATTTCCTTCAAAATAGTCAAATGGAACAAGTTAATCATACAGAATATTAAGAGTAGTTGATAGTATTTCATAGCATAATATGAACTCATTTATAAAAGCTTTTTCTTCATATTAGCGTTTTATAAGTTTAAATTCGGGTAGTACCTACCCGTTAAGTTCATACTTAGTAGCTAATATACAATTCAACTACTACAATTCTATATGAAAAACTAATTATAATAATATTTCGCGTTCAAACTTTTATACAATATTTTACAAACTTACAATACCGCTTATTTTACATAAAGCATGAAATATAGCACACAATAACTTTGATACAAGATAGTTGTGAAGATAATTCTAGCTAGTACACAAGTCGTTCAGCAAAGGCAATAAAGACACGTAATTCATACGTCCAGAAACAAGTCATGCATTCTGGTTTTACTAGGATTACTTCCCATCCTTGGTCTTGTGGAACATAACCGTTATGGCCGTTGATAAGACAGCGTGTTGTAATGTCGTCAAAGGGACGAGGGTTACGTAATGTCCAACAGTCCCGTAACAATCTAAAAACCTCATTTCTTACCCCAATTACCGACTCCGTCACTTGTGGGAACGTTTTGTTTAATAGTTGTAGCCCGATGTTCTTGTTCTCACTTTGGTGAGAAGCGAACATTACTAATCCGTAAGCATAACATGCTTCTTTATGTTGCATGTTAGCCGCTTTTTCTAAATCACGAAGTCCAATATTCAGATATATTGAGTCAAAATAATTTCTTAACCCGTTGCGTAAAATAGCATTTGGGTTCCCCGCAATATATGCGTCAAAGTAAACACATCGTAACTTATGGGTTTCCCAATGTGATATCCCCCATCTTTCAAACGAAAGTCTCTTATAAACCAAGACATTCTTGGAACGTTCTTCGAATATCTTACAAACTGATCTCGCCTTAAATAGTTGTGCCGAGGAATTCTGACCGACTCTAGACAAGATTTCATCAATCATGTCTCCGGGTAGGTCTCTTAAAATATTGGGTTGTCTATCCATTTTGTGTTTTTAAACTGTAAAATAGACAAGAGTTAGATTCATAAAAAAAAATACTTATTAATACAAGCAATTTTTACATATATCATAAAGCATAAGCACACTATATTACATATATTACACCACACGAATACAACTATCTTATTCCGACTCGCTCGTTTCTTCTTCTTCGGTTTTGGTTCGTTTTGCCAAGTTTCTAGGGATATATGATGTTCCCCTAATACGAGCCGTAATTTTCCACATTGGTTCCCGGGTCATTGTTACAACTTAAGGACTTCGGGGGTTGACGATACATATAAAGTTCATCGGGGTTGGAATTAGATTTCTCTATTTTTATGCCCTTTCCCTTATTATTTTCTTTTGCCTTTTTAAATTCAGTTGGGGTAATTTCTATAACATCATCGGAATTCTCGTCGGAATCCGATTCATCGGAGAATTGGTAATCCTCCCAATATTTTGCTTCCTTGGCGGAAACACCATTGACCATAATTAACCTTGGTCGGTTGGTTGAGGATTTTCTTTTACTTAACCGTTTTATTATTTCCCCCACCGGTTCTATTTCTTCATCCGGTTCCGATTCTTCTTCCGGTTCCGATTCTTCTTCCGGTTCCGACTCTTCTTCCGGTTCCTCTTCGGGAACTTGTGAATCAGTCCACGAATCATTCCAATTTACATTTGACTCTTCATTATTATTAGGTGAGTCAATGGGACTTGTTCTAGAGGTAGACATCTATCACATAATATCAAACGCGTTAAGAGATTAATATATCACATAATATTCACATGTTAAAAATATATAGTTTCCAACAAAATTTGTTAAGCAATCATTTTTCAAGTAAACACGGTCGAAGTCCAGACTCACTAATGCATCCTAACAAACTCGATAAGACACACTAATTCAAAATTCTGGTTATCTAAGACCAACGCTCGGATACCAACTGAAATGTCCCGTTCTTATTGATTAAAAACGTTCCATATTAATTGATTTCGTTGCGAGGTTTTGACCTCTATATGAGACGTTTTTCAAAGACTGCATTCATTTTTAAAACAAACCATAACCTTTATTTCATAGATAAAGGTTTTAAAAAAAGCTTTACGTAGATTATCAAATAATGATAATCTAAAATATCCTGTTTACACACGACCATTACATAATGGTTTACAATACAAATATGTTACAACAAAATAAGTTTCTTGAATGCAGTTTTTACACAATATCATACAAGCATGGACTCCAAATCTCGTCCTTATTTAAGTATGCGATAGCGGAAGCTCTTAATAATCACCTGAGAATAAACATGCTTAAAACATCAACAAAAATGTTGGTGAGTTATAGGTTTAACCTATATATATCAAATCATAATAATAGACCACAAGATTTCATATTTCAATACACATCCCATACATAGAGATAAAAATCATTCATATGGTGAACACCTGGTAACCGACATTAACAAGATGCATATATAAGAATATCCCCATCTTTCCGGGACACCCTTCGGATATGATATAAATTTCGAAGTACTAAAGCATCCGGTACTTTGGATGAGGTTTGTTAGGCCCAATAGATCTATCTTTAGGATTCGCGTCAATTAGGGTGTCTGTTCCCTAATTCTTAGATTACCAGACTTAATAAAAAGGGGCATATTCGATTTCGATAATTCAACCATAGAATGTAGTTTCACGTACTTGTGTCTATTTTGTAAATCATTTATAAAACCTGCATGTATTCTCATCCCAAAAATATTAGATTTTAAAAGTGGGACTATAACTCACTTTCACAGATTTTTACTTCGTCGGGAAGTAAGACTTGGCCACTGGTTGATTCACGAACCTATAACAATATATACATATATATCAAAGTATGTTCAAAATATATTTACAACACTTTTAATATATTTTGATGTTTTAAGTTTATTAAGTCAGCTGTCCTCGTTAGTAACCTACAACTAGTTGTCCACAGTTAGATGTACAGAAATAAATCGATAAATATTATCTTGAATCAATCCACGACCCAGTGTATATGTATCTCAGTATTGATCACAACTCAAACTATATATATTTTGGAATCAACCTCAACCCTGTATAGCTAACTCCAACATTCACATATAGAGTGTCTATGGTTGTTCCGAAATATATATAGATGTGTCGACATGATAGGGCGAAACATTGTATACGTGTCTATGGTATCTCAAGATTACATAATATACAATACAAGTTGATTAAGTTATGGTTGGAATAGATTTGTTACCAATTTTCACGTAGCTAAAATGAGAAAAATTATCCAATCTTGTTTTACCCATAACTTCTTCATTTTAAATCCGTTTTGAGTGAATCAAATTTCTATGGTTTCATATTGAACTCTATTTTATGAATCTAAACAGAAAAAGTATAGGTTTATAGTCGGAAAAATAAGTTACAAGTCATTTTTGTAAAGGTAGTCATTTCAGTCGAAAGAACGACGTCTAGATGACCATTTTAGAAAACATACTTTCACTTTGAGTTTAACCATAATTTTTGGATATAGTTTCATGTTCATAATAAAAATCATTTTCTCAGAATAACAACTTTTAAATCAAAGTTTATCATAGTTTTTAATTAACTAACCCAAAACAGCCCGCGGTGTTACTACGACGGCGTAAATCCGGTTTTACGGTGTTTTTCGTGTTTCCAGGTTTTAAATCATTAAGTTAGCATATCATATAGATATAGAACATGTGTTTAGTTAATTTTAAAAGTCAAGTTAGAAGGATTAACTTTTGTTTGCGAACAAGTTTAGAATTAACTAAACTATGTTCTAGTGATTACAAGTTTAAACCTTCGAATAAGATAGCTTTATATGTATGAATCGAATGATGTTATGAACATCATTACTACCTTAAGTTCCTTGGATAAACCTACTGGAAAAGAGAAAAATGGATCTAGCTTCAACGGATCCTTGGATGGCTCGAAGTTCTTGAAGCAGAATCATGACACGAAAACAAGTTCAAGTAAGATCATCACTTGAAATAAGATTGTTATAGTTATTGAAATTGAACCAAAGTTTGAATATGATTATTACCTTGTATTAGAATGATAACCTACTGTAAGAAAAAAAGATTTCTTGAGGTTGGATGATCACCTTACAAGATTGGAAGTGAGCTAGCAAACTTGAAAGTATTCTTGATTTTATGTAACTAGAACTTGTAGAATTTATGAAGAACACTTAGAACTTGAAGATAGAACTTGAGAGAGATCAATTAGATGAAGAAAATTGAAGAATGAAAGTATTTGTAGGTGTTTTTGGTCGTTGGTGTATGGATTAGATATAAAGGATATGTAATTTTATTTTCATGTAAATAAGTCATGAATGATTACTCATATTTTTGTAATTTTATGAGATATTTCATGCTAGTTGCCAAATGATGGTTCCCACATATGTTAGGTGACTCACATGGGCTGCTAAGAGCTGATCATTGGAGTGTATATACCAATAGTACATACATCTAAAAGCTGTGTATTGTACGAGTACGAATACGGGTGCATACGAATAGAATTGTTGATGAAACTGAACGAGGATGTAATTGTAAGCATTTTTGTTAAGTAGAAGTATTTTGATAAGTGTATTGAAGTCTTTCAAAAGTGTATAAATACATATTAAAACACTACATGTATATACATTTTAACTGAGTCGTTAAGTCATCGTTAGTCGTTACATGTAAGTGTTGTTTTGAAACATTTAGGTTAACGATCTTGTTAAATGTTGTTAACCCAATGTTTATAATATCAAATGAGATTTTAAATTATTATATTATCATGATATTATCATGTATGAATATCTCTTAATATGATATATATACATTAAATGTCTTTACAACGATAATCGTTACATATATGTCTCGTTTAAAAATCATTAAGTTAGTAGTCTTGTTTTTACATATGTAGTTCATTGTTAATATACTTAATAATATGTTTACTTATCATAGTATCATGTTAACTATATATATATCCATATATATATGTCATCATATAGTTTTTACAAGTTTTAACGTTCGTGAATCACCGGTCAACTTGGGTGGTCAATTGTCTATATGAAACATATTTCAATTAATCAAGTCTTAACAAGTTTGATTGCTTAATATGTTGGAAACATTTAATCATGTAAATATCAATCTCAATTAATATATATAAACATGGAAAAGTTCGGGTCACTACAATATGAGTGTGAAAAATGATCAGAATTCGGTTGGCTTTATAGGGAATTGAGTTCAGGGATACTCCGCGACTCGCGGCATTTTTTGCCTTCAAACTCCACGAGTCGCGGAGTTTGAAAATACAGCTCACTCCAAATTGGATCTTAGTCTGCTGACGGTTTTAAATATTAATATAATATATATATATATAATTTTTAAGAATTATTTGTAAATTATATTATATTCATGTGCATAGTTGACTTGTAATTTTTAGTCCATTGCGTCGAGCGTTGAGAGTTGACTCTGGTCCCGGTTCCGGATTTTCGAACGTCCTTGCGTATAATTTTATATTTTGTACTTTGCGTTTTGAATCTTGTACTCTTGTAATTTCGAGACGTTTCTTATCAATAATTGGAACTTCTTTGATTGTATTTTGTACTTTTGAGCTTTTTGGTCGTTTGCGTCTTCAATTCGTCGAATATGTCTTTTGTCTTCACTTTTTATTATTTAAACGAATATCACTTTTAAATAGAATAATTGCAATTAAAAGCTTGTCTTTCTTGAGGAATAATGCTATGAAATATATGTTCGTTTTTAGCATTATCAAATATTCCCACACTTAAGCGTTGCTTGTCCTCAAGCAATATCGTCTTGAAATACTAGAATCACTTCTTTATTCTTCACACTTTGTACATCAATGATTTCTATACGGCGGTATAAACAATGGTAGTAACGATATGGTTTACAGTCCCACATGACTATAAAAATTTAGATCCATTAAGGAAATTGGATCTTTATGAAAACATTTGATCTTTTGAAAATTAAATCTAGTTTTTACCCTAGATAAGTTTTCCGGAATAACCCTTTACCGGTGTTTGCAAAATATTTTTGTGGGTTTGGTGGGTTTCAGATTTAAAAATTTTAGCTCAAAACTTGCGGTTTTGTATCACCCACTTGCTAACCTTGTATTTGGAAAGCAACACGTCCAGTTTACTTGTCCCGTATATTACCTTTCGGTAAACTACCGTCCGGTTGTAAAGGAAAGCATTGAACAAGCAACTGTTAAGGCAATGTCCCCTAACATGCTTTTAATTATGGTCTATAACGTGTCGGACGCAATTACTATCCTTGGTAGGAGCAATAGTAAAGCTCACCCTTATGATTTTTCGGTCTGGCACAAGGTCCTGTCTTTGACCACTATGCAACCACCGTTCTTACGGTTGACACCCGATTTAGTTCAGGTGACCTAATGAATTCCAGGTGAATTCCTAGGATTTTACGTTCAATGATAATGAACGCATTGAAAATAGCGTTTTCAGAAAACAAATCGGTTTGTAATTTTGATCAAAATATTTTCTCGTTCAAGCTCGAGTTTAGATATCATTGAATTCCATGAGTTTGTAATTCTCAATCTTTAAGGTCAATCTCAAGGATTGAGTAATATCAGGCTTAAAAGCTGATTTTTAGTCTTTAAGGAGATTATCCTTTCTGGGGATCTGATTCATTAGTCTTATCAAGCTAATTTGCATGGTGCCCCCCCCATTGTACGAGATAAATCCTTCTCATGGTTCGGATAAATTTGACCACTTGGCGACCCTATTTAATGCTGAGGTCCGTGGATTTCCTGCTGATTTTAGTGATGACTTTTCTAGATTTTTCGTCAACCTACAGCTGGTCTGGACGACAACTTCCTGACTTAAATCAAGAAGCGCGTGTCTTTTTCGGAAGACTTTACTTCCTTTTAATGATGGAATTGATTCATCGTGTAGATCCATCTCTCTTACAGTAAATTAGGTAAAACTTTTTAGTTTAGTCCAAAGCAAAAGTATTTTCAGTTATTTGTACAAAAATATGTGATATATGTTTTGAATAACTTGGAGAATTTTCCCACACTTGGCTTTTATTTTCCTTTTTATTGTCCTCTATTCCATTTTAAATGAATTTTAACATTTTGGTTTGTTTCTCAATTTATGTCCTTTCCGAGGTTACAATAATTTCGGTGTTAAAACCTAGTTTTATCGTTCATAAATATGTATAAACATGATTTTGAGTTCATTTAATTGAAAGTTTTGAAAAATTTTACTAGAATTGGGTAGTTAGTATATAAGACTAGGGCTGTTCTTTATTATCAGAGAGCACTAGATTCTAATACAACTACTGCTTTACTAGTATTTTTAATGGTAACCAAGTGTTTAAGATAAAAATTATAAAATCCGAAAGAATTTAACCCCTTCCCACACTTAAGATCTTGCAATGCCCTCATTTGCAAGAAATCAGTAACAATTTAAATTATTGAGGGTGATTTGTGTGAAAATGATTAAATTTTTACCAAAGTTTCCAAATATATTGGCGTTTGTTTGCTGAATGATAAATGGTGCACATCATTTGTTCATTCCGTCTTGTTGTTATTTCACATATATTTTGCATCTTGCCGTCAAAATTAGTTGCTTTTGCTGAACTTAATGCCAGTCTTTGAAAATGCGTTGTTTTACCCTGTTATGTACATAAGATAAACTGCAAACATATATACATATTTTTGAAGTTTGGTATATTACCCCACATTCAAAAATTATTAAAATCTAAGAATAAAAGTTAGAAAATTATAAAAACTATTACAATATTAACATAAGTATTAAACGTATCAACATTACAAATTACAAAATAAATAAAACTAAGTAGACTAGGGATGATACTGATACCAATAGGGGTTCCAAGCATAACCATAGGTGCTATAGAATGCTTCAGCTGGGTTATACGTAGGATACGGTGGTTGCATCTCTATAGACCAGGGAGGGAATATGGGTTTTGGAGTAGGAATATAGTTTCTACCTATATGTTGGCAATGAGCTATGATTTGGTTTTGATGAACTTGCCAATCTTCAAATGCTCTCTGTCTAGCATTTTCGTACTCCTGTGAAGCTATAAAGCTTTGCATTTCTTGCATTTCATTTCCCCCTCCTACATTACCTTGCTGTTGGTTTCTCTCAACCTGTGGATGTCTACCATGGTATTGTACTGCGGCGTTATTTCGCCTCTTCAAAACTTTCGCACCATGGTATACATTTAAACCTATTGTATCGCGGGGTTCTGGTTCTTCGACTAATAATCCCCCCCGACTTATATCCACACCGAGATATTCAGCAATCAAAGTAATAAAAATACCACCTCCTATTATGCTATGCGGTCTCATCCCCCTAACCATAGCTGATAAATAATAACCCACACAATAAGGTATACTTACAGCGCTTTGTGGGTCTCGAATACACATATGGTAAAACAAATCCTGTTCATTTACCTTTTCCTTGTTCTTACCTCTTTGTGTAATCGAATTAGCTAAAAACCTATGAATCACTCTTAATTCAGCTCTATCTATATCCAAATAAGAGTAATTTCCCCCTTTGAATCGGTGATGGCTTGTCATTTGACTCCATACACCATGTGTATCAAAATTTTCATCTATCTTTCTACCATTTAGTATCAACCCTCTACAATCGGCAGATGCTAACTCCTCAGGCGTATATATACGTAAAGCCTGAGCCATGTCTAGTAAAGACATGTGGCGCATCGAACCTCCTAACAAAAATCTAATAAAAGATCGATCGGTTAAACTAGCTACCCGATCATTTAATTCTATACTACACAACAATTCTTCACACCATACTTTATATACAGGTCTACGCATGGTGAATAAACGTACCTAGTCGTTAAAAGTAGAATTACCATACCTCTGTGCAAGTAATTCCCTAATTGGCCCGGCCAATTCTACAGCTTCTAATGGTCCCCATTCTATGACCCTAGGTACCTCAACAACTTTAGAATGAAGAGTATGCAAACCCCTTTGGTATTTTGGATAATCTATCCAAAGTCTGTCAAATCTCAGGTTCGGGTGCAAATCTTCCAAGTGCATATCAGAAAATGTCATGACTGGATGAGGTATATCTTGTTTGTAGAAGTTATCCACCTCCTGTTGTTCCGCATTCTCAGCAGGAGCATTGCGAGCTTGGGATGAAGATTCACCCCTTTCAGTCTGCAAAACACATCAAACACAATTTTTGTGCATCCAAATATGCATTAGTGTCAGCAAAATCATCAATCAAAATAATTACAATGACATGATCAATTTATATCAAATTTAAGCTCATTTTCATATTTTCATCAAATCTACACTTTTTCAAATAAGCATATACGAAAATGTTCGTCAAGTTCATAAGTATTTTACTCAAATAACATGTCAAAATAATCATTACTAGCAATTAAACAAGTTTCAAATGGCATTATCTCTCAAAATCAAGTTCATGAATTTTTAGACATGAAAAAGTCCACTTTAATTCTCAAAATCATGTTTAGGCTCAAAGTTTGGATCATTTAACTACCTAAACATGTTACACTACTTAATTTAGCAACAATTCATGACAAAAATCGGCCATAACCTGTTTATATCAAAAAGCCCCAAATTTGCTCAAGAACACAAACCCTAGATTACTCAAAATTTGAAGTTTAAGGCTTCTAATCATGTTAAATAGCATCAATCTAGGTTATACAAGCATAATACATAAGCAATTTAAGCATAATTACACTAAAAAGCATTAAAATCAAATTGGGGTAAAAATTGCTCAAGAACACTAATTTTCGGATTAAATGGTGTTTAGGTGTAGAAATTTACCGTTTTTCTTGAGTAATTCCTTGATAGCATCCTTCTCAACATGATTTTAGTAAAAGATTTGATGATTAACGGTTAAAAATTGTGATTTTGGGGGTATTTTTTCGGGTTTTTGCGGGTATTATTTTCGCAGTATTTTTGAGTTTGTGGTGTGGACTGAGCTGTTCTGCGTTTATATTTTTTTTCTGGATTTTAGGAACTCCGCGAGTCGCGGTATATTACCCTTCAAACTCCGCGACTCGCGAAGTTTTTTTTTTTTTTTTTTTTATAACATCTTATACTAATTAAAACAATTAAGTAATTAATTTTAAAATTTTGTTTCCCTTGTTATTTAGGACGAGGTCGTTTCGGATCGATGTCCTAGTCCGTCCTTCGACAAAATTTTAAAATTTGTCTTTTTGTAGCGATTGTTTTAAAAGCTAAGATTTTTGGGTTTTTTTTAATGTTTTTGGCATACTTTAATTCAATAAGATTAAAAATAATGATAATAAAAGTTCTCGTCCCTCCCTTGGGTAAAGCAATTTCGGTTCAAAGACCTAGTCTTCAACTTACGACGAATTTTAAAAATCATATTTTTAACTTAGCGACATAAAGTAAATTTTTGTTTTTAAATTCACACAACTTAAATATAAAATTCAAAATTAATATTAAAAATTCACACCAAACTTAAAATTTAAAATGCATAAAAATAAAATTCATATTTTTAAAAATTAAAAATTCACACCAAACTTAATTTAAAAATTTATATTATAAATTCATACCAAACTTATATTAATTTTTCAAATATTTACAATTTTAAAAATATTGTTTTTACAAAGTTTACAATATTAATTTAAGATTTAAATATTAATTTTAAAAACATGGTAAAAATAAAATTAAAAATCTTTTTGGCTTTTTATCCCACTTTAATCAATCAAATATTATCAAAAATATGCGCCCCTCTTTTCGGTAAAGTAATTTCGGTTCCATGACCTAATTTAACTCATGACGAATTTTTGAAATATTTTGGGTTGATTGATTAAAGATATTTATACCTTAAGAATAAACGTTAAATTTCGCAGTGATGTAATAAATTTTTGAATGATATCAATAATTTCGGTCGCCAAACCTAATTTTATTCAATACCAATTTAATACTTTATAGCGAACAAATTAGCGTTTATTATCAAAAGGTTAAAAATAAAAAAATAAAATAAAAACTGTACAAACATACCTGTGAAATAGATTTCTTAGTTATATGATCTATCCCATTCATAAGATAGTCGGTTTAATTGGTTTTCCATAGCTACATAGGCGTAACCTCGAGTATTCAGTGTCTTTTCTTCTAAACATATGAACGGTCCGTCTCTGCATAAAGTAACAAATTCGGTATTTGAATAGGTTTGATTATTTGAACATTTACCTCCATGTGACCATTTTCCGCATTTGTGACATCTTTCTAGGTGTCGTGCTCTTCTTTTCGCTGCGGATTTTGATTTTCCTTTACCAAATTGTAACTTATTATCTTCGCATCTAAATTCTTTTCTAACTCCGTCCAATCTTTCTCTGATTACTGATACTATTTCACTCGGTAGTGTGTCATTATTACGTTTAGTGATCAAAGAGTGTAGCATTAGACCATGGTTTAGTTCACAGGCAGTCTTCATTTCCTAAAAAAATAAAAATTCAGAATGGGGGGAGAAGACTAGTTCTTTAGGGTCTGCTAGGGAAAGACCATTCGGGTTCCATTTTCGAGAACTACACGAAAACAGACAATCTAACTCTAACAGAAATACATATTATCCTTTAAAGACTTGATTCTCCCCACACTTAGTTAGCTGTGGTGTCGAAATTGTGATTAACTTCGTTGTCGACTTCCATCGGACTATCTATGTAGTGTTTAACTCTGTGACCATTAACTTTAAATTCAATCCCATTTGAATTTATTAATTCTATTGTTCCGTATGGAAAAACTCTTTTAACTATGAGTGGTCCAGACCATCTTGATTTCAATTTTCCAGGAAATAGCTTGAATCGTGAATTGAAAAGAAGAACTCTGTCTCCTTCCTTAAATTCTTTTGAACTTCTGATTCTTTTATCATGCCATTTCTTCGTTCTTTCTTTATAGATTAACGAATTATCGTATGCTTCATGTCTTAATTCTTCTAATTCGCTTAGTTGACTTAATCGTAGACGTCTGGCTTCATGTAAATCAAGATTACATGTCTTCAAAGCCAAAAATGCTTTGTGTTCAATTTCTACTGGAAGATGACATGCTTTTCCATAAATAAGTCTAAAAGGTGTGGTTCCAATTGGAGTTTTGTAGGCTGTTCTAAAAGCCCAGAGTGCATCCTCCAATTTAATGGACCATTCCTTCGGATTTGATCCTACAGTTTTCTCTAGAATACGTTTTAAAGCTCGGTTGGTATTTTCAACTTGTCCACTTGTTTGTGGATGATATGCGGTGGAGATTTTATGAGTTACTCCATATCTTTTAAGAACTTTCTCAAGTTGATTATTACAAAAATGAGTACCCCGATCACTTATTAAAGCTTTCGGTGTTCCAAACCTTGCAAAAAGATGTTTTAAAAAGTTGACTACAACTCGTGCATCGTTAGTTGGGAGAGCTTGTGCTTCCACCCATTTAGATACATAATCAATGGCTACGAGAATATAGAGATTATTATGAGATTTTGGAAATGGACCCATAAAGTCAATACCCCAAATGTCAAATACTTCACATACTTGGATGACATTTTGTGGCATTTCATCACGTTGACTTATTTTTCCGGCCCTTTGACAAGCATCACAGGATTTGCAAATAAGGTGTGCGTCTTTGTAAATTGTAGGCCAATAGAATCCAGCATCATAAACTTTTCTTGCTGTTAGTTGAGGCCCATAATGCCCTCCTGTTGGTCCTGTGTGACAATGGTTTAATATTTTACTAGCTTCATCTCCAAATACACATCGGCGTATTATTCCATCGGGACAACCTTTAAACAAATGTGGATCTTCCCAAAAATAGTGTTTTATATCACTGAAGAATTTCTTTTGTTTTTGGTACGATAATCCTTTTTCAAGGAATCCTCAAACTAAGTAGTTTGCATAGTCTGCAAACCATGGAATTTCTTTATGATCTATCTTCAATAGATATTCATCAGGAAAGTTGTCTTGTATGGCCGATTCATTTAGAACTTCTAATTCGGGATTTTCAAGACGAGAAAGATGATCAGCGGTGAGATTTTCTGCTCCTCTTTTATCTCGGATTTCAATATCAAACTCTTGTAAGAGTAAGATCCAACGGATTAATCTTGGTTTAGCATCTTGTTTCGAAAATAGGTATCTAAGAGCAGAATGGTCGGTATAGACCACCGTTTTTGCTAGAACGAGATATGATCGAAATTTGTCAAAAGCAAAGACAATAGCAAGGAGTTCTTTTTCAGTAGTTGTATAGTTCGTTTGTGCTCCTTGTAACGTCTTACTAGCATAATATATAGGTTGAAATCGTTTTTCAATCCTTTGTCCTAAAACGGCTCCCATTGCAAAATCACTTGCATCGAACATTAGTTCAAATGGTAGATTCCAATTTGGTGTTATCATGATTGGCGCATTAGTGAGGTTCTCTTTAAGAATATTAAAAGATTTGATACACTCATCTGAAAAGATGAATGGAGCATCTTTTTCTAGGAGTTTATTCATAGGAGTGGCAATTTTAGAAAAATCTTTTATGAAACGTCGGTAAAAACCGGCATGCCCTAGAAAACTCCTAACTCCTCTAACATTGGTGGGATGTGGAAGTTTAGCAATTACATCTACTTTAGCTCTATCCACTTCAATTCCTTCTTTTAAAATTTTATGACCAAGAACGATGCCTTCTTTAACCATGAAATGGCATTTCTCCTAATTAAGAACTAGATTTGATTGTTCGCATCTAATGAGCATTCGTTCCAGATTAGCTAGACATGTTTCAAATGTATCACCGAAGACTGAAAAGTCATCCATGAAAACTTCCATGCATTCTTCTATCATGTCATGAAAAATCGCCATCATACACCTTTGAAAGGTTGCAGGGGCGTTGCAAAGTCCAAATGGCATGCGTTTGTAAGCAAAAGTACCATAAGGGCATGTGAATGTGGTTTTCTCTTGGTCCTCGGGTGCTATTGGAATTTGAAAATATCCGGAAAATCCATCTAGAAAACAATAGTAACTATTTCCGGCTAATCTTTCCAACATTTGATCTATGAAAGGTAAGGGAAAGTGATCTTTTCTGGTGGCGTCATTTAATTTTCTATAATCAATACACACACGCCATCCTGTTACAGTCCTAGTAGGAATAAGCTCATTTTTTTCATTTGTAATGACAGTCATGCCACCCTTCTTAGGCACGCATTGAACTGGGCTTACCCATGGACTATCAGAGATTGGATATATCAAACCTGCATCTAGCAGTTTAATAATCTCTTTCTTAACTACATCTTGCATATTAGGATTTAGTCTTCGTTGGCGTTGCACATACGTTTTATGACCTTCTTCCATAAGGATTTTATGTGTGCAATTCGAAGGACTTATTCCTTTAATATCATGAATCTTCCATGCAATGGCTGGTTTATGAGCTTTCAACACAGAAATAAGTTGTGATTTCTCATTTTCAGTAAGAGAAGACGATATTATTACAGGTAATTCAGATTCACCATGTAAATAAGCGTATTCCAAATGGTTTGGAAGTGGCTTTAACTCTAATTTCGGTGGTTCTTCTATCGATGATTTATATCGATATCTGTCTTCTTCTTTTAGCATTTGAATTTCTTCTGTTGTTGGTTCATATCCATTAGCTATAAGTGTAGCTAACATTTCAACTTCATCAATTGGTTCATTACCTTCTCCTAAAGAACATTCTCCTGTTCCTTGTAATTCTGGAAATTCTTCTAATAATTCTGCATGTGCATCTATAGTTTAAATATAATAACATGTATCATCTGCAGATTGTGGTTGTTGCATTGCTCTATCAACTGAAAAGGTAACACTCTCATCCTCTATACTTAGGGTCAATTTCTTACCGAACACGTCTATCATTGATTTAGCCGTGTTTAAGAATGGTCTTCCTAATATGAGAGGAACTTGAGAATCTTCTTCCATGTCCAGAACAACAAAATCTACTGGAAATACTAAAGTACCAACTTTAACTAGCATGTTTTCCATTATCCCTCTAGGATATTTTATTGATCGATCAGCTAGTTGTATGCTTATTCTGGTTGGTTTCAATTCTCCAAGGTCTAGTTTAGCGTATAGTGAATATGGCATTAGATTTATACTAGCACCTAAATCTGCCAATGCTTCTATTGAACTAAGACTACCCAGAAAACATGGAATTGTGAAACTTCCTGGATCAGATAGTTTTTCTGGTATCTTATTCAACAGCACTGCTGAACAATTAGCATTCATAGTAATAGCCGAGAGTTCTTCCATTTTCTTTCTATTCGTGATTAGATCTTTCAAGAATTTAGCGTATCTAGGCATTCCTGAAATCACATCAATGAAAGGAAGATTTACATTTATCTGTTTAAACATATCCAAGAATTTGGATTGCTCGGCTTCAAGTTTCTCTTTCTTCATTTTACTCGGGTAAGGAAGTGGTGGTTGGTATGGTTTAACATAAGGTTTAGCCTTAACTGTGTTATCTTCATTAACCTTTTCAACTACCGGTTCTTTTTCCTTATCTTGATCATGTTGTGGTTCTTGTGGAGTAGGAATAGCTTCATCAGAAGTTACAGGTATTTCAGGTTGTTTAAGTGTTGTACCACTTCTTGTGGTAATAGCTTTAGCTGTTTCATTTCGGGGGTTAGCATTTGTATCACTAGGTAAACTCCCCGGTTTTCTTTCACCTATTAACCTTGCTAGGTTACTTACTTCTTGTTCCAGATTTTGAATAGAAGCTTGTTGATTTCTAAATGCTTGAGCATTTTGTTCATTAGTTTGTTTCTGAGATGTGAAAAACTGCGTTTGAGTTTCAACTAGCTTCGTCATCATATCTTCTAAATTCGGCTTTTTATCATCGGTTTGTTGTGGTGGTTTGTTTTGAAAATTAGGTCTTTGCTGATTGTAAGTATTATTGGATACTTGTTGATTGCTAGGACCTTGTTGGTTATTGTATGGAATATTTCAGTTATAATTCTAGTTTTGATTGTAAATCGGTCTTGGCGGTTGATAATTATTCTGATAATTATTTCCAGGTCTTTGGTTTATGTATGAAATATTCTCTCTTTGTTCCATTGTTAATTCAATACTGAGACAATCTTTTGTCAAATGTGGTCCTCCACACTGCTCACAACTAATTCGTATTGAGTGAATATCTTTAGTCATCCTCTCTCGACAGCATCTATCTTTGCGGAAATGGAATCTAAGTCATGGCTAGAATCGGCTCTAGCTTCTTTAGATGATCTAACGATATCTTTTTCTTGGTGCCACTCATGTGAGTGGGAAGCAGTGTTATCAATAATTTTGTAAGCATCAGTTTCGGTTTTCTTCATAATAGAACCACCAGCTGCTATATCTATGTCTTTCCTTGTAGTGATGTTGCATCCTTGGTAGAATATTTGTACTATTTGACAGGTGTCTAAACCATGTTGCGGACATCCTCTTAACAACTTTCCAAATCTAGTCCACGCCTCATATAGAGTTTCATTTGGCTTCTGTGTGAACGTAACAATTTCTGCTTGAAGTCTTACGGCTTTAGATGCAGGAAAGAATTGTTTAAGAAATTTTTCAACTAAAACATCCCATGTATCAATCGCCCCTTCAGGTAACGATTCCAACCAATCTTTGGCTTCTCCCTTTAAAGTCCAGGGAAATAACATGAGATATATCTGTTCATCCTCAACTTCTCGGATTTTAAATAGTGTGCAGATCCTATTAAAGGTACGTAGATGTTCATTTGGATCTTCCTTCGGTGCACCACTAAATTGGCATTGATTAGTCACCATGTGTAGAATTTGTCCTTTGATTTCATAATCTGGCGCATTAATGTCTGGATGAGTAATTGTGTAACCTTGGCCAGTGCGTTTAGCTCTCATTCGGTCTTCCATACTTAAAGGTTCCAGATTCTCCATAATTGAATTTATTGAATCGGAATCACTAGAGGATTCTGATTTAATGGTTCATTCCTCAACAATCTCTGTTTGAATGATTGGTGGTTCCGGAGGAAAGTTTAGTGGTTCAGGATCTACGAATCGTTCCTGGATATTCTCCGGATTCTCAATTGTGAGGTCGGGTTCAAAATATGGATTATCGGAAATTTGAACTGGAGTACTTGGTCGACTGGATGACGATTCTAAAGAAAAATCAACGGCAGTAATATTTGCTAAATGTCTTGATCTAGTTACAGGTGGTGAACGTACAAAAGGTGGTGAACGTCTTGCTCGGTGCATTCACTGAATATCCTATTAGTTTTTAAAAGGAAAGAAAAATTATAATAAGTTATCCAATCAATAGACTTTTCTGATTTTGCCCACGTTTCGAATAGCCAAAAGATGCAGCAGAGGGGCAGGATTCGTTTGGTCTCAATATAATTGAGGACTGTTTGGCTCCAATAACCCGGTCCACGTACAAATCCAACTATTACTACGAACCAGAAAATTTTGATGTCTATCAATTTAACCACTTAAAATAAATTTTCGTCATTTTAAGAAATTTAGATAAGAAGTAGAATAAAAATCTATGTCCTAAAACTAGAATAGCGAGAAATAAGAAAGAAAAAGAGCGCGTCGGAAAAAGGTCGAAAAAGAAAAATGGTTGAAAAATAAAAGGTGACGAAAAAATAAAAGAAACTTATAACACTTAAAAACACTTGACTAACCTAACCTTATTACTACAACTAACTTAAAATTATAATCGCAAATTGAGATTACTAATTGGAATGATAATTGATACATTGGTAAAAGTCTTCTAAAAATATTAAAGCTTACAGGAAAAACTATATCCCAAATGGAAATAACTTAAAAAAAACTAAAACTTAAAAAGGCGTCGCAAAGTTCTAAAGTACCTAAATCTTAGTCTAAAGAAAAAGCACTTAAGGGATTTTACGGCAAAGCCTAAAAATCTAGAAGTAAAAATAACTGTGGCAAAAACTATGACTTAAAACTAATTACGAGCGAAAAATACAAATATTACACTAAAAACGAATAAAAAGGGACAAAATATAAAAATAAACTAAAAGTTGTAAAAAGTATAATTTTTATAAAAATATTATTTTTATGAAAAGTATTAATTTTTATATATATTAAAACTAATTATAATTAATTAAAACTAATTATAATTAATTAAAACTAAATTATATTAATAATAAACTAATTAGGGTTTAAATAATAATAGTAATTAATAATTACCCGTAATTAAATGCAGATTAGGGTTTCTGTCAGTGTCAGGGTAGCTCCGCGAGTTGCGGTATTCCAAGCAGCAAACCCCGCGAGTCGCGGGGTTCCAAAATTCAACTCTGGTACAGTTTTAAATTTGACGCGTTTTTTTTTTATTTTATATTTTCTGTTTTTATATTTTCTGTTTATATCAAAATATTTGTATAATAAAAACTTATATTTAAAAACTTAAATAAAAATAGAACTTCTTTATAATTTTAAAAATATCTTAAAAATAGATTTATATATATTAAATTTTTTTTTTCGGTTTTTTTTATGTTTTAAATAAAAACAAAATACTTAAATAAAACTTATATAAAAATAAAGAAACTTTATAAAACTTAAATATCTTAAAAATACTTATATTTTTGTTTTTCTTTTTATATTTTTGAATAATTAAAAACGTATTTTTATAAAAACGAATTTTAATAAAAGTAAACTAAAATTTTTTTTTCTTTATATTAGCGTTGCGCTTCCGGCGTTTAAGAGTTCCCCGGCAGCGCGCCAAAAATACTTGATGTGTGCAGCGGGGTGTACGAAATACTATTAAATTTTACAAGAAAATACTATTAAATACGATACTATTTTACACAAGATATTTATTTATTTATAGAATGGATATACTTAAACCTTGCTACAACACTTATAGGCAGTGTACCTAATCGTACAGTAGTGTAGTTTTTAGTAAGTTCGGTTCGTTCCACAGGGAAAATCTTTAAACAAAGCTTAACGCTATATTAGTTTACTTTTATAAAAATACAAATATATATATAAATAATATTATTATTATAAAGGGGGGTTTTTACCGTTTAATGACCGGTTTGTCGATTTTAAAACTTTAGTCGCAATTAAAACCAAATGTAAAATAATAAATAAATACAAGACTTAATTTAAAGCGTAAAGTAAATAACGATAATGAAATTGCGAATAATAAAAGTGCGATAAAATAAACTTGCGATAATTAAAAAATACGATAATTAAAAGTGCAATTAAATACAATAACAATAAATAAAAGTGCTATAATTAGAAGTGCAATTAAATATAAAATAAAGGAAATTAAATATGAAATAAAAGAATTATGCTTATTTAAACTTCCGTAATCATGATGTTTGACGTGTTGATTTTAGTTTTATGCCCATGGGTTAATTGTCCTTTGTCCTGGATTATTTAATATGTCCGTCTAGTTTTTGTCCATAACAGTCCATCAGTCATAAATATAAAGTGCGAGTGTCCTCGTCAAATTATCCTTATACCCGAAGTTAAATATTCCAACTAATTGGGGACTTAAACTGTAACAAGATTTTAATACTTTGTTTAATAATTACACCAGGATGTCGACTGAGTGTAACCCAAGGTTTTAATATTTTGTTATAAATTATACCAAGTGTCCTTGTACATAATTTCACCCCTGTTTTAATTATTCTAGTGGCTATTAATCCATTCCCGTGTCCGGTTAAATGAACGATTATTCGTACATATAAATACCCCGCCCATCGTGTTCGATCGAGTGTATATGGTAATTTATAGGGACGCCCAATTGTAAATCTTTATATTAACATTAACAAACTATCATTTAGTTAAACAAATATAAAGCCCATTAATAGCCCATAGTCTAATTTCCACAAGTGTCGTTCCTTTGTCAACCCCAATTATGGTACAAAGTCCAATTACCCAATTTTAGTAATTAGCCCAACATCATGATTACTTCGGATTAAATAAGCATAATAATAACTTAGCTACGAGACATTAAATTAAAAAGGTTGAACATAACTTACAATGATTAAAAATAGCGTAGCGTTACACGGACAGAATTTCGACTTACACCCTTACAACATTTGCTAACATACCCTTATTATTAGGATTTAAAATTAAAATTAAAATTAAAATATAAATTATATATATACATTTACGTATATATTGAGAGAGAGATGGATTATATGAGTGTGAAAAATGATCAGAATTCGGTTGGCTTTATAGGGAATTGAGTTCAGGGATACTCCGCGACTCGCGGCATTTTTTGCCTTCAAACTCCGCGAGTCGCGGAGTTTGAAAATACAGCTCACTCCAAATTGGATCTTAGTCTGCCGACGGTTTTAAATATTAATATAATATATATATAATTTTTAAGAATTATTTATATATTATATTATATTCATGTGCATCAGTGTTGTAAAAGTCGCCCGACTTGACCGACGCGTCGGCCGATGCGTCGTTTTTTTGGGTTCTCCATCCCGTTTTTTCTAAAAACGACTCAAAAGACGGTCAAAGCTAAAAGTTCGGCCAAAGTCTGTCAAAGACGGTCAAAGTTGGTCAAAAACTGTCAAAATCAGTCAAATTTTCGTCAAGATCTGATATGTTTTTTAAAAATTAGGTTTTGTTTTGATTTTTTGGGCTACTCTTTTATCTGTGTCCTTAGTGATTATGTACTCGGTAACATTAATTAAGTTTGAAGTTCGATTGTTTTTAAATTCAAATTCTTATTTAAGAAATTTATGGTACATAATCAACTATTTTATATGTATATAAATATATATTTAAGAAATTATTAATAAAGTCAACGTTGGTCAACGATCGATGCGTCACCGACGCGTCAACGACCGATGCGTCACCGACGCATCACCGACTCGACCGACGCGTCCTTTTTAGGTCTAGACCGATGCGTCCCCGACTTGTGACTTTTACAACCTTGATGTGCATAGTTGACTTGTAATTTTTAGTCCGTTGCGTCGAGCGTTGAGAGTTGACTCTGGTCCCGGTTCCGGATTTTCGAACGTCCTTGCGTACAATTTTATATTTTGTACTTTGCGTTTTGAATCTTGTACTCTTGTAATTTCGAGACGTTTCTTATCAATAATTGGAACTTCTTTGATTGTATTTTGTACTTTTGAGCTTTTTGGTCGTTTGCGTCTTCAATTCGTCGAATCTGTCTTTTGTCTTCACCTTTTATTATTTAAACGAATATCACTTTTAAATAGAATAATTGCAATTAAAAGCTTGTCTTTCTTGAGGAATAATGCTATGAAATATATGTTCATTTTTAGCTTTATCAAATATTCCCACACTTAAGCGTTGCTTGTCCTCAAGCAATATCGTCTTGAAATACTAGAATCACTTCTTTATTCTTCACACTTTGTACATCAGTGATTTCTATACGGCGGTATATTTCTATACAGCGGTATAAACAATGGTAGTAACGATATGGTTTACAGTCCCACATGACTATAAAAATTTAGATCCATTAAGGAAATTGGATCTTTATGAAAACATTTGATCTTTTGAAAATTAAATCTAGTTTTTACCCTAGATAAGTTTTCCGGAATAACCCTTTACCGGTGTTTGCAAAATATTTTTGTGGGTTTGGTGGGTTTCAGATTTGAAAATTTTAGCTCAAAACTTGCGGTTTTGTGTCACCCACTTGCTAACCTTGTATTTGGAAAGCAACACGTCCAGTTTACTTGTCCCGTATATTACCTTTCGGTAAACTACCGTCTGGTTGTAAAGGAAAGCGTTGAACAAGCAACTGTTAAGGCAATGTCCCCTGACATGCTTTTAATTATGGTCTATAACGTGTCGGACGCAATTACTATCCTTGGTAGGAGCAATAGTAAAGCTCACCCTTATGATTTTTTGGTCTGGCACAAGGTCCTGTCTTTGACCACTATGCAACCACCGTTCTTACGGTTGACACCCGATTTAGTTCAGGTGACCTAATGAATTCCAGTTGAATTCCTAGGATTTTACGTTCAATGGTAATGAATGCATTGAAAATAGGGTTTTCAGAAAACAAATCGGTTTGTAATTTTGATCAAAATATTTTCTCGTTCAAGCTCGAGTTTAGATATCATTGAATTCCATGAGTTTGTAATTCTCAATCTTTAAGGTCAATCTCAAGGATTGAGTAATATCAGGCTTAAAAGCTGATTTTTAGTCTTTAAGGAGATTATCCTTTCTGGGGATCTGATTCATTAGTCTTATCAAGCTAATTTGCATGGTGCCCCCCATTGTACGAGATAAATCCTTCTCATGGTTAGGATAAATCTGACCACTTGGCGACCCTGTTTAATGCTGAGGTCCGTGGATTTCCTGCTGATTTTAGTGATGACTTTTCTAGATTTTTCGTCAACCTACAGCTGGTCTGGACGACAACTTCCTGACTTAAATCAAGAAGCGCGTGTCTTTTTCGGAAGACTTTACTTCCTTTTAATGATGGAATTGATTCATCGTGTAGATTCATCTCTCTTACAGTAAATCAGGTAAAACTTTTTAGTTTAGTCCAAAGCAAAAGTATTTTCAGTTATTTGTACAAAAATATGTGATATATGTTTTGAATAACTTGGAGAATTTTCCCACACTTGGCTTTTATTTTCCTTTTTATTATCCTCTATTCCATTTTAAATGAATTTTAACATTTTGGTTTGTTTCTCAATTTATGTCCTTTCCGAGGTTACAATAATTTCGGTGTTAAAACCTAGTTTTATCGTTCATAAATATGTATAAACATGATTTTGAGTTCATTTAATTAAAAATTTTGAAAAATGTTACTAGAATTGAGTAGTTAGTATATAAGACTAGGGCTGTTCTTTATTATCAGAGAGCACTAGATTCTAATACAACTACTGCTTTACTAGTATTTTTAATGGTAACCAAGTGTTTAAGATAAAAATTATAAAATCCGAAAGAATTTAACCCCTTCCCACACTTAAGATCTTGCAATGCCCTCATTTGTAAGAAATCAGTAACAATTTAAATTATTGAGGGTGATTTGTGTGAAAATGATTAAATTTTTACCAAAGTTTCCAAATATATTGGCGTTTGTTTGCTGAATGATAAATGGTGCACATCATTTGTTCATTCCGTCTTGTTGTTATTTCACATATATTTTGCATCTTGTCGTCAAAATTAGTTGCTTTTGCTGAACTTAATGCCAGTCTTTGAAAATGCGTTGTTTTACCCTGTTGTGTACATAAGATAAACTGCAAACATATATACATATTTTTGAAGTTTGGTATATTACCCCACATTCAAAAATTATTAAAATCTAAGAATAAAAGTTAGAAAATTATAAAAACTATTACAATATTAACATAAGTATTAAACGTATCAACATTACAAATTACAAAATAAATAAAACTAAGTAGACTAGGGATGATACTGATACCAATAGGGGTTCCAAGCATAACCATAGGTGCTATAGAATGCTTCGGCTGGGTTATACGTAGGATACGGTGGTTGCATCTCTATAGACCAGGGAGGGAATATGGGTTTTGGAGTAGGAATATAGTTTCTACCTATATGTTGGCAATGAGCTATGATTTGGTTTTGATGAACTTTCCAATCTTCAAATGCTCTCTGTCTAGCATTTTCGTACTCCTGTGAAGCTATAAACCTTTGCATTTCTTGCATTTCATTTCCCCCTCCTACATTACCTTGCTGTTGGTTTCTCTCAACCTGTGGATGTCTACCATGGTATTGTACTGCGGCGTTATTTCGCCTCTTCAAAACTTTCGCACCATGGTATACTTTTAAACCTATTGTATCACGGGGTTCTGGTTCTTCGACTAATAATCCCCCCGACTTATATCCACACCGAGATATTCAGCAATCAAAGTAATAAAAATACCACCTCCTATTATGCTATGCGGTCTCATCCCCCTAACCATAGCTGATAAATAATAACCCACACAATAAGGTATACTTACAGCGCTTTGTGGGTCTCGAATACACATATGGTAAAACAAATCCTGTTCATTTACCTTTTCCTTGTTCTTACCCCTTTGTGTAATTGAATTAGCTAAAAACCTATGAATCACTCTTAATTCAGCTCTATCTATATCCAAATAAGAGTAATTTCCCCCTTTGAATTGGTGATGGCTTGTCATTTGACTCCATACACCATGTGTATCAAAATTTTCATATATCTTTCTACCATTTAGTATCAACCCTTTACAATCGGCAGATGCTAACTCCTCAGGCGTATATATACATAAAGCCTGAGCCATGTCTAGTAAAGACATGTGGCGCATCGAACCTCCTAAAAAAAATCTAATAAAAGATCGATCGGTTAAACTAGCTACTCGATCATTTAATTCTATACTACACAACAATTCTTCATACCATACTTTATATACAGGTCTACGCATGGTGAATAAACGTACCTAGTCGTTAAAAGTACAATTACCATACCTCTGTGCAAGTAATTCCCTAATTGGCCCGGCCAATTCTACAGCTTCTAATGGTCCCCATTCTATGACCCTAGGTACCTCAACAACTTTAGAATGAAGAGTATGCAAACCCCTTTGGTATTTTGGATAATCTATCCAAAGTCTGTCAAATCTCAGGTTCGGGTGCAAATCTTCCAAGTGCATATCAGAAAATGTCATGACTGGATGAGGTATATCTTGTTTGTAGAAGTTATCCACCTCCTGTTGTTCCGCATTCTCATCAGGAGCATTGCGAGCTTGGGATGAAGATTCACCCCTTTCAGTCTGCAAAACACATCAAACACAATTTTTGTGCATCCAAATATGCATTAGTGTCAGCAAAATCATCAATCATAAATATAAAGTCCATCAGTCATAAATATAAAGTGCGAGTGTCCTCGTCAAATTATCCTTATACCCGAAGTTAAATATTCCAACTAATTGGGGACTTAAACTGTAACAAGATTTTAATACTTTGTTTAATAATTACACCAGGATGTCGACTGAGTGTAACCCAAGGTTTTAATATTTTGTTATCAATTATACCAAGTGTCCTTATACATAATTTCACCCCTGTTTTAATTATTCTAGTGGCTATTAATCCATTCCCGTGTCCGGTTAAATGAACGATTATTCGTACATATAAATACCCCGCCCATCGTGTCTGATCGAGTGTATATGGTAATTTATAGGGACGCCCAATTGTAAATCTTTATATTAACATTAACAAACTATCATTTAGTTAAACAAATATAAAGCCCATTAATAGCCCATAGTCTAATTTCCACAAGTGTCGTTCCTTTGTCCAAACCCCAATTATGGTACAAAGTCCAATTACCCAATTTTAGTAATTAGCCCAACATCATGATTACTTCGGATTAAATAAGCATAATAATAACTTAGCTACGAGACATTAAATTAAAAAGGTTGAACATAACTTACAGTGATTAAAAATAGCGTAGCGTTACACGGACAGAATTTCGACTTACACCCTTACAACATTTGCTAACATACCCTTATTATTAGGATTTAAAATTAAAATTAAAATTAAAATATAAATTATATATATATATATTTAGGTATATATTGAGAGAGAGATAGATTATATGAGTGTGAAAAATGATCAGAATTCGGTTGGCTTTATAGGGAATTGAGTTCAGGGATACTCCGCGACTCGCGGCATTTTTTGCCTTCAAACTCCGCGAGTCGCGGAGTTTGAAAATACAGCTCACTCCAAATTGGATCTTAGTCTGCCGACGGTTTTAAATATTAATATAATATATATATAATTTTTAAGAATTATTTATATATTATATTATATTCATGTGCATAGTTGACTTGTAATTTTTAGTCCGTTGCGTCGAGCGTTGAGAGTTGACTCTGGTCCCGGTTCCGGATTTTCGAACGTCCTTGCGTACAATTTTATATTTTGTACTTTGCATTTTGAATCTTGTACTCTTGTAATTTCGAGACGTTTCTTATCAATAATTGGAACTTCTTTGATTGTATTTTGTACTTTTGAGCTTTTTGGTCGTTTGCGTCTTCAATTCGTCGAATCTGTCTTTTGTCTTCACCTTTTATTATTTAAACGAATATCACTTTTAAATAGAATAATTGCAATTAAAAGCTTGTCTTTCTTGAGGAATAATGCTATGAAATATATGTTCGTTTTTAGCATTATCAGTCGCATACTTAAATAAGGACGAGATTTGGAGTCCATGCTCGTATGATATTGTGTAAAAACTGCATTCAAGAAACTTATTTTGTTGTAACATATTTGTATTGTAAACCATTATGTAATGGTCGTGTGTAAACAGGATATTTTAGATTATCATTATTTGATAATCTACGTAAAGCTTTTTAAACCTTTATTGATGAAATAAAGGTTATGGTTTGTTTTAAAATGAATGCAGTCTTTGAAAAACGTCTCATATAGAGGTCAAAACCTCGCAACGAAATCAATTAATATGGAACGTTTTTAATCAATAAGAACGGGACATTTCAGTAGGTATCCGAGCGTTGGTCTTAGAGAACCAGAATTTTACATTATTGTGTCTTATCGAGTTTGTTAGGATGCATTAGTGAGTCTGGACTTCGACCGTGTTTACTTGAAAAATGATTGCTTAACAAATTTTGTTGGAAACTATATATTTTTAACATGTGAATATTATGTGATATATTAATCTCTTAACGCGTTTGATATTATGTGATAGATGTCTACCCCTAGAACAAGTCCAATTGACTCACCTAATAATAATGAAGCGTCAAATGTAAATTGGAATGATTCGTGGACTGATTCACAAGTTCCCGAAGAGGAACCGGAAGAAGAGTCGGAACCGGAAGAAGAATCGGAACCGGAAGAAGAATCAGAACCGAATGAAGAAATAGAACCGGTGGGGGAAATAATAAAACGGTTAAGTAAAAGAAAATCCTCAACCAACCGACCAAGGTTAATTATGGTCAATGGTGTTTCCGCCAAGGAAGCAAAATATTGGGAGGATTACCAATTCTCCGATGAATCGGATTCCGACGAGAATTCCGATGATGTTATAGAAATTACCCCAACTGAATTTAAAAAGGCAAAAGAAAATAATAAGGAAAAAAGCATAAAAATAGAGAAATCTAATTCCAACCCCGATGAACTTTATATGTATCGTCAACCCCCGAAGTCCTTAAGTTGTAACAATGACCCGGGAACCTCTAAACCACCAGGTTTTTCTAAACCAATGTGGAAAACAACGGCTCGTATTAGGGGAACATCATATATCCCTAGAAACTTGGCAAAACGAATCAAAACTGAAGAAGAAGAAACAAACGAGTCGGAATAAGATAGTTGTATTCGTGTGGTGTAATATATGTAATATAGTGTGCTTATGCTTTATGATATATGTAAAAATTGCTTGTATTAATAGGTATTTTTTTTTATGAATCTAACTATTGTCTATTTTACAGTATAAAAACACAAAATGGATAGACAACCCAATATTTTAAGAGACCTACCCGGAGACATGATTGATGAAATCTTGTCTAGAGTCGGTCAGAATTCTTCGGCACAACTATTTAAGGCGAGATCAGTTTGTAAGACATTCGAAGAACGTTCCAAGAATGCCTTGGTTTATAAAAGGCTTTCGTTTGAAAGATGGGGGATATCACATTGGGAAATCCATAAGTTACGATGTGTTTACTTTGACGTATATATTGCGGGGAACCCAAATGCTATTTTACGCAATGGGTTAAGAAATTATTTTGACTCAATATATCTGAATATCGGACTTCGTGATTTAGAAAAAGTGGCTAACATGCAACATAAAGAAGCATGTTATGCCTACGGATTAGTAATGTTCGCTTCTCACCAAAGTGAGAACAAGAACATCGGGCTACAACTATTAAACAAAACGTTCCCACAAGTGACGGAGTCAGTAATTGGGGTAAGAAATGAGATTTTAGATTGTTACGGGAGTGTTGGACATTACGTAACCCTCGTCCCTTTGACGACGTTACAACACGCTGTCTTATCAACTGCCATAACGGTTATGTTCCACAAGACCAAGTATGGGAAGTAATCCTAGTAAAACCAGAATGCATGACTTGTTTCTGGATGTATGAATTACGTGTCTTTATTCCCTTTATAGAACGACTTGTGTACTAGCTAGAATTATATCACAACCATCTTGTATCAAATTTATTGTGTGCTATATTTCATGCTATATGTAAAATAAGCGGTATTGTAAGTTTGTAAAATATTGTGTAAAAGTTTGAACGCGAAATATTATTATAATCAGTTTTGCATATAGAATTGTAGTAGTTGAATTGTATATTAGCTACTAAGTATGAACTTAACGGGTAGGTACTACCCGAATTTAAACTTATAAAACGCTAATATGAAGAAAAAGCTTTTATAAATGAGTTCATATTATGCTACGAAATACTATTAACTACTCTTAATATTCTGTATAATTAACTTGTTCCATTTGACTATTTTGAAGGAACTGGCACCGACTACTCGACACACCGTGAATATGAATGAAGAGGAATTCCGTACTTTTCTAGCTTCAAACATAGCCGTAGTACAGGCTGCGCTACATACCAACAATAACCTTGGATCTAGTAGTACAGGAAATCATGTAGGATGCACCTACAAAGAATTCACTGCCTGCAAACCTTTGGAATTTGATGGAATCGAAGGACCGATCGGATTGAAATGGTGGACCGAGAAGGTCGAATCGGTGTTTGCCATAAGTAAGTGTACTGAAGAGGAAAAAGTGAAGTACGCTACGCATACCTTCACAGGTTCTGCGTTAACATGGTGGAATACCTATCTAGAGCAAGTGGGATAAGACGATGCGTACGCACTACCGTGGTCAGCATTCAAGCACTTGATGAACGAGAAGTACCATCCCAGAACCGAGGTCAATAAGCTCAAGACAGAACTTAGAGGGTTACGAACCCAAGGATTTGATATTACCACGTACGAAAGACGATTCACAAAATTGTGCCTATTGTGTCCGGGAGCATTCGAAGATGAGGAAGAGAAGATCGACGCATTTGTGAAAGGATTACTGGAAAGAATCCAAGAAGATATAAGTTCACACGAGCCCGCCTCCATACAACAGGCATGTAGAATGGCTCACAAACTAGTGAACCAGATTGAAGAAAGAATTAAAGAACAGACTGCTGAAGAGGCCAATGTGAAACAAGTCAAAAGAAAGTGGGAGGAAAACGGTGATAAGAATCACCAATACAACAACAACAGCAATTACAACAATAATTGCAACAATTATCCCAACAATCGCAACATCAATCACAACTACAACAAACGGCCCAACAACAAAAACAACATCAACAACAACAACAACAACAACAACAACAACAGCAACTACAACAATCATCTCAATAACAATAATAACCGCAACAACAACAACAATCAGAAGCAGCTATGCCAAAGGTGTGAAAAGTATCACTCGGGGTTCTGCACCAAATTTTGCAACAAGTGTAAAAGAAATGGTCATAGCGCGGCGAAGTGTGAGGTCTACGGACCAGGGGTTAATAGAACGAAAGGAACAAATGGTGTCAGAACGAGTAATGGCGGAGCAAGTAGTGTCGGAGCAAGTTATGCCAATGTAGTTTGTTATAAATGTGGAAAACCCGGCCACATTATTAGAAATTGCCCGAACCAGGAGAACACGAATGGACAAGGCCGCGGAAGAGTTTTCAATATTAATGCGGCAGAGGCACAGGAAGACCTAGAGCTTGTTACGGGTACGTTTCTTATTGACAATAAATCTGCTTACGTTTTATTTGATTCGGGTGCAGATAGAAGCTATATGAGTAGAGATTTTTGTGCTAAATTAAGTTGTCCATTGACGCCTTTGGATAGTAAATTTTTACTCGAATTAGCAAATGGTAAATTAATTTCAGCAGATAATATATGTCGGAATCGAGAAATTAAACTGGTTAGCGAAACATTTAAGATTGATTTGATACCAGTAGAGTTAGGGAGTTTTGATGTGATAATCGGTATGGACTGGTTGAAAGAAGTGAAAGCAGAGATCGTTTGTTACAAAAATGCAATTCGCATTATACGAGAAAAAGGAAAACCCTTAATGGTGTACGGAGAAAAGGGCAACACGAAACTACATCATATTAGTAATTTGAAGGCACAAAAACTAATAAGAAAAGGTTGCTATGCTGTTCTAGCACATGTCGAGAAAGTACAAACTGAAGAAAAGAGCATCAATGATGTTCTCATTGCAAAAGAATTTCCCGATGTATTTCCGAAAGAATTACCGGGATTACCCCCACATCAATCCGTTGAATTTCAAATAGATCTTGTACCAGGAGCTGCATCAATAGCTCGTGCTCCTTACAGACTCGCACCCAGAGAGATGAAAGAACTTCAAAGCCAATTACAAGAACTTTTAGAGCGTGGTTTCATTCGACCAAGCACATCACCGTGGGGAGCTCCTGTTTTTTTTGTCAAGAAGAAAGATGGTACATTCAGGTTGTGTATCGACTACCGAGAGTTGAACAAACTTACCATCAAGAACCGCTACCCACTACTGATAATCGACGACTTATTTGATCAACTACAAGGCTCGTCTGTTTATTCAAAGATTGACTTACGTTCCGGGTATCATCAAATGCGGGTGAAAGAAGATGATATTCTAAAGACTGCTTTCAGAACACGTTACGGTCATTACGAGTTTATGGTCATGCCGTTTGGTTTAACTAATGCACCAGCTGTGTTCATGGACCTTATGAACCGAGTGTGTGGACCATACCTTGACAAGTTTGTCATTGTTTTCATTGATGACATACTTATTTACTCAAAGAATGACCAAGAACACGGTGAACATTTGAGAAAGGTGTTGGAAGTATTGAGGAAGGAAGAATTGTACGCTAAGTTTTCAAAGTGTGCATTTTGGTTGGAAGAAGTTCAATTCCTCGATCACATAGTGAACAAAGAAGGTATTAAGGTGGATCCGGCAAAGATAGAAACTGTTGAAAAGTGGGAAACCCCGAAAACTCCGAAACATATACGCCAGTTTTTAGGACTAGCTGGTTACTACAGAAGGTTCATCCAATACTTTTCCAGAATAGCAAAACCCTTGACTGCATTAACGCATAAAGGGAAGAAATTTGAATGGAATGATGAACAAGAGAAAGCGTTTCAGTTATTGAAGAAAAAGCTAACTACGGCACCTATATTGTCATTGCCTGAAGGGAATGATGATTTTGTGATTTATTGTGACGCATCAAAGCAAGGTCTCGGTTATGTATTAATGCAACGAACGAAGGTGATTGCTTATGAGTCTAGACAATTGAAGATTCACGAACAAAATTATACGACGCATGATTTGGAATTAGGCGCGGTTGTTTTTGCATTAAAGACTTGGAGGCACTACTTATATGGGGTCAAAAGTATTATATATACCGACCACAAAAGTCTTCAACACATATTTAATCAGAAACAACTGAATATGAGGCAGCGTAGGTGGATTGAATTGTTGAATGATTACGACTTTGAGATTCGTTACCACCCGGGGAAGGCAAATGTGGTAGCCGATGCCTTGAGCAGGAAGGACAGAGAACCCATTCGAGTAAAATCTATGAATATAATGATTCATAATAACCTTACTACTCAAATAAAGGAGGCGCAACAAGGAGTTTTAAAAGAGGGAAATTTAAAGGATGAAATACCCAAAGGATCAGAGAAGCATCTTAATATTCGGGAAGACGGAACCCGGTATAGGGCTGAAAGGATTTGGGTACCAAAATTTGGAGATATGAGAGAAATGGTACTTAGAGAAGCTCATAAAACCAGATACTCAATACATCCTGGAACGGGGAAGATGTATAAGGATCTCAAGAAACATTTTTGGTGGCCAGGTATGAAAGCCGATGTTGCTAAATATGTAGAAGAATGTTTGACGTGTTCTAAGGTCAAAGCTGAGCATCAGTAACCATCAGGTCTACTTCAACAACCCAAAATCCCAGAATGGAAATGGGAAAACATTACCATGGATTTCATCACTAAATTGCCAAGGACTGCAAGTAGTTTTGATACTATTTGGGTAATAGTTGATCGTCTCACCAAATCAGCACACTTCCTGCCAATAAGAGAAGATGACAAGATGGAGAAGTTAGCACGACTGTATTTGAAGGAAGTCGTCTCCAGACATGGAATACCAATCTCTATTATCTCTGATAGGGATGGCAGATTTATTTCAAGATTCTGGCAGACATTACAGCAAGCATTAGGAACTCGTCTAGACATGAGAACTGCCTATCATCCACAAACTAATGGGCAGAGCGAAAGGACGATACAAACGCTTGAAGACATGCTAAGAGCATGTGTTATTGATTTCGGAAATAGTTGGGATCGACATCTACCGTTAGCAGAATTTTCCTACAACAACAGCTACAATTCAAGCATTGAGATGGCGCCGTTTGAAGCACTTTATGGTAGAAATTGCAGGTCTCCGATTTGTTGGAGTGAAGTGGGGGATAGACAGATTACGGGTCCGGAGATTATACAAGAAACTACCGAGAAGATCATCCAAATTCAACAACGGTTGAAAACCGCCCAAAGTCGACAAAAGAGCTACGCTGACATTAAAAGAAAAGATATAGAATTTGAAATTGGAGAGATGGTTATGCTTAAAGTTGCACCTTGTAAAGCGTTGTTCGATTTGGTAAACGAGGGAAATTAAATCCAAGGTATATTGGACCATTCAAGATTATTGATCGTGTCGGACCAGTAGCTTACCGACTTGAGTTACCTCAACAACTCGCGGCTGTACATAACACTTTCCACGTCTCGAATTTGAAGAAATGTTTTGCTAAAGAAGATCTCACTATTCCGTTAGATGAAATCCAAATCAACGAAAAACTTCAATTCATCGAAGAACCCGTCGAAATAATGGATCGTGAGGTTAAAAGACTTAAGCAAAACAAGATACCAATTGTTAAGGTTCGATGGAATGCTCGTAGAGGACTCGAGTTCACCTGGGAGCATGAAGATCAGATGAAGAAGAAATACCCGCATCTATTTCCATAAGATTCGTCAACACCTTCAATAGCTTAAAATTTCAGGACGAAATTTATTTAACGGGTAGGTACTGTAGTGACCCGAACTTTTCCATGTTTATATATATTAATTGAGATTGATATTTACATGATTAAATGTTTCCAACATGTTAAGCAATCAAACTTGTTAAGACTTGATTAATTGAAATATGTTTCATATAGACAATTGACCACCCAAGTTGACCGGTGATTCACGAACGTTAAAACTTATAAAAACTATATGATGACATATATATGGATATATATATATATATATATATAGTTAACATGATACTATGATAAGTAAACATATCATTAAGTATATTAACAATGAACTACATATGTAAAAACAAGACTACTAACTTAATGATTTTTAAACGAGACATATATGTAACGATTATCGTTGTAAAGACATTTAATGTATATATATATATCATATTAAGAGATATTCATACATGATAATATCATGATAATATAATAATTTAAAATCTCATTTGATATTATAAACATTGGGTTAACAACATTTAACAAGATCGTTAACCTAAAGGTTTCAAAACAACACTTACATGTAACGACTAACGATGACTTAACGACTCAGTTAAAATGTATATACATGTAGTGTTTTAATATGTATTTATACACTTTTGAAAGACTTCAATACACTTATCAAAATACTTCTACTTAACAAAAATGCTTACAATTATATCCTCGTTCAGTTTCATCAACAATTCTACTCGTATGCACCCGTATTCGTACTCGTACAATACACAGCTTTTAGATGTATGTACTATTGGTATATACACTCCAATGATCAGCTCTCAGCAGCCCATGTGAGTCACCTAACACATGTGGGAACCATCATTTGGCAACTAGCATGAAATATCTCATAAAATTATAAATATATGAGTAATCATTCATGACTTATTTACATGAAAACAAAATTACATATCCTTTATATCTAATCCATACACCAATGATCAAAAACACCTACAAACACTTTCATTCTTCAATTTTATTCATCTAATTGATCTCTCTCAAGTTCTATCTTCAAGTTCTAAGTGTTCTTCATATATTCTACAAGTTCTAGTTACATAAAATCAAGAATACTTTCAAGTTTGCTAGCTCACTTCCAATCTTGTAAGGTGATCATCCAACCTCAAGAAATCTTTATTTCTTACAGTAGGTTATCATTCTAATATAAGGTAATAATCATATTCAAACTTTGGTTCAATTTCTATAACTATAACAATGTTATTTCAAGTGATGATCTTACTTGAACTTGTTTTCGTGTCATGATTCTGCTTCAAGAACTTCGAGCCATCCAAGGATCCGTTGAAGCTAGATCCATTTTTCTCTTTTCTAGTAGGTTTATCCAAGGAACTTAAGGTAGTAATGATGTTCATAACATCATTCAATTCATACATATAAAGCTATCTTATTCGAAGGTTTAAACTTGTAATCACTAGAACATAGTTTAGTTAATTCTAAACTTGTTCGCAAACAAAAGTTAATCCTTCTAACTTGGCTTTTAAAATCAACTAAACACATGTTCTATATCTATATGATATGCTAACTTAATGATTTAAAACCTGGAAACACGAAAAACACCGTAAAATCGGATTTACGCCGTCGTAGTAACACCGCGGGCTGTTTTGGGTTAGTTAATTAAAAACTATGATAAACTTTGATTTAAAAGTTGTTATTATGAGAAAATGATTTTTATTATGAACATGAAACTATATCCAAAAATTATGGTTAAACTCAAAGTGGAAGTATGTTTTCTAAAATGGTCATCTAGACGTCGTTCTTTCGACTGAAATGACTACCTTTACAAAAACGACTTGTAACTTATTTTTCTGACTATAAACCTATATTTTTTATGTTTAGATTCATAAAATATAGTTCAATATGAAACCATAGCAATTTGATTCACTCAAAACGGATTTAAAATGAAGAAGTTATGGGTAAAACAAGATTGGATAATTTTTCTCATTTTAGCTACGTGAAAATTGGTCACAAATCTATTCCAACCATAACTTAATCAACTTGTATTGTATATTATGTAATCTTGAGATACCATAGACACGTATACAATGTTTCGACCTATCATGTCGACACATCTATATATATTTCGGAACAACCATAGACACTCTATATGTGAATGTTGGAGTTAGCTATACAGGGTTGAGGTTGATTCCAAAATATATATAGTTTGAGTTGTGATCAATACTGAGATACGTATACACTGGGTCGTCGATTGATTCAAGATAATATTTATCGATTTATTTCTGTACATCTAACTGTGGACAACTAGTTGTAGGTTACTAACGAGGACAGCTGACTTAATAAACTTAAAACATCAAAATATATTAAAAGTGTTGTAAATATATTTTGAACATACTTTGATATATATGTATATATTGTTATAGGTTCGTGAATCAACCAGTGGCCAAGTCTTACTTCCCGACGAAGTAAAAATCTGTGAAAGTGAGTTATAGTCCCACTTTTAAAATCTAATATTTTTGGGATGAGAATACATGCAGGTTTTATAAATGATTTACAAAATAGATACAAGTACGTGAAACTACATTCTATGGTTGAATTATCGAAATCAAATATGCCCCTTTTTATTAAGTCTGGTAATCTAAGAATTAGGGAACAGACACCCTAATTGACGCGAATCCTAAAGATAGATCTATTGGGCCTAACAAACCCCATCCAAAGTACCGGATGCTTTAGTACTTCGAAATTTATATCATATCCGAAGGGTGTCCCGAAATGATGGGGATATTCTTATATATGCATCTTGTTAATGTCGGTTACCAGGTGTTCACCATATGAATGATTTTTATCTCTATGTATGGGATGTGTATTGAAATATGAAATCTTGTGGTCTATTATAATGATTTGATATATATAGGTTAAACCTATAACTCACCAACATTTTTGTTGACGTTTTAAGCATGTTTATTCTCAGGTGATTATTAAGAGCTTCCGCTGTCGCATACTTAAATAAGGATGAGATTTGGAGTCCATGCTTGTATGATATTGTGTAAAAACTGCATTCAAGAAACTTATTTTGTTGTAACATATTTGTATTATAAACCATTATGTAATGGTCGTGTGTAAACAGGATATTTTAGATTATCATTATTTGATAATCTACGTAAAGCTTTTTAAACCTTTATTGATGAAATAAAGGTTATGGTTTGTTTTAAAATGAATGCAGTCTTTGAAAAACGTCTCATATAGAGGTCAAAACCTCGCAACGAAATCAATTAATATGGAACGTTTTTAATCAATAAGAACGGGACATTTCAATCAACATCACCACTAACAGCATCAGCTTCATCAACAACAACATTCGCATCCCCCGCCTCAACAACACACTCAGTACCTCAAACATCAACATGATACGCCCCATAGATACCAAGGAATATTAGCAATAAAGAGTTAAGATGTATTGACTCATTCTTCATGAAGAATTATATATGTATACCTTATATATATATGATTTGGAACAATAATAAATCTTGTCGTACTAAGCAATTACGTGAGAATCTCAACTAGTATGTACTACTTGGTTAATTCATATCACTAATATGCTATGATGTACACCCTTCGCTAATGACTTAACAATTATTAATCACTGCTTCAGCACAATAAACTCCATTTCATAATAAATCAAGTATAACGATGAATGTATTGATCCATAACTTCATTAGCGAAATATTTCGCAACAATTATGAAATCTCTAAGATTTTGGAGATTATTTACTCTCGTTCCAAACCGCAAATCAAATGAGTTTAATATATAATAACTCATTAAATCCATGATTATATCTGAAGAATACATATATGAACGTATATCTTCATAAAGATTGTAAAAACTGTTAATTGTGAAAATATTTTAACGGGTAGGTAATACCCGAGAAATATTTACATCTCATATAAATACACTGTACATTCTTCAATTTCGATTCATAGATCATTAATTATACTCACTGCCTTCACTGTGATACACAATCATTTTCATACAAATTTAATTACACATTCTGAAATTAACATACCAGAATTCAAGTAAAGCTTTAGCAGGTGTTATCTTCCTAAAGATCACTACATTCATGAATTATATTCATTCGTATTCTATGATGAATTATCACATTAAACCACCAAAATTATCATCAACAATACCTATTCGTTAACCATTAGATCCTTTGACGATTACAATCAGCGTTTAATCATCTAAAAAATAAAATTTCTTGAAACCATCTCGGATTGATAACCAATGATTCAGATATGGTAGCATTAAATGCAGAGGAAACAAAAGAATTTTCCTCGCCATTGGAACTAAGAAATTCTGAGATATCACTGTATCTTTCGTTATAAATATCCTCTATATTTCTGAAGATATCTTTATAATGATTCTTGTCAGCAATTAATTATCTCTTTGCGATATCTTTATCACATCATAAAGGAAACTGTTTTAGTTTCTATATTCTGTAAAGTTCAAGTTTAAATTATTTATGATTTGAAGTAGTGTTGGGAATTGAAGCATGAGTTACTATAATATAATGACGTCAGGCCAACGTGATTATATTACAGTAAGTCATGCTAAATTTTTAATGGAAGATGATGATTCATAGACTTTATAATCATCATTTGCCATGTTACACGACTCTTATCTATTTAAACTCTAAACATATCAAGAAAATATTTTTCTTGATAATTCGGTCTTTTCCGGATATTATGGTAATATGACAAATCAAATCGTGCTATTACCTTTCCTTCTGCTTTGAATATCATGATCATTCGAAACTTCATACCTACGAATTCTGGACCGTTACTTGCTTTACAAAAGCATGAAGCTTCGACATATAAGGGAAAATATAAATCCCGATAACAACACTGAAATTACAAACCGTGTATATCAATGCGTATAGCAATATAAAGACACGGGAGAACTAAAAACACAATAAATCCTAGAGCATAGTAGAAGTAAACAGACTCCTCTGGTGGGAGTTGGAAAAGAAGGATGATTGTGGCGATAACCAATATAATGTCAAAGACAAGAACTAGATTGAGCATATTAACAAAACTTTTGGAAGTATGAATTGAGAAAGAAAGTATATAAGTGGTGAAGATAATGAAACGGAAGAAGCTAATTTATAGCAAAAATTCCAGACACAGCAATCGAGGTAATTCATCGCATTTAATTAAAGAAAATCCTAATTTTCGTAATTACCGAAAAATCAAATCTTATAAAGATTTCGAAGATTTCTTTAATTCCTTGAAATCCGGAAATCAATCGTAACTACGTCAAAAGTTAAGGCGAACATTTAATTTTCTCATTTACTCTTTTACGATAGCTTCGTTTATACTCTTTCTATAATCGAATTACTTTATCCATATTATTTAATGTCGATAAAACTCTAATTCATCATTCTTGTTATAAAGAATGACGATCTCTATCAAATTTCATGAATATGATTTTCATGAATTCCTCTCTGTTTTGTCTGCCTAATATTGCAGCATAAACGCTCAAGGTTTTAAATGAGCTCAATATTATTCATAACACATTTCATGTATCCAATTTACTGAAATGACTTGCATAACATCATCATTTTGAATGATCTCTGCATTAATGATAAAATGCACTTCGTAGAAGAACCTATAGAGATTATGGTTTGTATGACTTAAACGCTTGAAACAAAACAATATTCTATCCTTTGGAAAACACGCAAGGCCCCGAACATACCTGGGAACGTGAAGACCAAATGAAACAGAAATATCCCCATCTCTTCTCAACCGCTGATGCATCCGAGAAGTCTACCTAAAACTTCGGGACGAAGTTTTTATTAACGGGGAGGTACTGTAACAACCCTCACTTTTCGACTTCTAAATTACTGAATTAACCCTAGGGTTATATGTCTGACTATATGTATTAAGGGTTGTTATATACAATTAAATATTGACCGAATAGTAATTTTTAGTCAACAATGTACGCTTAAATAAATAATATATTATTAATTTATATAATTTGACATAATTTAACTAAGTATATAAACTTTGTATCACTTTTATTATTTAGTTAATATATTATATATTTAACTATATAATAAATCCAATTATATATAAATGTAATAATATTTACAAACTTACTAAAACTATAGTTTAATAATTAAAATCATAATTATTATTAAAAATACAAAATACCGAATTATTTATTATTTTTATGCAAAATTTGTATTTATTAATTAAATAAAAAAAATAAAAAATAAAATATTATTGACAAATATTCTTGGAAAAGCATTAAATCAATTTGTTTATTTATATAAAAAAAATCCTTAAAATAAATAAAAAAAATAAATAAATAAATAAATAAATTACTTTTTAATTAAAAATTGTAATGGAAAAACTACTTTTATTATTTTATTTTGTGCATTATCCCATGACCTAACATTTAATATTTTTTAATTTTAAAATCCCATTAAGAATTAAAATATTTCTTTTTATTTTAATTATTTTATTCTTTTTACCTAATTTTTTCAAGTATAAATACCCCTCATTTCTCATTCAAACTCACACCAAAATTTCTCTCATTCTCTCTTTGAAGAATTACTACTAGTAAGTATTCTTTTCTTACTTTTTATTTTTTTTACTTTTTACTTTTTACTTTTTACTTTTTACTTCGGTTATTATTTTTACCGAAACATGTAAATAATGTTATAAATTATATGCAATTAAAAATAAAATAAATAACATGTATACACTATTACTATTACTAGCACCTATAACCTACTACTTATATTGTAACATAAAAACATTTTGGGATATGTATTAGAGATGTATAGATCTTCGAACTTTCTTGACGAATGGTTTCTATGAGATTCTAGGCAGAGGGTTTGGATTTCCGATTTAAAGGGTCCTATGGCTCAAGCCCCTAGATCTAAATTAGCCATTCGAAGGGAAAGGGGTGATTGGAAGCTTATCTAATACGACAAGTATCCTAAAATGGAAAACACTTATAAAAGTAGAAACTCTCTAGTCATAGAAACTTAGTAAAATAAGAAACTTTCTAAAAATGGAAACTTTAGAAAAATAGTAACTTACTAGGAATAGAAACTTAGTAAAACAAACTATACTTAAACACATACTTAAACTTAAACATGGGCAAAACACTTAACTACTCTTAAATGTCAATAGGTTGATTTTTCTGCTCACTCGTTCAACTCTTTATTCCGAGGAATAACTCTCTCTCTACTTACTAAGGTGAATTCATAGCACCTCTTTAATTGCTAGCAAACTTACTTACTTTTACTTGGGGTGAGACACATGCTGTTTTTACTTTTTACACTTTAGACACAAGTACCAAACTGTTAAACTATGCTATACTCGGCTATGTCCGACTAAGTCCCTACAGTGATATTTTTAATTACTGCGGCATGCTTAATTATTGGGGGTAGGCCTATCGGGAGTAACGTCCCCGATACATTTGACCAAGTCATTGTATTACTTAATAATGAAATTAAACCGACAAGGACAGACACAACTTGTCATGGGGCAAACTTGAACGTTTAGTCTAAATATCACGCATTGGCATAACTTTTTGATCCTGCGGGAGATCAACTTTACAAACTAAATCTTGTGGTCTAAAACAACGACAAACTTTTTGTTAAACCTATGAACTTCACTCAACCTTTTTGGTTGACACTTTAGCATGTTTTGTCTCAGGTGCTGTTTGATTCAAGCTCTTATACTTACTGCTTATGTGATGCTACTTGGACATAGGATCAAGAGATATCGCATTTATTACTTCTGCATGTGAACATTTACGATATTGTTATTCCTGTCATTGTAACGATATTTCATTTTCCGCTGCGTACTCATTAAAGTTAAATTCATCATTTAGTATTGTTCTCATTTATTATAATATGTTGGTATGTTTTGATATTAGTGACGTTCCTTCCAGACCCTATTGGGAGGACGTTACACATTGGTATCAGAGCATAACCAGGCTGTTATAGAGAACCAGGATTGCATTTTTATGTGTGCCTTACTTGTTAGCTAGGGTGCCTTAGCAATCTAGGAAACTATAACCTTTCCTGCCTTAGAATTAAAGCACTTAGGATTGCCCCATAATCTTAACGATTATGCTTAAAGATTCTAATCAAAATATCCTTCCTAATGTTAGGATGTCTAATTATCTTTAAACGACCAAAATGAATCTTTTCAAGCCAACTGAAAAAGATACTGAAAGGTCTTCCACAGAAAGACCAGTTCAAAGCCCACCTTATGACTTTGGTGGTCCTCCCTCACCAAATTATAGCCCAAATACTACTCTAAAGTTACATGGGTCTCCTGAATACTATCCAACCCCAAGGAATAAAGACAAGAGGAAATGTCTTGAAGAAACTGGGCCATCAAAGAAAAGATCCCGATCTCCTTCCTACGATGAAGTTGATGCCAAGTGCGAGCTCATGAATCTGCGAAAAACTACCGATGACCTTTTTCGCCATATTGCAAGGATCGATGCTCAAATGAAGGAAAAAGACCTAGCGATCAAGAAGCTCATGGAGGAAAATGCTGAGCTAAAGAAAGAGATTATATACATACATTTGTTTTATCCCATGACCGATGTGGACTTTGGTTTACACCCTTACAAGAAATGCCCGATGGGGGAAGCAATATCTCTCCTACCTAAGAGAAGATGTTGACTTTAGATTGAAGATGGAGGAAAACCGCGTGAATAATCAACTTTCTATGAGGGACCACAAGTACCATGTAATCAACAATGATGTTTCCAATCTTTATGATAACATCGAGTATCTTTATGAGGAACAAAAGGAGAACGATAAGTTTGAGAAATTTATGAAGAAGGTTGAGGACGAGAAGAAGAAATATGAAGACTACTTCAATCTTAATATTTCCTAGTTATTTTCTATCTATACAAAGGCTAGGCCTTAAACTATTTCTATCCCCGAATCGTGTAATAAGAAGGCTTGTTTAAAGCCTTGTTCTTAATAAAATAAAGTGTTTCGTTTATATCATATTCATCTTTATTCCACTTAATATTTTTTTTCAAACTTATGACCTATCAAGTTTATCAAACTTCTATATGTTATTGAAGATAACGGTTCGTCCACAAGCTCCTGCTACTACTTCAAACACTCACGTATCTTATGCCTTTATGCATCGGTTTGCGAACCGGAAAATATTATTGGGTTATCACAGTATACGAATTGAAATTCTTTAATCAATATCTGGTTACAAATCTCAACACGTCATACCACCATTATTACATAAATGGATGACACATCATATCTTATCATATATTATCATGTCTATAAACTTTGTCTACCACTTATCCTAAATTTCCTCCGTAAATTACGGAAATCTTTCTGCTATAAATACGTATTCAAGGAGACGAATATATCATTTGGTATTCAATACCCATTTCATATCAAACCCTATTCCAAACATATAATATGAATTTCTCAAACTCTTCAAGCTCCCACGGCAGCGTAACCGGAACAAACGAACTAATCAGCCATCATCTATTCTGGATGAATTGGGGATGGGTTCGTAGCCGACTCAATCAATGGAGACAAGAAGAAGGTGATTCCTTCCACCAACCGAATTCACCTCTTGGCGAAGAACCTGAAGCACTTACCGGCGAACCAGTCCGAAACACCATTTTCTCTCTTCTTTCCAGGGTATCCCGTCACGAATATATAATATCGAAGATTCTAGATCCGACACGATTTCTTGCACCGTTAGCTGTATTGCTAGATTCAGTGTTATTGTTGGTATGTAGCGCGGCCTGTACTGCGGCTATGTTTGAAGCAAGAAAGGCACGAAATTTCTCTTCGCTCATATTCAAGGTGTGTCGAGTAGTCGGTGCCATTTCCTTCAAAATAGTCAAATGAAACAAGTTAATCATACAGAATATTAAGAGTAGTCAATAGTATCTCGTAGCATAATATGAACTCATTTATAAAAGCTTTTTCTTCATATTAGCGTTTTATAAGTTTAAAGTCGGGTACTACCTACCCGTTAAGTTCATACTTAGTAGCTAATATACAATTCAACTACTACAATTCCATATGAAAAACTGATTATAATAATATATCACATACAAATATTCTTCAAACTTACAACTTCACTATAATACATATAACATGAAATATAGTACACTATGATACAGGACAGTTTTGAAGATAAATCTAGTTAATACGTAAGTTTTTCAGCAAAGGAAATAAAGACACGTAATTCATAAGTCCAGAAACAAGTCATGCATTCTGGTTTTACTAAGACGACTTCCCATCCTTGGTCTTGTGGAAAATAACCGTTATGACCACTGGCTAGGCAGCATGTTGTAATGTCGTCAAAAGGACGAGGGTTTCGTAATGTCCAACAGCCCTGTAATAATCTAAAAACCTTGTTTCTCACCCCAACTACTGAATCCATCACTTGTGGGAAAGTTTTATTTAAAAGCTGCAATCCGATGTTCTTTTTCTCACTTTGGTAAGAAGCGAACATCACTAACCCGTAAGCATAACATGCTTCTTTATGTTACATGTTAGAAGCTCTTTCTAATTCACGAAATCCTATGTTGGGATATGTTGAGTCAAAATAGGTTCTTAACCCGTAGCGTAAAATTGCATTTGGGTTCCCCGCATTTAACGCTTTAAAGAAAACACAGCGTAACTTAAAGTCTCCCCAATGTGATATACCCCACCTATCAAAGGAAAGCCTTTTATAAACAAAAGCATTTCTGGAAAGTCTTTCAAATGTTTGACAAGTTAATTTCGCCATAACTAAATGTGCTGATAAATTCTGACCGACTCTAGACAAGATTTCCTCAATCATATCCTCTGGTAGGTCTTCTAAAATATTCGGTTGTCTACCCTTAACGTCCATTTTGTTTTTATACTGTAAAATAGACAAGGATTAGTTTCGTAATAACAAACAATACAAGCAATTTTTACATAGAACATAAAAGTACAAGCACACTACAATACATTTATTACACAACATGCTCACACCCCTCTAATCTGAATCACTGGTCTCTTCTTCTTCGGACTTGGTTCTTTTTCCTAATCTTCTAGGGATATACGATGTTCCTCTAATACGAGTGATGTGCGAAATCAGGTATATAAATTATTGTATGGAAAAATACCGGTTAAAAAGACTGTTACACACTAACGGGCAGTGTACCCGATCGTGTAGTAGTATAAATAATGGTTTAGTTTCGTGTATCATTCCAAGGACAGTTATATTAGCCAAACTAGAATTAGAAACTATATTATGATTAACTAAGTAAATGAAACTTAAAATTACAAGATATTATGTTTTTGTGGCTATTTAACGATTTAGCCAAATCAGAGAAGGTTAAAAAGTAAAAACAATATTTTTGGTCTTTTAAGTTTATAATGAAAACAAATGCAAAGAAAGCAAGTAAGATAGTTTGATTTGGATCAAAGAAATGAAATGTTCGTCTAGATATTTTACCCTCGGTATTGAATGTAAGTTTTGCTATTAAGGCCTGATTGAATGATTATGTGTGTAAGTTATCTAATAGGTTCACTAAGAGTTCTCTTAAATAAACACGCAAACACAATTACAAGATCAAGGGTTCCCTTTTCTCTATAGTTCTTGTGTTTGTAATCAAATAACTATGAAATATGCTATCACCTAAATCGACCCGCCAAGAGTTCTCTTTAGTGAGTACTTAAACTAGAAGTACTAAGTGAGGGTTCCCTATTACCTAGACCTTTTCGTTTATGACTAGTTGATTAGCAAAATCAAAGACTTAAATAACAATTGTCTTTGCGTTCGCTCTACACATTTCATTCCTATATCGTTTAATCGTATTGATCTAATTTACCCCCTTGGTCCGGTTTAGTAAACAATCAATCTAAGACAAGTTGATTGTAAATCAATATGATACATCAACAAGAGTTTTCTTTATCAACAACATATCAATTAACTAGATACAAATGATTAAACATCCATAAGCATGGTTCTTTAATTCAAGCTTCAATCTTTCACACATAATACATACAATCAATAAGATTACATCCAATACCTCGGTTATTAATCTAGACAAACATTATAGAAACTAGCCAACAATCATTGTGACAGACAACATAACAATCAGATTATCAATGGAAATCATTGCTTTAGAACAAGAAATAACCTACAAGAACAATGAGTTCTTGGATGAATAAGGTTTTGATCTTTGATGCCTTGATGTTGAGCCTCTTCCAAGAGCTTGGAGTTCTCCAATATTGCTCCCAAAATTCGTCTCTGTATTCTCTGGTTCGTACTGCTAAAACTGGTCTTCAATCATGAGATTATAAAGTGGAGAAAGTAGGTCAGAAAGTCAAAAGTAGCTGAAACCTACTTCTGGACTGCGTCCTAGATTCTGGACGGCTTCCCATATTTAAGGCTTGGACGGCGTCCCAAAATCTTGGACGGCGTCCAAGTGTGACAAGCTGGACGGCGTCCAGTAATCTTGGACGGCGTCCAGATGTACTGTTGGTTACTGTCTTGTTTTCTTTGTAATCTCCTTTCATTTGGACGAAACCCCAATCATTTTGGACGAAGTCCAACATATCTGAAGCGTTGTTTTATCATTTTAGAGTGCTAACTTGACCTTATCTTGCATCGAGATCAACCATTATGATATTGCAACTCATAAAACGGTCATAAATCATCAAAACTCTTTACAAATTACTCTCCGATACAAATTTGCATATCTTGGCCTATCACTTGTAGAAACGCTTTCAGTATCCTTGATTCGAGAGTATTTTATACGATATTGCGATAGATATATTTAATGTTATTGAGCAATATCAAAACACCCCACACTTAAACCTTGCTTGTCCTCAAGCAATTCTTTCTTTACAAAGTAGAACAATATCAAACATACTTACACAATATAGATTACAAACATTACACAAATCACTCGAAGCACACGAAACACACACATTTATATGAAACGAAAACTCACGCTATATTAACACACGCTTTAAGTATAACACACACATATATTGTAATCACATTCACGCTATATACACAATGAAAACACACACACATATTTTTAGGAGATTAGAGTCAAGTATCCGAAAAATTTGATCCTAGGGAAATCAGGACCTTGATGAAAACGTTTTATGGTTTTGAAAATATCATGCTAGTTTTAATACTAGGCACGTTTTCCAATTTTGTCGAATTTTCTGAATTTTTTAAAAAATGAGTGCGGGTTTCCCGCTACTGTCAAGCCAATCTCTCCCATGGTACCTAACATCATGAGATGTCGGTAAGAAAATAATGTGCTTAGGAGGATACACATTACGTCCGGATATCATTGACAATTATGAGGTAATCATCTAATCTGTTAAATCAACCATAAAGATTGAGGTTCATCAGGCTTAAAAGCTGATATCTTACCTTTCCGGAGGTTATCCACTGGGAATCTGATCAATTCACTGACATTTTGTGTATCATGGTGCGCTTCCCATTTGGCCAGCAATTCTCCCTCACTGAGAAAAGCTTTGACTACCAGTTTCCCTGTTTGATGTTTAGGCCTGGTAGATTTCCAGTCGATTTTAGCAATGACTTTACAAGATTTTTCGTCACCCTACAACTGGTTTGGACTACATCTTCTGAATTGAATCAGTAAGTGTGTCATTCGGAAGACTTTACTTCCTTGAGGATGGAATAGATACATCCTATTGGTCATAAGAAGTGGTCGGATGCAACATTGTCCTTGTTAGGAGAAACAATGAGGATCGTCCTTAGGGTTTTTGATCTGGTGCGAGATCCGGTTTCCGACCACGCTATACAATCACCGCTCTCTCACGGTTTACACTCGTTTTGGTACAAGTGACCTACAAGTTAGCTCTACTAAACTAGTAGGATTTTCATTCAAATAATTGAATGATAGTACAACTTCAAAGACTATTAATAATTTAAAACACAAATCAACATTTATTTTCTAGTTTTTATAACACAGTGTATGTAAAATGGTTTTGGACAATTTTCGTTTCTAAGGCTACCTGAAAAATTAAAAATTTTTTATCATAAACGCCTTAATTTTTTTTAAAACGAATTCCCGATAAATTTCTATCTCCCACCCCACACTTAAGATCATGCAAGGCCCTCATTGCATGTAATAAAAAAAAATGATTAAATTTAGAGGGCAAAGTGATAGGGTGTTTTAGAAATTTTCAAATTTTTGACCTGTAAATCGTGGAACATGTAGACGAATGCCGCTGAACTTACTGCCAACATAAGAGCATCGTCCATTCCTCGATTATCAACATACATACATCATAATATCAAATGTTGCTGAACTTAATGCCAGTCTTTGAAGTTCAACCACGCTGCACAAAATAACAAACTACACACATAATAATAAAAATAACGGTGTTTTTACAACCACAACCGTTGATCAAACCACACGATTAGTTAATATTACAAACCAAACATTGTTTAAAAACACACCATAACAAATAAATTGTTCGAAAATGTTTCAACAAAATGATCATGGGCTCGCAGGCCTTCAGTTGTTGTAAGGCCAAAAGTAGTTTTCTGAGCCATCTCTGCTGCTCAAATCGGCTCCTGGCATCCTGCATTGAAGCGTTAGTATCATAAATTGGGTAAGGTGGAGGTGGGTTATCCGGATCAGTGTAGTATTGGGGCGTCAGACGTGTTGTGCCATAGTACTGATCGGGGTTGGAATAATATAACTCGGTGTTATGGTTATTCCAATCAATACCATAACTGTTCCATCCCTGGTTATGCACTTGAGCAGTCTGGTGTTGCTCCATATCTTGCTGACCGAACCTAATACTGTTCATACTATTGACCAAATCATCCCAACCAGATTGAGACGGATACCAAGGACCTTGACCTTGAACATTTGTCTGGGCTTCCATTTCTGCTTCTTCCTCTACCTGCTGTTCCTGCTGCACGTTTGCTCCACTACTACTCGCGCCACCTGCGCCACCTGCCACAAAAGGCACCAAATGTCCATTTCCATCCTTCATAAGAATTTCAGCGTTGATATAAGAAATTTTCTTTAATTGTTTCATGACGTTAGTACACTCCATCAATCGGCTGAAATCTATGTCGAAGCGACGAGCAATCCTCGTGATATAGTGGCCTCCAAGAAGCGGCTTTTCTCTCCGTGTCTCGGTAGCGATGGCCAGAAAATAGTTTCCTATCAATCCAGGAATATCAGTATAGCAACCTCGTTTTATTTGATCCATTATCCATAGATCCAACGTTTTAACCTTTTTGTTGCCTTCGACTCTTGCATTGAAAGTGCATGCAATAAGTCGATGAAGAAGTCTATCATCCCGGGATGCAATCTCATTATACCTGTGTCTGCTCGATTTGAATGGTGTAGATGCATTCGGCCCACAAATTCTTCGCCAATAAGCAATCTCATTAAAGGGCTCCCGACCAACGTAATCAGAACCCCGCAAGTAATCACCCAATTAGTTGTCGGTAAGTTCCTCAAAAATCCCCAACACTCTGCACAACTCAAATCTGCTCATCCCTCTATTTTCGCCCCCTAACCGAAACCGAAGAAAATCATTCGACAAATAATCCCGAACATTATTAAACCGTACAGTTGAGTAAAATTCTTTTAACAACACCGGAAAAATTGGTTCGCGGATGCTAAAAATATGCTCCCATGCGTAGGTAATGATCATATCGTAGGGGATAGCTAGCAAACGGGAAACATGTTCGTGCATATTTGCCTCATCCAATGGGCCCCAAATAAAGTACCATGTTGCATTTATAGGCCTACTGTTTATCCTATCAAATGTTTCTGCGTAATAGTTGTCGTTTTGAACCTGTGTCAACCAAACTCGAGGATCATTTAGATCCTCCTCTTCATCTTCTCCAGATGATGATGATGAATGTTGTTGCGGTGGTGGTGGTGGTGGAACCAAACCTGAGGTCCTCCCTCTCTTTGGTTGTCCTCTCCTGCTAGATTGTCCCTGCAAAACATAATAACACCAAACCAAAAGAACATAGAAACCGTTGTGTTAATGTTAGCTAAAAACATAACTGGATAGCAAGAGCACTTAGTCATTCCATTCATAGTTCATAAGCATTATGATTCATTTAAGTAAAAGCGTATGGTCAAAATTTTTAACGAAAGTCAACCAAAGTCAACACAAACTCGCTAATACACTTTCAAAAATGAAAATCACAAATTCACAATTTAGCATCAACTTAGGACTCAAGCATGTTGCGTTCATAGGTCATAGCATTTAAACTTGCATTCTAATGATATTCATCACAAATCATAACACAAATTTTCATAATTTTAGCTCAAAAGGACCATTATAACGCCACTACATTATAGCATTCCATACCATCAATCCACTTTAAAAGGCTTAAACATGTGGGAAACTAACATACATCTTTCATAAGAACATAACAATTCAAAGCATGCTAGAAATTCACCACAATTCAATTTATGACCCGGCCAAATTAACATCTTCATCATCAACAACAATTACACCTTTCACAAGCTTCATAAATATCACAAACAAACTCAATAATCTTGACATAATTACCCTAAATTCGGATTCAATTACTACAAACCCTAGAATCATGAGCATACCCCTAAAAACATGTAATTTTTGCAAAATCAAGACAATATGGGTAATTAAACAACTAAGGTATGTTAATCTAAACATGAATCATGAAAATCAAACACCCCACACTTATCTTTCACCAATTTATACATATAAACATACAATTCAAGTAAATGAGAAAGAAAAATGTGAAAATGAAGTAACCATACCCTAGAAAACATGATTGGAGCTTGGAATTGATAGAAGAAATCACGAATTTGAAGTGAGAAATTAGGGTTTTTGGGAGTGGGTTCGTGTTTGGCAGAGAAAATTTGATAGAAGTGTGTTTTGTGGTTGAAAAATGGGGTGGATAGGGATTAAAACGCGTAATTTTTTTTCTGAGTCAGACCGTTTGGACGGCGTCCAAGACTTGAGACGGCGTCCAAGTTTAAAGAATGGGACGGTGTCTGGGATTTTTGGACGGCGCCCAGGTTTTAAAAGTGGGACGGTGTCCAGATGGTCTGGACGGCGTCCAAATGAACTAAAAAGTTCTGACCAAATTTTTCGACACTGGCCAGTTTATAATCCAAAAGTAAATCATTTTGCACAAAACTAAAAACAATCGTACACACAATTCAAAATATTTACACCTGTGAACCATTTTTTAACGATTCGTTTACCCAGTTCGTCCCCATTTCGATTTAAGCTTTGTTCTCGAAGTTGAGGCTAACCTCATCTTCGATTTCCATGGGACCATCAACATAGTGCTTGACCCGGTGGCCATTCACTTTAAAAGTATCGCCCTTCCAGTTCACTATTTCAATTGTACCATAAGGGTACACCCTTCTAACAACAAATGGTCTCGACCATCGGGACTTAAGCTTTCCTGGTGATAACTTGAAACGAGAATTGTAAACAAGGACACGATCCCCTTCCATGAATTCCTTTGGATTTTTCAATCTCTTGTCGTGCCATTGTTTGGTTTTTTCTTTGTAAATTAGAGAGTTGTCATAGGCTTCAAGCCTCAACTCGTCTAATTCATTTAACTGGGTCAAACGTAACCGACCCGCCTCTTGGTAATCCAAATTACATGCCTTTAGCGCCCAATGCGCTTTGTGTTCAATCTCCAAAGGGAGATGGCATGCTTTTCCGTATACCATTCGGAAAGAAGTGGTTCCAATGGGTGTTTTGTAAGCCATGCGAAAGGCCCACAATGCATCGTTTAACTTAACATACCACTCTTTTGGATTTGCACCAACGGTCTTTTCAAGTATGCGTTTTAAAGATCGATTGGTATTCTCCACCTGCCCACTTGTTTGGGGATGATAAGATGTTGAAATTTTATGGGTCACCCCATATCTTTTCAACTCTTTCTCTAACTGCTTATTACAAAAGTGGGTGCCGCGGTCACTGATAAGGGCTTTTGGCGTGCCGAATCTTGAGAAAAGTTCCATCAAAAATGTAACTACAACTCTGCCATCATTTGTTGGTAGAGGTTTTGCCTCCGCCCATTTGGACACATAGTCTATGGCAACGAGTATATAGAGGTAAGAATGAGACTTTGGAAAGGGCCCCATAAAGTTAATTCCCCACACGTCGAACACCTCGCATACTTGGATGCTTTGTTGAGGCATTTCATCCCGTTTAGTGATTTGACCGGCCCGTTGGCACGCGTCACAAGCTTTACAATTGGCGTAGGCATCTTTGAATATTGTAGGCCAATAAAAACCGGCCTCGTAGACTTTTCTCCCCGTAATTTGGGGGCCAAAGTGCCCACCCGTTGGACCACAGTGACAATCAAGAAGAATTTGAGTGTATTGCTTTCCCGAAACGCACCTCCAAATCATACCATCTGCGCAACGCCTAAAAAGATACGGGTCTTCCCAGAAGTAGTATTTCAGGTCACTAAAGAATTTTTTTTTCTTTTCTGATGTGACCAACCGGTTTCTAAGTACCCTCCTACAAGATAGTTGGCTATGTCAACAAACCAAGGATCATCGATTTTCTCAATTTTCATGAGATTTTCGTCCGGAAAGTTATCTTGGATAACAGTCTCATGGAGAACCTCAAGATTCGGGTTCTCAAGGCGAGAAAGGTGATCGGCAGCTAAGTTTTCAGCCCCCTTTTTATCTTTAATATCAATGTCGAATTCTTGCAGAAGCAAGACCCAACGTATTAACCAGGGTTTAGCATCTTGCTTAGCAAGCAAGTACTTTAATGCTGAATGGTCTGTATAGATAACCGTCTTTGCTAGTACCAAATAAGATTGGAATTTATCAAACAAAAAGACAATTGCCAGGAGTTCCTTCTCGGTGGTAGTGTAATTAAGTTGGGCTCCTTGCAATGTCGTACTAGCATAATAAATGGGCTGAAAATGTTTTTCAATTCTTTGCCCCAAGACGGCACCAATAGCAAAGTCACTAGCGTCACACATAAGTTCGAATGGAATTGACCAATTCGGCGATATGAGAATGGGTGATTGCGTGAGTTTTGCTTTAAGGAGGTTAAAGGCGTTAAGACATTCGTCCGTAAAGACAAATGGAGCGTCTTTTTCAAGAAGTTTGTTCATTGGGGTTGCAATTTTAGAAAAATATTTAATGAACCGACGGTAGAAACCGACATGCCCCAGAAAACTTCTTACACCTTTCACGTTCGATGGTGGTGGTAATTTAGCTATGACTTCCACTTTAGCTCTGTCCACCTCCAGTCCCGCAGAGAAAATTTTATGACCTAAAACAATGCCCTCTTTTACCATAAAATGGCATTTTTCCCAGTTAAGTACAAGATTAGATTCTTCACACCTAATCAACATACGCTCAAGATTATGAAGACATGAATCAAAAGAATCACCGAAGACTGAAAAGTCATCCATGAATACTTCCATAAAGTCTTCAATCATATCATGAAAAATAGCTACCATACACCTTTGGAAGGTGGCAGGAGCATTGCATAAGCCAAAGGGCATACGTCGATAGGAGAAAGTACCATAAGGGCATGTAAAGGTGATTTTCTCTTGGTCCTCGGGTGCTATAGGGATTTGGAAATATTCTGAGAAACCGTCAAGAAAACAATAAAAATTCTTTCCTGCCAACCTTTCCAACATTTGATCAATGTAAGGAAGGGGAAAATGGTCTTTTCGGGTAGCATCATTTAATTTTCTGTAATCAATACATACCCTCCAACCCATGATAGTCCTGGTGGAAATTAATTGATCGTTTTCATTGGTGATAACGGTCATGCCACCCTTTTTGGGTACACATTGGACCGGACTCACCCAAGGACTATCCGAAATTGGGTAAATAAGATCTGCATCAAGGAGTTTGACAATCTCCTTTTTAACGACTTCTTTCATATTAGGGTTCAGTCGCCTTTGTCTTTGTACACATGGCTTATAGTTATCTTCCATTAAAATCTTATGCGTACAATAAGAAGGACTTATACCCTTGATGTCATGAATTTTCCACGCTAGAGCCGTTTTATGGGCTTTTAACATGGAAACAAGTTTAGACTTCTCACTTACAGAGAGTTCGGATGAAATGATAACCGGGAGAGTAGAATCCTCTTGATGGTAAGCATATTCCAAGTGACTTGGAAGTGGCTTCAGTTCCAAAACGGAAGGTTCTTCAATCGATGTTTTACATCGGTACTCATTTTTTAAATCCAACTTTCTGTATTCTTCATCATTTGGCTCATAACCGTTAGCCATCAAAGCGGTCAACATCTCCACTTCTTTCACCATGTTCTCTTCATCACCTTCCGCAAAAATTCATTCTCCCGAACCTTGCAATTCTGGAAATTCCTGCAACAACTCTGAATATGTGTCTACGGTTTGCAAATAATAACATTGATCATCAGTAGACTCAGGGTATTGCAGGGCATGGTCAACGGAAAAGGTGACCTTAATATCTTCAATGCTAAGGGTCAATTTCTGCCCATGAACATCTATAATAGCTCTAGCGGTATTGAGGAAAGTTCGACCCAATATAAGAGGCACACGTGTGTCCTCTTCCATGTCCAAAATTACAAAATCGGCCGGAAATACTAGGGTACCCACTTTTACTAACATATTCTCTAAAATTCCACAATGGAATTTAACAGAGCGGTTCGCTAGTTGAATTGCCATTCGGGTTAATTTTAGTACCCCGGGGTCTAGCTTAACATATAATGAATAAGGCATCAAATTAATGCTAGCCCCTAAATCCGCTAATGCTTTAATGGATTCCAAATCTCCTAGAAGACATGGTATGGTAAAACTTCCAGGATCTGCTAACTTTTTTGGTATTTTGTTCATCAAAATTGCGGAACAATCAACATTCATGGTGACTGATGAAAGTTCCTCCATTTTCTTCCGATTAGTAAGTAAGTCTTTTAAGAACTTAGCATACTTGGGCATACCTGAGATTACATCAATGAAAGGCATATTTATGTTAATTTGTTTAAACATATCTAGAAATTTTGACCTTTCGGCCTCTAGCCTTTCTTGTTGTTGCTTTCTTGGGTATGGGAGCGGTGGTTGATATGGTTTCACTACGGGTTTCTCCCGTTCTTCCTTTTCAACCACTTGTTCTGGCTCCTTAACCGGTTCATCATTTTGGTTCAACGGAACACTGAAATCAGAATTTTCGGGCATTCTTGGAGCATCGTATGCTAAACCACTCCATGTGGTAATAACATTGGCGTGCTCATTTCGGGGGTTTTTATTGGTATCGCCCGGTAAACTTCCTGGTTTTCTCTCACTAAGTAAACTAGCTAATCCACTCATTTGCTTCTCTAAGTTCTGAATTGAGGCTTGTTGGTTCCTAAATTGGTGTTCGTTTTTCTCGTTCGTTTGATTTATGTTTGTAACAAGCTGGGTTTGTGATGCAATCAACTTTTCCAACATACTCTCCAAATTTGACTTTTTTTTCTTCCTGTTGGGGTTTTTGATAAAAAAAAACCCGGAGTTTGTTGTTGGTACCCACTACTTGACCCTTGTTGGTAATTGGAATTTTGACCTTGAGGGTTGTAGGGGTTGTTGAAGTTTCGGTTAAACTGGGCTCTTCCTTGAAATTGATTATTATTTCTTTGGCTTATGAAAGCCACTTCTTCTTTTTGAGCCATTGTTAGACCGGCATCACAATCTTTCCCTAAATGGAGTCTACTACAGTATTCACAACCTACTTTCATACTATGAATTTCCTTGGTGATTTTGTCCATGTTTCGAGCAACACCGTCTATTTTCACACTTAGGGAACTAAGGTCATCATAAACACCGGCGCTTTGGACTTGAGCATTACGAGTAATTGGTCATTTGTGATGCCACTCATGAGAATAATCGGCTAGCTTCTCGATTATCTCATAAGCCTCTTGCTCGGTTTTGTCCATAAGTGAACCTCCGGACGCTTGATCAATGGAAATTCGGGTTGCAACATCACAACCCTTGTAAAAGATTTGGACTTTTTGGAAAGTATCCAAACCATGGTTTGGACAACCTCTCAGCATTTTAGAAAATTGATTCCATGCTTCGTACAAGGTTTCCATCGGCTTTTGACAGAATTGGGTAATTTCGTGTTGGAGTCTCGCGGACTTAGAAGCTGGAAAATATTTCTTAAGAAATTTTTCCAACATACCATCCCAAGTTTCTATCGTAGCCTCGGACAATGAATCCAACCAGCTTCGTGCTTCCCCGTAGAGTGTCCATGGGAAAAGTCTTAAAAATATGGCCTGGTCAGTTTCTGGTTTAAGTTTGAAAAGAAGACATATCTCTTGAAAAAGACGAATATGTTCGTTTGCATCTTCATTCGGACCACCACCAAATTGACACCTGTTATTAATCATTTGAAGAATAGGTCCTTTTATTTCAAAATTTACCTCACCAGTGGGTGGAGTAATGGCACTACCTTGTCCGGTTCGGGTTGCCTTCATCTTGGCCGCCATTGATTGTCTTGGTACCACCGGTCTTGCTTCTCCTTCCATTTCAAATTTTGGAGGAGGAACGGGCTCACCAAATTCAGAATATCTCGGCTTGGTTGTACTTGATTATGTATCAAAAGTTTCCTGTTTTGATGAAGATTCAAAAAGTTCAAGTACTTCTTTCGGGATCCTACCAAGCTTTCTATCAGGTTCCGTAAGCGGTGTAAGTAAAGGAGAATCTGAACTTCGGGTATGTGGCATATGCAACCTAAAATCTGTCAATCACAAAACTAACAAAACTATTAAATGCATCGATTCTATAAGTCTAAAATTCAAAGACTATTAATAAATTAAAAATAATTAAGAAACTACTTAATCACAAATTAGTCAATAATTCTATTTTGACACAAAACTGTCCCCGGCAGCGGCGCCAAAAATTTGATGTGCGAAATCAGGTATATAAATTATTGTATGGAAAAATACCGGTTAAAAAGACTGTTACACACTAACGGGAAGTGTACCCGATCGTGTAGTAGTATAAATAATGGTTTAGTTCCGTGTATCGTTCCAAGGACAGTTATATTAGCCAAACTAGAATTAGAAACTATATTATGATTAACTAAGTAAATGAAACTTAAAAGTACAAGATATTATATTTTTATGGCTATTTAACGATTTAGCCAAATCAGAGAAGGTTAAAAAGTAAAAACAATATTTTTGGTCTTTTAAGTTTATAATGAAAACAAATGCAAAGAAAGCAAGTAAGATAGTTTGATTTGGATCAAAGAAATGAAATGTTCGTCTAGATATTTTACCCTCGGTATTGGATGTAAGTTTTTCTATTAAGGCCTGATTGAATGATTATGTGTGTAAGTTATCTAATAGGTTCACTAAGAGTTCTCTTAAATAAACACGCAAACACAATTACAAGATCAAGGGTTCCCTTTTCTCTATAGTTCTTGTGTTTGTAATCAAATAACTATGAAATATGCTAATCACCTAAATCGACCCGCCAAGAGTTCTCTTTAGTGAGTACTCAAACTAGAAGTACTAAGTGAGGGTTCCCTATTACCTAGACCTTTTCGTTTGTGACTAGTTGATTAGCAAAATCAAAGACTTAAATAACAATTGTCTTTGCGTTCGCTCTACACATTTCATTCCTATATCGTTTAATCGTATTGATCTAATTTACCCCCTTGGTCCGGTTTAGTAAACAATCAATCTAAGACAAGTTGATTGTAAATCAATATGGTACATCAACAAGAGTTTTCTTTATCAACAACATATCAATTAACTAGATACAAATGATTAAACATCCATAAGCATGGTTCTTTAATTCAAGCTTCAATATTTCACACATAATACATACAATCAATAAGATTACATCCAATACCTCGGTTATTAATCTAGACAAACATTATAGAAACTAGCCAACAATCATTGTGACAGACAACATAACAATCAGATTATCAATGGAAATCATTGCTTTAGAACAAGAAATAACCTACAAGAACAATGAGTTCTTGGATGAATAAGGTTTTGATATTTGATGCCTTGATGTTGAGCCTCTTCCAAGAGCTTGGAGTTCTCCAATATTGCTCCCAAAATTCGTCTCCGTATTCTCTGGTTCGTACTGCTAAAACTGGTCTTCAATCATGAGATTATAAAGTAGAGAAAGTAGGTCAGAATGTCAAAAGTAGCTGAAACCTACTTCTGGATGGCGTCCTAGATTCTGGACGGCGTCCCACAATCTTGGACGGCGTCCAAGTGTGAAAAGCTGGACGGCGTCCAGTAATCTTGGACGGCGTCCAGATGTACTGTTGGTTACTGTCTTGTTTTCTTTGTAATCTCCTTTCATTTGGACGAAACCCCAATCATTTTGGACGAAGTCCAACATATCTGAAGCGTTGTTTTATCATTTTAGAGTGCTAACTTGACCTTATCTTGCATCGGGATCAACCATTATGATATTGCAACTCATAAAACGGTCATAAATCATCAAAACTCTTTACAAATTACTCTCCGATACAAATTTGCATATCTTGGCCTATCACTTGTAGAAACGCTTTCAGTATCCTTGATTCAAGAGTACTTTATACGATATTGCGATAGATATATATAATGTTATTGAGCAATATCAACGAGTCGTCGTTTTCCACATTGGTTTAGAAAAATCTGGTGTTTAGAGGTTCCCGGGTTATTGTCACGATATTGAAAATACGGGTGTTGACGGTACATATAAAGTTCATCGGGGTTGGAATCAGATTTCTCTATTTTGATGCATTTTCCCTTATTATTTTCTTTTTCCTCATTAAATTGGTTCGAGGTAATTTCTATAACATCATCGGAATCCTCATCAGGATCCGATTCATCGGAAAATTGGTAATTTTCCCAATATTTTGCTTCCTTAGCGGAAACACCATTGACCATTATTAACTTTGGTCCATTGGTTGAGGATTTTATATTATTTGACCGGTTTTCTGTGGTTCCTACTATTCCCCCCTCCGAAACCTCTTCTTCTTCCGGTTCCTCTTCTTCCAGTTCCTCTTCTTCCGGTTCCTCTTCTTCCGGTTCCGTTTCCTCTTCTTCCGGTTCTTCGGGAACTTGTGAATCTTGCCAATATATATTCGACTCTTCGTTATTATTAGGTGAGTCAATGGGATTTGTGCTAGAGGTAGATATCTATCACACAATATCAAACATGTTAAGAGATTAATATATCACATAATATTTACATGTTAATAATATATAGTTTCCAACAAAAATGTTAAGCAATCATTTTTAAAGAAAACACGGTCGAAGTCCAGACTCACTAATGCATCCTAACAAACTCGATAAGACACACTAATGCAAATTTTCTGGTTCTCTAAGACCAATGCTCGGATACCAACTGAAATGTCCCGTTCATATTGATTATAAATGTTCCATATTAATTGATTTCGTTGCGAGGTTTTGACCTCTATATGAGACGTTTTTCAAAGACTGCATTCATTTTTAAAACAACCATAACCTTTATTTTATCAATAAAGGTTTTAAAAACATTACGTAGATTATCAAATAATGATAATCTAAAATATACTGTTTACACACGACCATTACATAATGGTTTATAATAGAAATATATTACATCGACATATGTTTCTTGAATGCAGTTTTTACACAATATCATACAAACATGGACTCCAAATCTTGTCCTTATTTTAGTATGCAACAGCGGAAGCTCTTAGTATTCACCTGAGAATAAACATGCTTTAAACGTCAACAAAAATGTTGGTGAGTTATAGGTTTAACCTATATATTATCAAATCATAATAATAGACCACAAGATTTCATATTTCAATATACATCCCATACATAGAGATAAAAATCATTCATATGGTGAACACCTGGTAACCGACATTAACAAGATGCATATAAGAATATCCCCATCATTCCGGGACACCCTTCGGATATGATATAAATTTTGAAGTACTAAAGCATCCGGTACTTTGGATGGGGTTTGTTAGGCCTAATAGATCTATCTTTAGGTTTCGCGTCAATTAGGGTGTCTGTTCCCTAATTCTTAGATTACCAGACTTAATAAAAAGGGGGCATATTCGATTTCGATAATTCAACCTTAGATTGTAGTTTCACGTACTTGTGTCTATTTTGTAAATCATTTATAAAAACTGCATGTATTCTCATCCCAAAATATTAGATTTTAAAAGTGGGACTATAAATCACTTTCACAGATATTTCCTTCCTCGGAAATAAGACTTGGCCACGGATCGATTCACGAACCTATATAAATATGTACATATATATCAAAGTATGATCAAAATATAATTACAACCATTTTTATTATGTTTTAAAGATTTGAGTGTATTAAGTCAGCTGTACTCGTTAGTAACCTACAACTAGTTGTCCACAGTTAGATGTACAGAAATAAATCGATATATATTATCTTGAATCAATCCACGACCCAGTGTATACACGTCTCAGACTAAATCACAACTCAAAGTATATATATTTTTGGAATCAACCTCAACCCTGTATAGCTAACTCCAACATTACTGCATATAGAGTGTCTATGGTTGTTCCAAATAATATATATACATGGGTCGATATGATATGTCAAAATATTTGCATACGTGTCTATGGTATCCCAAGATTACATAATATATTAGAATACATGTATAATACAATATAAGTTAGCTAGGATATGATTTGTATAGATTTGTTAAACATTTCCCGTAGCTAAAAAGATCAAAAATATCCAATCTTGTTTTACCCATAACTTCTTCATTTTAAATCCGTGTTGAGTGAATCAAATTGCTATGGTTTCATATTGAACTCTAATTTAAGAATCCAAACAGAAAAAGTATAGGTTTATAGTCGGAAATTTAAGTTACATGTCAATTACTAAAGAGGTAGTCATTTCCGTCGAAAGAACGACATCTTGATGACCATTTTGAAAAACATACTTTCACTTTGAGTTTAACCAAGATTTTTGGATATAGTTTCATATTCATATGAAAAATCATTTTCCCAGAAGAACAACTTTTAAATCAAAGTTTATCATAGTTTTTAATTATCCAAACCAAAACAGCCCCCGGTTTCACTACGACGGCGTATATTCGATTTTATGGTGTTCATCGTGTTTCCAGGTTTTAAATCATTAAGTTAGCATATCATATAGATATAGAACATGTGTTTAGTTGATTTTAAAATTCAAGTTAGAAGGATTAACTTTTGTTTGCGAACAAGTTTAGAATTAACTAAACTATGTTCTAGTGATTACAAGTTTAAACCTTCGAATAAGATAGCTTTATATGTATGAATCGAATGATGTTATGAACATCATTACTAATTCAAGTTTTGTGGATAAACCTACTGGAAAAGCGACAAATGGATCTTGCTTCAAAGGATCCTTGGATGGCTTGAAAGTTCTTTAAGCTGAATCATGACACGAAAACAAGTTCAAGTAAGATTTCCACTCGAAATAAGATTGTTATAGTTATAGAAATTGAATCAAAGTTTGAATATGAGTATTACCTTGTATTAGAAAGATATCTTACTGTAAATAATAAAGATTTCTTGAGGTTGGATGATCACTTTACAAGATTGGAAGTAAGCTAGCAAACTTGAAAGTATTCTTGATTTTATGAAACTAGAACTTATAGAATTTATGAAGAACACTTAGAACTTGAAGATAGAACTTGAGAGAGATCAATTAGATGAAGAAAATTGAAGAATGAAAGTGTTTGTAGGTGTTTTTGGTCGTTGGTATATGGATTAGATATAAAGGATGTGTAATTTTGTTTACATGTAAATAAGTCATGAATGATTACTAATATTTTTGTAATTTTATGAGATATTTCATGCTAGTTGCCAAATGATGGTTCCCACATGTGTTAGGTGACTCACATGGGCTGCTAAGAGCTGATCATTGGAGTGTATATACCAATAGTACATACATCTAAAAGCTGTGTATTGTACGAGTACGAATACGGGTGCATACGAGTAGAATTGTTGATGAAACTGAACGAGGATGTATTTGTAAGCATTTTTGTTAAGTAGAAGTATTTTGATAAGTGTATTGAAGTCTTTCAAAAGTGTAAGAATACATATCAAAACATAACATGTATATACATTCTAATGGAGTCGTTAAGTTTTCGTTAGTCGTTACATGTAAGTGTTGTTTTGAAACCTTTAAGTTAACGATCTCAATTAATGTTGTTAACCCAATGTTTATTATATCAAATGAGATGTTAAATTATTATATTATCATGATATTATGATGTATGAATATCTCTTAATATGATATATACATTAAAATATCGTTACAACGATAATCGTTACATATAAGTCTTGTTTCGTAATTCTTGAGTTAGTAGTCTTGTTTTTACATATGTAGTTCATTGTTAACACACTTAATGATATATTTAAATATCATTTTATCATGTTAAATATAGTGTATCAATATCTTAATATGATACATATATATTTAGTAGACGTTATCATAACGATAATCGTTATATATATCGTTTCTAGTTTCTTAACTTAGTAATCTCATTTCTTATGTATATAACTCATTGTTAAAATACCTAATGAGATACATACTTATCATAATATCATGTTAACTATATGTATAACCATATATATGTCATCATATAGTTTTTACAAGTTTTTAACGTTCGTGAATCACCGATCAACTTGGGTGGTCAATTGTCTATATGAAACCTATTTCAATTAATCAAGTCTTAACAAGTTTGATTGCTTAATATGTTGGAAACATTTAATCATGCAAATATAGTTTTCATTTAATATATAATCATGGAAAAGTTCGGGTCACTACAGATTGAGCCAAAATAAGTCATTTGAAGTGTGAATTGAAATAGATCAGATATCCCAAACACCTATTTTAATCATTTGTACATTGGGATTGTTAATTGTTTGTTGGTGAAGGTTTGAAAAGTCAAAAAAAAAAAAAAAAATCGTCTCCATTTCATCTAAAATCGTGATTCCCATTTCACTTGCTCGGATCTGTTACCATGGTGGTTCATCTCAAATTACATCAGATCTGTTACCATGGTGGTTTAAAAGCTTCTATCTTCATCTCCTCCGATGAATTGTCTTACGAATTCTTCAATCCAGAAACCCTAATTCCACATTTTAATTCCTCAAATCCTTTACAACCCAAAAATCAAAACTAAAATCTATCAAAACCAAAGACCCAAAGCAAAATCTAAATTAAAACCAAAATTATAGATCCCCCATAAGCTTGAAATTGAAGGTCAAAATCTATCTAAATCATTGAAGCTACTGTACATCGGTGCTGCTGTTGACAACGGTGTTGTTGACGAGCTACTTTGGAGAACAAGAACGCTGATAATATGTGATTTGGTCTCTCGTGCCATATTCGATAATGATACAGTATTAGAAGTTAACGTTTAGGGTTTTGTTTATATTTGGTTAAATTTCGATTACGTTGTCTAATGATTATTAGTAGTTGATTTAAATCGGGTTTTAGGTTTTAGATACTCCGTAAGACTTTTGTTGAGGTTTATAAGTTTAATTAAGTTTAAGTGTATGTAAATAGACTTCTTGTAAATTCTTTTATGGTTTTGAATGATTGAAATTATGGTTTAATGATTTATAATCCGGAGAAAAAGTTGGAAAAAAGAATGAAAATGAAAGAAGGTGAAGAATGGTAGAAGATGAAAAAAAGGTGAAGAAAGGTGAAAAAGGACCAATGATGTAATTTTGTCTAGAAGAAATAAATAATGCAATATGTGACAAACTTGAGGGACCTATGATGTAATTTTGAAATTGAGAGATATGAAAGTTTACCTATTATAACAAGTTAAATACATATATAGAACAATTTAAATAGTTGAATAATACAATAGGAAATCTGAAAGTTAGAATGTATATAATAGAAATTTAGTGAAAGTTCAATACATTTTTATACAATTTTCCCTTTTAAAACAATCCATGTAGTTTACTTTTTGTTATTAATAAGGTGCAAAGCCATCCTTTACGTCCAGTTAGCACGATTTCAATAATTTATAATTACACTCACACATTAAAGAATGAGAGAATATTTATGAAAGACAAACGAACAGACAAATAATAATTTTTATGAAAATTTGAAAAGTAATTTTACTTGGTAATAATAATGCTTTATATAAATAAACATATGGTGATAAAAACAACTCGAGGGTAAGTTTTCGAGGCCGATATCAAAGACAAAGGCAAGAACGTTTCTGGATGTATGTGCTTCGTTATAGATTTTCTTTAGTCGTTTGATTTATTCGACAGTTAAGAAGAGGATCGAAAATAAATAGTTTGTTTAGTTGGGTTTGCTGTATTGCTTTAAGGAATGTAGTTTTCCGTTTGTATCTTCTTGTTTTGAATCCTTCATCTTTTTGATGAATGGATAGTTTATGAAGTTATAGCCTTTTTAGTCGGAAAAAAAAGCTAGTACAATGTATATATTTAAATGTAATTTATTAAAAAAATTCTTGAAACAAATAGAAATAGAAAAGTGGCACCATGAATCCAACCTGGGCCAATCCCTTGACAGAGATAGCTGCTACCACCAAAGCAACTCTGTCTTTGTTTATATGTTAACGAAAAAAATGTATATATGTTATAAATAATTGCGAATTAAAAAAATATAAGTTGACAACGTTATTGTTCATTTGTGTTTTAATCTTAGTGTAGGTGTAATTTTTTTTTTATTTTTGTTAGACATACGGTCTTGGGACTTGTTAATGTTTCACTAAATAATCTACTTCTGTACATATCTTAATTCATTAAATATAGTTACTTTTTCTTTTCACTTAATTAAAAATTGATCTATTTCTAGAAGACATAGAATCAAACACTCATTCTCATTAAGAAATGAATGAAAACATAAATTAATACAGAACTTTTTTTTTTAAAAGCAAAAAGTATTATTATTATTATTACCCGGAATATAACAGTACAAGTCCCTACACACATCTATACAATGATATAAACAATAGCGTACAATCGGAGAAAAAAATGGAGTTAACTCTATAATATATTAATCGGGAGCGACGTCGACTGATCAACATTATAAGGGAACGAATTTGCGAGAGCAAGCGGGGAAGGAAGCGACAACCGTGCCGATCAAACGGCGACAAAGTTACCAAACAACCAACCCTTTTAATCTACCCCTGATAAGCCAATTAGAGACAACGGACACAACCCGATATGTGTGATGCCTAGTTAACTGTGACGATCGCTCCAAATTCATATGGACGAATACGTCATTCATCGATTTCATCGCGAGGTATTTGACCTCTATATGATACGTTTTATAAACATTGCATTCTTTTGAAAAGGTATACCATATGAATATTTAAATCCAAGGTTTTTGACATCTGATGATTTCTACATATAGACAATCACCGTAAATAATGGTTTACAATAATACTTCCGTTGACAATGCAGTCAAAATAGATACATGGTGATGATTTTGTGAATGCAACGTTTTCTCGAATTAAGCAAGTATGACTCCATGCACATAGCTTGTATAACAGATAAGCAAACAGCGGAAGACTTCTAGGAACCTGTGAATAAACATGCTTGAAAGTGTCAACACAAAGGTTGGTGAGTTCATAGTTTTAATGTTGCGCATAATCTGTATATAAAGGTGGATCACAAGATTTCAGTTGTTTCATCCAGAAACGTTTATCAAAATATTCTACAAGATTGAGCACCCTGGTAACTAAGCTTTAACGTTATAATAAGTACCCCTGTTTTAACATACATGCAACCAACATATACAATACACGCAATCCAACGTGTACTGACCTCAAATAGCATACGTCTGTTTTATAGTTCAGGCTAGGATTTCTATACCTGGAACGGACGGGGATGTCAAGCCCTATGGATCCATATATAACTACTCGCGCCCACCAGTTCTTATAACCGGCAGTTACTAGTTACCAAAGCTAAGGGATTTTCGGTTCAAACTCGGTGTAGAATTTAGTATGTACTTGTGTCCATTGCGTTTAAAATAAAGTGCATGTATTCTCACCCCAAAAAATATATATTACAAAAGCAATTAAAAATGGAGCAAATGAAACTCACCTTAGCAGCACATAAAGTCGTTCATCGAAATGTGACCGAAACTTGGAATACCAAATAACCGTAGATCTCAACCTAGAGAACATATGTTGGTCAATAAATGTCTATCAAGCTAGGTCAGGTCATAGTGTATCACAATCATAATGCTCGAGATCGACATACAAAAGTTATCAAAAGTCATTTCAAAAAGTTAATTTTGATAATTGTTCAACAAAACGAGACGTGCCTTATATAAGAATTCATTTACTCGGCTGGTAATATTTAAAAATCCAGTTTATCAATCTTATAAACAAGTTGTTTAAATATTAATTGCAGATTCAAAAGCAATTTCAATTAACGTTAATCATAATTCAGTTGACCATAACTTTTAATTCGTTCATCGAAATTACGCGATTTTTAAATGAAAAGTTATTGATTTTTTACCAGCTTTCCAATAACATGCATATCATATACTTGATATCAGTAGCATATGTATCAAATTCGTGATTCATCATAAACTATCTAACGACAAAAATAAGCATACAAGCATGCATAATCATATATACTCGAGCACTAGACATGTATACACTATTTATATATAAAAGATAAGATATGAATACTCACGTATCAATATTGTGATTCAATATTGTAGGAAAGTACGTAGACGCAACAGAGATGATAATCACTAGGTTGACCTTTGACTCATGATCATAACCCCCAAGCAATACTCATAATCTCATTGGCTATAACCCAAAATTTTCCTTAGCTCTATCCCGCTCGAAAAACCCATTTCGAAAGTGACACGCTCATGACCTCGTCGTAGTATTTTTATGTATAATACTACTAATAATACCCCGGACTATAAGATTAATATATATATATATATATATATATATATATATATATATATATATATATATATATATATATATATATATATATATATATAACTTAGAGAGATTGAGATGAGAGGATACAAATGAATTCGGAGCAAAACATATCGCGTTTTATAGTAGTTGGCCTATAATCTCAGCTCATGCGATCGCATGAGAAGTGTATGGGGAACTCATGCGATCGCATGAGGTCCCTGTCCAGCTCAAAATGTTATTTGTCACTTTGTTTGTCGACATAATATTTTATTATATATAATATATATAATATATATAATTATTTATATATTATATTAAATTCTCGTGCGTAGTTAACTTGTAATTTTGGTTCTGATGAATTGTATGTCGTCACTTGACTTATGTCCCGTTTTCGGTTTTTCGAACGTCCCTTCGTACGCTGAGAAAACTTGTACTTTTTGGTTCGTGACTTGTACCTTTGCCAAAATATAGACTTAAATTATCCATAAACTATATCACTCAAAATATAACTTATACATTCGAGTGTTTTGGTCATTTACTTCTATAAATCATCGTCTTATTATTTACTAATGTAATAGTATTATCAAACGTTTTATAACCAAGTTAATATATATTCTCAATATTTAAAAACACGTTTTAAATACACGTCGCAAGTTATTCATACAATTAACATTCCAACATATCATAAATATTCAAATAGATATTTAAACCAATAAGGTTAATGCACAATATCATATACTTAATACTTAGTTACGCTTTCAAGTTATAGTATATATATGTACCTATTTACATATAATTGTTAGCGAATCGTCGAGAACAAACGAAGGGTATTTGAACATACGAAAGTAGTTCAAAAATATTGAGATTCAGTTTTACAGACTTTGCTTATCGTGTCGGAAACGTTAATCATACAAAGATTAAGTTTAAATGTGGTCAGAAATTTTCGGGTCGTCACAGTACCTACCCGTTAAAGAAATTTCGTCCCGAAATTTAAGTGAGGTCGTCATGGCTAACAATAAAAATGTTTTCATGACGTATATGAGTTGATAAATAGAGTTTTTATCACCGTTGAATAATATGGATAAAACAATGCGATTACTCGAAGCGTATGAGGGAAGTTATCGTAATAGAGTGAAATGAAGAATAAAGATTCGTCTTAACTTTTGACGTAGTCATGGTGGGAATTCCGGAATTTAAGGAATAGAAAATCTTCATAATCTAAATAAGATTTGATTCTTCAGGAATTAAGGAGATTAAGATCTTCTTTAATTAAATGCGGTCACCTGCCTCGATTGCTTTTTCTGTTATTTCGCTATAAATTAACCTCTTCTGTTTCATTATTTTCACCACTCCTACATCTTCTTCCTCATTTCATACTTCCAAAAGATTGTGAAAATGCTTCATCCAGTTCTGATCCTTGATCTCGTTTTGACTGTCACTACAATCATCCTTCTATTCCAACTCCCAACGGAGGAATCTGTTTACTTCTACTTCGCTCTTGGGGTAGTGGTTTTCATAATCCTTCCTTGCATTTGTCTTTCCATAATTATTGACATCTACGGTTAATGATCTCTTCTATTTGCTGTGATTTATACTCCTATCTATATTTCAAAACTTTGTGCTATTGTTTTCTCTTCCCGACCTTAAGTCAAGCGGATAATGGTCTAGAATTCGTAGGTATGAAGTTTTGGATGAACATAAATAATATTCTAAGAAAGAAATGGTAATAGCATGATCTGATTGGTTAAATTACCAGAAATTCACGGAAAAGACCGAATCATCAAGAAAAATATTTTCTTGATATGTTTAGAGGTTAAATAGAATGAAAGAGTTATGTAACATGGTTCATGATGAGGGTGTGATATGTGAACCTTTATCACGTTCCATTAGAAACTCAGCATGACTTACTGTAATATAATCACGTTGATTAGGTGTCATTATATTATACTAACTCATGCTTCAATTCCCAACACTACAAAAACATCCATTTTTCGAAATTTTCAGAATTTAGAAACTAACATAGTTTCTTTTATGATGTAACACAGATAGCACGAAGAGATAAATAATTTCGGATAATATTAGTTATGAAGATATCTTCAGAAATATCGAAGATATTTATAATGAAAAATATGATGATATCTTAGAATTTCTAATATCAAAGGAGGATGAAGAAGATTTGTTCGTAAAGGTTTATAGTCAGGAGCAAGGTATTCGTTAATGACTTCAGCAGATACTGAATCAATTGTATTCTTTGAAGGTAGGTTTAGTCTTTGTGATTTGTCCACAGCCTCCTTCATGATTTGCTCAATCCATTTTTCAGTACCAAACTTTCTCTTTTTCTGTGCTTTTCCAACACACTACTCTTTATCATCAAACTTTCGACTGTTAAATTCATTTACAGTTTTTGCTGCTTCATCAGCATTTTTCCAAAATTCGGAGAATTAGTTCCGCAGTTTGGGGTGTTTTTTAGAAACTTCACATTCGAAGTATGTAAGTCTAGGAGATAGACGTTATATGTATATATATATATATGTATATATATATATATATATACATATAACTGTTGGCGTAGAATTGTTGCGAAATTCGAAATACTGATTGCTAATTCCCGGTAGTTGGTATGGCAATTATTTTTACAATATGTGGATGGGTACATGATAGGGTTTCAATGAATAAGTATAGTGATTTTTCAAAAGGTCAAGGATCAATGAAGTTATTAGTAAATTTACTGCTAATGTGGTGAAACATAAAAGGTTCTCCGGTAACAAGAACGTATATGTCAAGGTTACAATAAGGCTAATCTGAAAAGTCGAAGTTGACTTGTTGGAAGTGTGGTAAAACTGGATACTTTGAAAAGGGATTGCAAGATTATATTCGGTAATAACAATGCTAAAGGATCTTGTACAGTTTTGAAGTCAAAGTATAGCTTTGAAAGATGTACAGATCTAAGAATGATGTCACTTGTTAAATTTTGACTTGGATTCTGTTTTGTCAAAATCAGAATATGTAATCGAATTTGTATGAGAATGATTGTTTATTGTAGTTAAGGTAGTGAGTATAGTTAATGATTTTTGAATCAAAATTGAAGAATGTACAGTGTAATATATTATTTGCGAACTTAAATATTTCCCGAGTATTACCTACCCGTTAAAGATTTCACAAGTAATATTTTGTACAAAAAAATTTTCATTACAATCTTTATGAAAATATATGTATGTATATTTTCTTCAGATGTAATACAGATTTTGTAATGCCCCGTACAAAATTAACGTGTACGGATCATCAACAACAGGATCATTACAAGGTCAAACACTATATGCTGTTTTAAAATAAGTTTGCATTCACAAGAAAGAGTGACGTCATAACCAACATCAAAAGTTTTACAACCGATAGTAGGCTTCTACGAATAGAAGCAATTAACATAAGTACGAGACCCGAAGGTCATTAGAAATCATTGTTCAAAAGTAACATAGTTTGTTAATGCAAGGTAAACGTTTCATGCAGAAACATCTCTAACAAAAGCAGCGGGAGTCTACACAGTAAGACTACCACAGCGGAAGCATCAAACCTCTAAGCACCTGAGAAAACATGCTTAAAAACATCAACACGAATGTTGCTGAGCTATAGTTTAAGTATAACAGTAATGTAAGGTAGGCCACGAGATTTCAGTATTTTAAAACAGTATGAAAAGTATATGTTCAACCGTGGGCACTTGGTAACTAACTTAACGAAATATCACCCCCTAAAAGTACACTTGGCGAGTGCGTAAGTTTACGAAGTATTAAACACCCGTTAACTGCTAGCGCTACTAGCCCGAGTGGGGATGTCAAACCCTATGGATCCATATCTAAGATTCGCGTTAACCGGTTCAAAAACCAATGACTAAACGTTACCGAGCTAAGGAGAAAGTTTATGCCGTTGTATAACCCACACATATATAAAGTTTAAGTACTCGTGCCTAGTATGTAAAACGTAAAAGCGCATGTATTCTCAGTTCCCAAAATAGTTAAAGTAAAAAGGGATGCTATAACTCACAGTGAAAAGTAGTAAAGTCGGTACGAGATAATTAAGCAAGTAGTTGGTCCGAAAGGTCCTCAACCTAAGTCAAAAGTTACTAAGTCAGTAAATCGTTCCCAAAGGTTTAAAATTATGTAAATTAGGTCTTAAGTATCATCATCATTCAACAACATAAGTAAAAAGTAAAGTAAGTTTTCAATCAAGAATAGAGATTGAAACAAAGGCTGACTTTGTTTAGCTGCTACGACCTCTATATAAATCGAAAATATGCGTAGTCAGTGGCTATGGCTCCATATGTGAGTCCTTTAACCATTGACCAACTTTTAGAACCAAACTCGTCTTCGTTTGACCGTGGCGACGGTTTAAGTGCGAGTAGGTCAGAAATTTTAGCAAACCGTTAAAAGGGCGTAGTGACTTTCGGAAGGCTATAAATCCTAAACCGTAAGTCAGATTAAGACGAGTCTTAAATGAAAAGTCATCTAATCGAACCGAAAAATCTGGAAATCAACTTTTCCATTAGTCCAGTAGCCTGATCAGATCCAGAAAACAGTAAGCAAAGTGCTTAGGTGGATTCTTGGTGCTTGATGCTCATCACGGTTCTCTTCCTTGATGCTTATAGCTTCAAGTGTACAACTCGTTGATGTGTTTGCATCATCTTTACCAAGTTTTGACCATCATGACACTAGTGTATATCTAAGATAAATAACACAACTCATTTAAGGTTGTAAGAAGTTTGATGAACCAAAGTTACATCAAGATCTTAGATCCGACACATACATGAGTTCTAATAGTAATATTAAGCTATAAACTTGAATGTAAACTAAATAAACAAGATCTTAAGTTGTAGAACTTAGATCTTAGTTAGATCTTGAAGATCCTAGACTAGAAAGTCTAGATCTAGTGTTCTTAAGTTAAACCCTAAGTTATGGAACTTGGATCTTTACTTTAATAAAACCATAAGTTATGAAACTTAGATTTTTATTTTGTAAAATGTATATAAGCTTATAAGATTTTGTTTTAGACAAAATTGGAAGACCATAAGCTATAGAAACTTAGATCCAATATAAGTGTATGAAGTTATAACTAGAAAGTTAAACTTCCATGTTCTTGAACTTACAAAGTTTAAACTTTAGTTTCAAGAAAAATGAGATCAAGTTTATCTAGTAATACTTGACCAATATTATACAATCATGAATTTAAAACAAATGAATAAAGTAATCAAATAAAGTTACAAGTAACAAGTTCATGTTTGGTTCATACTTAAGAAGATTCAAGCCAAAACTTGGATCTTAAGAAAATAAACCTTAAGATTACAAAACATGAACACAAGTAAGATCTTAAAGCTTATGAACTTTAGATCTTTATAATATTTCAAGTGTAGAACCATAAGCTAACAAGCTTAGATCCTTGTTCTTGACTTTTCATCAAACAAAGGATGGAAGAAGCAAGATTCATGAAGATACAAACTTTAAAGCTTGATCTTTAACAACAAACACAAACAAGTAAATTGATGATGATACTTGGTGATTTTTAAAGGAAAAAGAAGAAAGAAAAATATAGTTGTTACTTACAATTTAGAGAGAAAAGTTGAGAGAAAAGAAGTGGTGTAAGTAAGTATGTGTAAAATGAAGTATAAACTAGCATATAAGTAACAAAAAAAAAATTGAACTCCCTCCCCACCAAAAGGCCGACGGTTTTGGGATCCCAAAGGGGGTGGTCAACTTGTTCTTTCATGTATGGGAGGGTGTTGTATGCTAGGAAGAGTATAAGGTTAAATGCATGGAAAGTTGGTGCTCGCATGCTTGAAACATCTTTGTCTCCTCACTTAACATAATTAATCTTTGTTTAAGCTTAATGTATCACTAGCATAATGATGGGCTCACAATTAGTCCATTAAGAAATGTAGGGTGGGCTTTGATAGCCCAAGTCCAATAATAAAGGCCCATGTATAAGTATGTAACCAATTAGTAACAAGCCCAAGTAATTAACTACTTACATTAGTTAATTAGAAATAATTAATAATAATTAATTATGAACGTAAATAATATTCGAAATATTTTTCAAAAAAAGCACGTGTCGAAAAGACGAGTCGGGACATGGAAAGTCAAATACGGTAATAAGTAAAATGTATAAGAATACATTTAGTACAACGCAAGTATTAATAATAAATATTAATAATATAAGTCAGAAAATCCAGGGTCGTTACATTACCCACCTGTTAAAGAAAATTTCGTCCCGAAATTTTAAGCTGAGGTAGATGGAGGAGTTAGGAAAAGGTGAGGATACTTCTGCATCATTTGATCCTCTCGTTCCCAGGTAAACTCGGGTCCTCGTTTGGCATTTCATCGGACTCGAACGATCGGAATCTTGTTGCGTTTCAAAGTTTTGACCTCACGGTCTATAATTTTGACAGGTTCTTCCACGAAGTGGAGTTTGTCATCAATCGTAAGTTCCTCCAATGGTATGACAAGTTCCGGTTCAGCAAGACACTTCTTCAAATTCGATACGTGGAAGGTAGGATGAACTGAGCTCAGTTGAGTCGGAAGATCCAAACGGTAAGCAACGGGTCCAACACGCTCCAAGATTTTGAAAGGACCAATGTATCGCGGGTTGAGCTTCCCACGTTTTCCAAAACAGATTACACCTTTCCAAGGTGCGACTTTCAACATTACATGGTCACCCACATTGAATTCGAAGTCTTTACGTTTAAGGTCGGCATAACTCTTTTGGCGATCATGGGCCGTCTTGAGTCTCGCTTGAATTTGGACAATCTTCTCGGTTGTTTCATGGACAAACTCGAGTCTGGTGATTTGCTTATCGCCTACTTCGGCCCAACAAATAGGAGAACGGCATTTTCGGCCATACAACGCTTCAAAAGGTGCGGCATTAATACTCGAATGATAACTGTTGTTGTAAGAGAATTCGGCTAGCGGCAAATGCCTTTCCCAAGCCTTTCCGAAATCAATAACACAAGCACACAACATGTCCTCCAAAGTCTGAATTGTGCGTTCGCTTTGTCCGTCGGTCTGTGAGTGATACGACAGTACTCATGTCGAGACGAGTCCCCAAGGCTTCTTGCAAAGCACGCTAAAATCTGGAAGCAAAACGGGCATCTCGGTCTGAAATAATCGATAAGGGCATACCATGACGAGATACAATCTCTTTTATGTATAGTTGAGCGAGTTTTTCCATTGTATCCGTTTCTTTCATGGCTAAGAAGTGTGCAGATTTGGTAAGACGGTCGACGATAACCCAGATTGTATCGTATCCGCCCACCGTCTTTGATAGTTTCGTGATGAAGTCCATCGTTATCCTTTCCCACTTTCATTGCGGGATTTCTGGTTACTGAAGTAACCCAGATGGCCTTTGATGTCCGGCCTTAACCTTCGAGCAAGTCAAACACTTCCCAACATAAGTTGCAACATCCTTCTTAAGATTTGGTCACCAATACTGTTCCTTGAGATCGTGGTACATTTTACCGGCTCCTGGATGAATCGAATATCTTGACTTGTGGGCTTTGTCTAGAATGAGGCTTCGCAAATCCCATAACTAGGCACCCAAATTCTTCCGGTGAAGTATCGGAGTTCAGTATCCTTAACCTCGAATCGAGAGACGAGAATGTTCAAATGTTCATGAGAAATATTCTCCTCCTTGAGAGCCTCATCATAGGCTACTCGGATTTGACTATTGAGGTTCGAATGAATGGTGATGTTCAGGGCCCGAACACGAAGAGGTGCCATCCTCTCCTTTCAGCTCAAAGCGTTAGCTACAACATTGGCCTTGCCAGGATGGTAATGAAGTTCACAATCATAGTCGTTCAGTGTCTCAATCCATCGACGCTATCTCGTGTTCAGTTGTTTCTGATCGAATATGTGTTGGAGGCTTTTGTGGTCGGTGAAGATAGTACTTTTAGTTCCATAAAGATAGTGTCTCCACAATTTGAGCGCAAAGACAACGGCTCCAAGTTCAAGATCATGAGTAGTGTAGTTTCGCTCGTGAATCTTCAGTTGACGAGAAGCATAAGCAATGACCTTCGTTCTTTGCATCAATACGCAACCAAAACCATTTTTCGAGGCATCGCAATACACAACGAAGTCGTCACTGCCTTCAGGAAGTAATAAATAGGCGCGGTGGTTAACTTCTGCTTCAAGGTTGAAATGCTGTTTTTTGTTTGGTTTCCCAAACGAACTTCTTCCCTTTTGTGAGTCAGCACGGTCAAAGGACGCGCAATTAGAGAGAAGCCTTCAATAAATCTTCGGTAGTAACCAGCGAGACCTAAAAATTGGTGGATATGAGTCAGAGTAGTGGGGGTTTCCCACTTGCTGATAGCTTCGATCTTTGTGGGATCAACTTTGATACCTTGATCGCTCACAATATGACCCAGGAACTGGACTTCCTTCAACCAAAACTCGCACTTGGAGAATTTGGCATAAAGTTGCTCTTGTCTCAAGAGTTCAAGCACTAGTCGAAGATGTTGCTCATGTTCTTCTTCGCTTTTGGAGTAGATGAGGATATCATCTATGAAAATGATAACAAACTTATCCAGGTATGGCTTGCATACACGATTCATGAGATCCATAAACACAGTAGGTGCGTTGGTTAAACCGAATGGCATCACGAGAAACTCATAATGACCATAACGGGTTCTGAATGCAGTTTTCATCACATCGCTCTCCTTCACCCTCAACTGGTGATAACCGGATCGCAAATCGATCTTAGAGTAAATGCTTGATCCTTGCAGCTGATCGAAAAGATCGTCAATTCGGGGAAGGGGATACCGATTCTTGATCGTCAATTTGTTGAGTTCGCGGTAGTCGATACACATACGGAAATATCCGTCCTTCTTCTTCACAAACAAAACAGGTGCACCCCAAGGCGAAGAACTTGGTTGGATAAATTCACGGTCTAGCAGTTCTTGTAGTTGACTCTGCAACTCTTGCATTTCAGAAGGTGCGAGTCGATAAGGTGCGCAAGCTATAGGTGCAGCTCCTGGCACTAAATCGATCTGAAACTCCACTGCTCTCGATGGCGGTAATCCAGGCAATTCTTCCGGAAAGACATCGGGAAATTCATTCACAATTCGTACATCATCCACGCTCTTCACCTCGGTATCTAATGTTTTCACATGTGCTAAAACAGCAAGACGTCCTTTCTTCATGATCTTTTGTGCTTTCATGCAACTAATGAGGTTCAGCTTCGAGTTACATCTCTCTCCGTAAATAATCAGTGGCTCACCATCTCCGTGTGGTATACGAATAACTTTATCTCTACAGATAATGTCGGCCCTTACCTTGGTCAACCAGTCCATACCGATAATCACATCAAAACTTACCAATTTGATGGGTATCAAGTCAATCTCGAAATCCACACCAACTACGTTGATAATACCTCCTCGGCTAATTTGGTAAACTTTCTCAAGTTTTCCATTGGCTACCTCAACAAGCATACTCTCCTTTAAAGGAACTAACGACCAATTTATCTTAGAGCAAAAGTGTCTACATACATAACTCCTATCGGCACTAGTATCAAATAGGACAGAAGCTAATAGATTGTTAATAGTGAATATACCTGTAACCAAGTCGGGGTTCTCATGGGCATCCCTTGCGTTTACGTTGAAAGCTCTTCCACGCGCTGGCCCGCCGTCCTTTCTCTTGTTGGGACATTCATTCCTGAAGTGGCCATGTTGTCCACACTCATAGCATTTTCTTGGTCCAGTAGGGTTTATCTTCACAGTTGGGGTGGTGATCTTGCAGTCTTTGCCAATATGCCCAGTCCTATTACACTTTTCACAGACCACATTGCAGTACCCGGTATGATGCTTGTAGCATCTCTTGCACTGCGGGAGACTACCCTTGTAGTTAGGGTTTGAGCTAGGGTTTGGGTTGGGGTTCCTCCCGTCGTTGTTTCCCTTGAAACTTTCATGCCTCTTAGCTGGGTTTTGATCAAGGACCTTTCCCTTGTTGCTGTCCCACTTACGTTTCTCATTACTAGCTCCCGATTCAGATTTCCCCTTTTCTGGTTCTTTGCTGGTAATTTGGTTCATCAGGGTGTGCGCCATGCACATAGCTTCTGGGACATCAGCTGGTTTCAAAGAGGTGGCATTTCCCTTGATGGACTTGGGAAGTCCCCACAAATACCGTTCCATTCGCTTAAATTCCGGGGTAACCATCGTGGGACACATCAAAGCTAGTTCCAAGTACATTCGTTTATAACCGTCAAGATCGGTTCCCACAACCTTCAACTCCCAAAACTCAGCTTCCATTTTCTGAATCTCTGTTCTGGGGTAGTACTCCTCGATCATAGCCCCCTTAAATTCCTCCCACGATGTAGCATAAGCCTCATCAATACCCTTAGCCTGAGCAAGTGTGTTCCACCAGGTTAAAGTGCCGTCCGACAGTGTACAGGAGGCATACTTAGTCTTGTTCATTTTTGAGTAGTTACTCACACGGAACACAGCTTCCAATTTCTTAAACCATCTCGTCAGCCCAACTGGCCCCTCAATACCACTGAAATTGTGGGGCTTGCAGCTTTAAAATTCCTTATAGGTACACCCGTTATGATTGTGCTGGTTAATCGGTGGAGCTTGGGGGTTGACATTCGCAATTGCTGCGGCTACTCATTCAGTTATCATCTCCTCAATCTGTGCTGCTGTGGGCGTTGATTATCCGTTTGCCATTGATCTTCGAAACAGAAATTTCGACTTAAGTCAAAATCCAGCATTCAATAAATAGTAATACGGTATATGGTAACCAGCATGGAATCAACACAACACATGCTAATTAAGTAATGCACCTAGATACATATACCACAAAATCATCATATAGTAACGTAAATAGAACACCGTACAGAAATTAAACAACACAAAGTTCCATTCATTAAATAAGAAAGTTGCATACATCCGCATACGGTTCGTACAATACATGTGTAAAACATGAAACTACAAACGAGATTACATAATGAAATCTAATACAATAGCCCTATGGTAACGGTGGGTAAAGGATGTCCATTATGTGGGACACCTGGTCCTCGAGCTCAGTTACCCGAGCACGGAGGATATGCACTTCCCTCGTCAGTTACTCGATGACGGGAGATTCAGGTGGGGCAGGCGGTGCAGATGGTACAGGTGGAGCTGGTGGTGCAGATGATGCTGGTGGAGCTGGTGGTGCAGACGGTCCAGCACCAGAAGTAGACGGTGCATAATGGGAAGCCTTACGCACGAATGGATCGGTAGGGTAAGGTACAACCTGCTTATGGGCGGTAACCCTAACCAACTGTCCTCGTGCGTCCATAAACGGTCTACCTCCGTTAACCCCTGGAATAACAGTACCATCGAAATGATACCGCTTCTTCGGCGGGGTAGAGGGCGGCTGCACGGCCGTCTCCTCAGGGTCCTCGTCGAAATCCTCGTCGGAATCCTCCTCGCTGAAGTCATCGGATGATGAGTTGTCTGAATCATCTGAGGGTGGATCTGCTCAACCGGTGGTCATCAGTCGATATCTGCTAGGCAGGATCGGCACGACATGTCCATCAGCAAGGCGTCTGACCCAATGTCCTCGCTCATTACGAAAAGGACCGTCCTCATTTCCCTTAGGAATTACAGCACCACCGGAATGGTGCTGTAGCTCCGGGAGTCCTGGGCTAGGTGGAGCTGGAATCTCCTATGGGTCCTCGTCTCCGTTGGAGATGATCATCAGGTCAAGTGCGTGGCTACTGTCCCCAGAGGATGAATCACCAGAGTCACTGGAGGGTAGCGATGACGGGATCTGTGAGTCGGCAGCAGTAGCAGGTGAGGCGGTAGATAAATCTGAGTCGATGTCCAAGTCAATGATGATGGGCGGGATATCCGACATCTGAACAAGAAAAAATAACTTTTTCCATGTCAGTAAGTCATATAGCAAGCACGTATTAGGCAAAGTAACTACGACAGTCTAGATCATCTATAGCAGTAAGTAGCATGGCAATAATAACAAGTATCATGCAATCGAAAGCAGATAGTAGCATGCAGTAGTGAAAACAAGTAGCAGTATATGGCATATAGCAGTAAAATTAAGCAGCAGTATCCAGCAAGTTCTGCAGAAACAAGAAAACTAGCAAGTTGTAGATTAGTCCTATTAGTGAATCCTACTCAGTCCGGTCTAGACTCACTAATGCAACCTAATTCCCTACAACCAACGCTCTGATACCAAATGTGATGCCCCGTACAAAATTAACGTGTACGGATCATCTACAACGGGATCATTACAAGGTCAAACACTATATGCTGTTTTAAAATAAGTTTGCATTCATAAGAAAGAGTGATGTCATAACCAACATCAAAAGTTTTACAACCGATAGTAGGCTTCTACGAATAGAATCAATTAACATAAGTACGAAACCCGAAGGTCATTACAAATCATTGTTTAAAAGTAACATAGTTTGTTAATGCAAGGTAAACGTTTCATGCAGAGACATCTCTAACAAAAGCAGCGGGAGTCTACACAGCAAGACTACTACAGTGGAAGCATCAAACCTCTAAGCACCTGAGAAAACATGCTAAAAATGTCAACACGAATGTTGGTGAGCTATAGTTTAAGTATAACAGTAATGTAAGGTAGGCCACGAGATTTCAGTATTTCAAAACAGTATGAAAAGTATATGTTCAACTGTGGGCACTTGGTAACTAACTTAACGTAATATCACCCCCTAAAAGTACACTTGGCGAGTGCGTAAGTTTACGAAGTATTAAACACCCGTTAAATGCTAGCGCTACTAGCCCGAGTGGGGATGTCAAACACTATAGATCCATATCTAAGATTTGCGTTAACCGGTTCAAAAACCAATGACTAAACGTTACCGAGCTAAGGGGAAAGTTTATGCCGTTGTATAACCCACACATATATAAAGTTTAAGTACTCGTGCCTAGTATGTAAAATGTAAAAAGTGCATGTATTCTCAGTTCTCAAAATAGTTAAAGTAAAAAGAGATGCTATAACTCACAGTGAAAAGTAGTAAAGTCGGTACTAGATAAGTAAGCAAGTAGTTGGTCCGAAAGGTCCTCAACCTAAGTCAAAAGTTACTAAGTCAGTAAATCGTTCCCAAAGGTTTAAAAGTATGTAAATTAGGTCTTAAGTATCATCATCATTCAACAACATAAGTAAAAAGTAAAGTAAGTTTTCAATCAAGAATAGAGATCAAAACAAAGGCTGACTTCGTTCAGTTGCTACGACCTATATATAAATCGAAAAGATGCGTAGTCAGTGGCTATGGCTCCATATGTAAGTCCTTTAACCACTGACCAATATTCAGAACCAAACTCGTCTTCGTTTGACCGTGGCGACAGTTTAAGTGCGAGTAGGTTAGAAATTTCAGCACAACGTTAAAAGGGCGTAATGACTTTCGGAAGGCTATAAATCCTAAACCGTAAGTCGGATTAAGACGAGTCTTAAACCAAAAGTCATCTACTCGAACTGAAAAATCTGGAAATAAACTTTTTCATTAGCCCAGTAGCCTGATCAGATCCAGAAAATAGTAAGCAAAGTGCTCCGGTGGATTCTTGGTGCTTGATGCTCATCACGGTTCTCATCCTTGATGCTTATAGCTTCAAGTGTACAACTCGTTGATGTGTTTGCATCATCTTTACCAAGTTTTGACCATCATGACACTAGTGTATGTCTAAGATAAATAGCACAACTCATTTAAGGTTGTAAGAAGTTTGATAAACCAAAGTTACATCAAGATCTTAGATCCGACACATACTTGAGTTCTAATAGTAATATTAAGCTATAAACTTGAATGTAAACTAAATAAACAAGATCTTAAGTTGTAGAACTTAGATCTTAGTTAGATCTTGAAGATCCTAGACTAGAAAGTCTAGATCTAGTGTTCTTAAGTTAAACCCTAAGTTATGGAACTTGGATCTTTACTTTAATAAAAACATAAGTTATGAAACTTAGATTTTTATTTTGTAAAATGTATATAAGCTTATAAGCTTTTGTTTTAGACAAAATTGGAAGACCATAAGCTATAGAAACTTAGATCCAACATAAGTGTATGAAGTTATAACTAGAAAGTTAAACTTCCATGTTTTTGAACTTACAAAGTTTAAACTTTAGTTTCAAGAAAAATGAGATCAAGTTTACCTAGTAATACTTGACCAATATTATACAATCATGAATTTAAAACAAATGAATAAAGTAATCAACTAAAGTTACAAGTAACAAGTTCATGTTTGTTTCATACTTAAGAAGATTCAAGCCAAAACTTGGATCTTAAGAAAATAAACCTTAAGTTTACAAAACATGAACACAAGTAAGATCTTAAAGCTTATGAACTTTAGATCTTTATAATATTTCAAGTGTAGAACCATAAGCTAACAAGCTTAGATCCTTGTTCTTGACTTTTCATCAAACAAAGGATGGAAGAAGCAAGATTCATGAAGATACAAACTATAAAGCTTGATCTTTAACAACAAACACAAACAAGTAAATTGATGATGATACTTGGTGATTTTTAAAGGAAAAAGAAGAAAGAA